>NC_133778.1:46676542-46870598 GCF_003597395.2 Chelonoidis abingdonii | reverse complement strand
TTAAAAATACAGTACATAAAACAGGCAGGGGGAGGGTGATGAGCAGTAAAGTCAGAGGTTGAATATGTCCTTCCTTGAGTGCTCTGCAATGCCTGCTGCACTTGAAGATTAATATGCCTGCATGGTGAGGGGGTTGAGTGCATAGGGTAAGGGTTGAGTTATCAGGGCTGTGAGGTGAATGTATGGGTGTTGGGGGCAGCTGGTGGTGGTAAGAACCAGGATGCTGGGAGAAGGGTGTTTTGAGGAAACAGTGGGGCAACAATGGTTGAGTTTGGGGATGGGGTGAAGAACGCACGGTAGTGCTCTGCTACATGTCTAGCATTGACGCTATGAGTCTGTGTGGCGTTCCATGATGCTTAGCAGCCGATCTGTGCTTCTCTGGTAGTCACCTTTCTCTTGGCAGCCTTCTCTTTATCTGGGCAGCCTGTCCTTTTTCATGCTTTCCTATCCCTCCAGTCTTGCAACTTTTTATTTTCTGTGGAATACAGATTCATAACTGCTTTCACAATCTCTTCCTACTCTTCCTTGGTTTTTTTCTTAATTTTGCAGTCTTTCAGAAGTCTGCGCTGATGGAGCAGTATTCAAGGTCACTTTAAAAAAACACAGAGAGAATAAACTGTTAATACAGACAGCATTGTTTTAAGAGTATTTGTAGCATCATTACACATTCTGAGCATAGCACAGAGAGACCGCAGCTGCAGATGAGATGGTGAGTTTCCCCACATGCGGCTCACAGGGACGGGGGGTGGGGGGCTGCCACGCGGCTCACCTGGGAAGGGGGGGGTGGGAGTTGCTTCACTCTGGAAGCCATGGGGTTTCTGTGACTTGTGGAAAGCAAAGAGCGCTACAGGGAAATAACACTGAACCCTACACCACACACGCCACAGCAGGTAATCTCAGAGCCATCTTGCACACGCGGCCCACCTGGGAAGGGGGGAGTGGGGTTGCTTCACTCTGGAAGCCATGGGGTTTCTGTGACTTGTGGAAAGCAAAGAGCAGCTGCAGGGAAATAACACTGAACCCTACACCCACATCTGCCACAGCAGTACTCTCAGAGCCATCTTGCACACGCGGCTCACCTGGGAAAGGGGGGTGGGGTTGCTTCACTCTGGAAGCCATGGGTTTCTGTGACTTGTGAAAAGCAAAGAGCAGCTACAGGGAAATAACACTGAACCCTACACCCACATCTGCCACAGCAGGTACTCTCAGAGCCATCTTGCACACGCAGCTCACCTGGGAAGGGGGGGGTGGGGTTGCTTCACTCTGGAAGCCATGGGGTTTCTGTGACTTGTGGAGAGCAAAGAGCAGCTACAGGGAAATAACACTGAACCCTACACCCACATCTGCCACAGAAGGTACTCTCAGAGCCATCTTGCACACGCGGCTCACCTGGGAAGGGGGGGGTGGGGGTTGCTTCACTCTGGAAGCCATAGGGTTTCTGTGACTTGTGGAAAGCAAGAAGCAGCTACAGGGAAATCAATGGGCTATTCCACATCTAGGCATGCTTGCAGGCAGCCATAGCCCCCTGCTCCCAAAACATTTTCCATCCTTATAATAAAGCTTCTTACCGGGAACAGGCTCCTCTGCTGGTTACCCACTACCAAGTCCCACGGCTGCGACTGGCTAGCTTCTTCCTGGCTGGAAAATAGCTCCTGGATGCATGACTCCTGGGAGTCTCCAAACACCTCAGTAGCCTCCCCTCGGGTTCTCCTACACCCTCCCCTCCTCTCCAGCTCTGAACTGTCGTCGTGATCGGATTGGCAGTGGGTTACATCCAAGTATCGCACAGCCTCCTTGTAAAAACGGCAGGTCGTCGTGGGGGCAGCACCTGAGCGGCGGTTTCCCTCATGGTGCTTGCATGTAGGCACTCCGCAGCTCCTTTACCTTAACCCTGCACTGCACCGCGTCGCGGTCATAGCCCTGTATTGCATTGACTTTGATATCTGGCCGTAATATCATAATTTCTACGGCTGGAGCACAGCTGTGCCTGCACAGCTTCCTCACCCCAACACTGATGAGATCCAGCAGCTCTGCAATGCTCCATGCTGGGCTCGTTTGGGTGGAGGCATTGTCACTGACTGATTGAGTGATTGATGCACTCCACGCCTTGCTGAGCAACAGGAAGGGATTTTAAAATTCCCGGGGGATTTAAAGGGCGGGTCACCTGAGCCGCGGGTAGTGGAGTGCGAAGCGATGACCAGAGAGGCTGAAAAGGTATGCTGGGATACCTCCTAATACCTGAGGCCAATTACAGCGCTGGTG
Source organism: Chelonoidis abingdonii (assembly GCF_003597395.2). NCBI lineage: Eukaryota > Metazoa > Chordata > Testudines > Testudinidae > Chelonoidis > Chelonoidis abingdonii. Next base: position 46,868,336 of record NC_133778.1, on the reverse strand, counting down.
AGTGTCCACACCTGATGACCAGCGCTGCTCACACCACGCTGGATTTGCTACACCCGTAGCAACCAAGGAAGTACAGTACAGCCAGCACTGCAGACAGGGAGTTGCAGCGCTGGCTGAGCTTTGTAAGTGTGGACACCTGGTAAGTTGCAGCGCTGTAACCCCCTCACCAGCGCTGCAACTTGCAAGTGTAGCCAAGGCCTAAGAAGTGTCTTTGGAGGCAGCTTGCCTGGCCATTTTCTGTGAGTGGCTAGTGACAGGCACTGAATACTACAGAAGGACTTGGGGATTGGTATATCTGACGCTAGCCTGCACAAGAGACGACGAGGTCTGTGGAGACCTGGAAGTCAGTATTTGTCTGTGGCTAGAACCTGTTGGCTGAGCTACGGCAAGCATCAGGCAAGACTGCTTCATGCCGGGGCAGGTGGTGGTGGTGAGGTGTCTCACAGCCCTGAGTACCACTGGGGAACATCACAACCTTAAATCAAATGTGAATGTGGTCCATTGTTGTGTTTTCATATTATTCCCCTCAGTTTGTCAGTTTCCCAATTCCTTTTTACATGCAAATGGATTATTGTCTATATAAAGCGGATACCTGGGCAGTTCAGCCATTTGGAGTTTTTCTGCTGTCTTGCCAACATATTTAGCAGAGATGAGCCTGGATTCAAACCCTAGACACTAAATCTTCAAAATAAAGTGAAGTGTGAAGCTGCATTTGAATCCTAACTTCACAGATCAAGCCCCTCTCTTAATAGTTAACTGGCACAAAACTAGAATAAGCCTGCCCACCCCTTTCACAAAGCGGCAGGAATTGATTAAATTATTAAATCAAAATAAGTAATTTTTCTGAACCTGTGGAAGTGATTAAAATCTTTGAGAAGGGAGCCCCTTTTCTTCCACATGTAGTTAGTTCTATATTGTACCTACCAAGAAAATATTCAGAAATAAGTTATTGCTGTTGTTTTTTATAGAAAATTCTCTTTATGGCAACATTTTTATTTATTTCATACATTATTGATTGCACTGGGTTTGGGATAATGTAAAAGCACCAGTTCTCTGTAAATCATTTTCTGTGAGTAAAACCTAATATTAAACAAGAAGCAAAGAAAAAGCTCAAATAAATACTCATCTTCAGATCATAACTGTTCTTCAGAAAATCTCATGAATATGCCAGGACATTTTTCCTAAATCATTGACAATGCCTTCCAAATTCTCCACTAAATGTATTTATATAAGAGAGTAAACTGAAGACATAAACCCACGTTTTAATATTGTATCAGGAGGTTTTTCTCCAGCTTGTTTTTTTCTGCTTCTGTAGAGAATTCCTGTCAGCCTTGAATTTCTTTCATGTACTGTGACAAATGATGCCTTGCTGTGTTTTCTGCCCCTAGTCTCCATGGGATTACAGATCACGTGCTACAGCAGCTTAATGTACTTGACCTTTTCATATGATTGACACAGCTAAGTGATTGCAGCAAAGCAGAATTATCCACTAGCTATGTTATGTTCATTTCCAGGGGAAAAGAAAACACATTTGGTGTGAACAATCTGAGAAATATATATTTCTCAGAAAAAAACATAGCTTTCTAGGTATCCCAGTCATATGATATAACAGAATAATAGCACAATAAATCTTTTGAAAGGTGGCAGTGTATCACTTGTATCATGAAATGGGACAAACATAAGAAAGGAATCTGTCATGACTGACTATGTGCTCTAGCCTCCTAAATTCACGAACCAGAATATTTCCTGTTAAGTGAATTCAGGAGGCTAAAGTGTGTAATAAGAGTTGACAGATTTCTTTCCCATATGTGTCCCATTTCGTGATTCATAAAACCATAGAACAAGAAGGTACCTTGAGAGGTTATCTAGTTCAGTCCCCTGCACTAAAGGCAGGACTAAGTATTATCTAGACCATCCCTGACAGGTGATACAATGCTACATTATTTATCTTTGAAATGATTTACCGTGCTATTATTCTATTGTGTCATATAATTGAGATGTGTGAATCTGTTGGGCTTGATCAGCAAAATTGGATTCCACAGACTCAGCAGCCAAGGAGTATAGGTGTAGTGGTTAGATGGACGGTGTTCATTTTTTAAAATGAAATATCAGTAGAAATAAAATCAGTCTAAGCTATCCATTAATTATTTGTAAATAGGGCACACAAAGTATGTTATGGAAGTGCAGGGATTTTGTGTCCTGTCACAATTTTTTTGGCAAAATTTCCATTGACTTCACAGAGAGTTCTGCATATGGATGGTTGGCAGGATTTGGTGCATACATGGCTTCAACTTGCATAAAACCCCAGCCCAAATTTAATTTCATTAAGAATGTAATTCCAGAAGATCCATCTATCTTTCTACTGTTAATTTACGATATACTCCAATTTTATCTTTCTCTCTATATAAATCTCTAGGGGATCTGTCGTTGTAGCATAGGAAATTCAATACTGGGATTTTCTCCTGTACCAATAAATTGTGTATCAGTAACGCTTCAGTATTATGATAGGTCATTGTATCTTGCCATATGCACTTTAACAGTAACTTTCTTTGTAGGTCACCGAACATTGTTCATTGGAGTTCATGTACCACTGGGTGGAAGAAAAAGTCACCGACGTCATAGACACCGTGGACATAAACACAGAAAGAGAGACAGGGAACGAGATTCAGGACTAGAGGATGGGAGAGAGTCTCCTCCTTTTGGTAAGGTTTATTTCTTCTTGCTGGATCTTTTAACAATAAACATCAATATGACAATGCATACTTATCCTTCTCTTATATTTTAGTCAGTATTGATAATAGGGCTTTGGGGTTGCAAGCCAGAGCCTTTCAGGTCTGTTCTAAAAATCTTTTGACATTTCCTCCTATTGTGTTTAAGTTTAAGGGATGAATAAATGAAAATACTTACTATTAGTAGTGTTGTAGCATTCTAGAGCAATTATTTGGTGATAGGCACTTTATAAAGATGGATGGAAACTATTGGTGCTGGGGAATTGACTTCTCTAAAATGTAGCAAGACCTGATAATGTAGTGCTAATATTGAAATAGAGGGCCCGCTCCTGAACTATTGTGAATTTACACCAGCTTGAGATCTGATCCAGAGTCTATATCTTGCCTCTGTCTTTACATGACATTGTAAAGTGTAAATGTATGGTGACATCGGTCATATTGTGAGATCAGCCTTGGTGTCTAGCCAGGGCCAGTGCAAGGAAGTTTCGCGCCCTAGGCGAAACTTCCACCTTGCGCCACCCCCGCACTCTGAAGCGCCTCCCCCATGGCAGCTCCCCCAATTGCCCTGAGGCACCCCCCCGATCAGCTCTCCCCCGGGGAGCCGTGCAGCACCTCCCCACCCCAGCTCACCTCTGCTCTGCGTCCTCCCCGAGCACACTGCCCCCGCTCTAATTCTCCTCCCTTCCCAGGCTTACAGCGCCAGCACTGCAAGCCTGGGAGGTGGGAGAAGTGGAGCAGCGACCGCGCACTCAGGGAGGAACTGCTGTAAAAGAAAAAAAAAATTGGGGCACCGCTTTTTGGCGCCCCCAAATCTTGGCACCCTAGGCAACCGCCTAGTTTGCCTTAATGGTAGCACCGGCCCTGTGTCTAGCTAAGGATCATGCCCTGTTTTTTGTGGTGAGAGGGGAAGGAACAAGAGTGATTGCAAGGGGGAATACAGGCTTTTATGTGGGGAAATGTGATATTTATCAAATATTTCTAGTATGAAAGGATCTCAGCCACCCTCCAACACCAAATGTATTGACAAGGGGAAGAAAAGTGGGTACTCCTATATGTGTGTTTTGACATGTGGCCTCATGCATACATCTGGATGACAGCTAACCGTGGACTTGGAGGACAGGAAAAAGCTAGCAAAACAAACTGCTCAAACTATATGGAAACCATATCACAGTGTAGCACAAAAGAATATTTTTAGTTCATTGGGGAAATGTAAGTGCCAGTGTAATTTTAGGTTGCAAAGCAGTTATTACAAGATCCTTTATTTTACACTGAATTTTAAATTATCTGTGTGGAAAGCTTTGAAGCAGTGTATTACAAGTGGTGAAGCTCTAAATCTTATAAAAGAACTTGATTTATTCAAACCTTTCATAGTAAAATATACCAGGCATGAAAAAGCAGGAAGCTAAGAGTGTGTTTCTCAAATTCAGTTGGAATATAGAGGATTAAGAATGTCTTGAAGAATTAATATTGATGAAGAAAAATGGCTGAGCTGACTCAGTTTGGAATGTAGTTCAGTTACCACAGGAGCATATAGTATACATAGATATACCTAAAATGGATTGTATATTTCAAATCTACAAAAAGCATGCATTATTAATACAAATGTATCTGGTTTTTACCATGATTAATATTTTAAGACATAGTAAGAGAAATATTTTTTCAAACAACCTTTCTTTAAAGAAATAGAGTTCAAAGTTGTTTAAAATGTTTTAAAGAACTTCTGCATATATAATGTTGTATATTTTTAATAGAGAAACACTGAAAATTTATGTAAACTAAGGGACCAGATTTTCAAAAGTGGACAGGACCCAACAGTTCCCAGTCAGTCTCCTAATTTCATTTAGGTGTATAAATGGGAACTAGCTCTGCTGAAAACTTTGCCCTGGTCCTTCCACCCCAAGACATCTAACTTTGTGTCCTTTCCTTTATTACTAGTAAAAAAATGAGTTTTAGTTTCAACCTTACGCCCTTTGATGTGCACATCACAAAACACCACTCTTTGGCACAATTCAGCATAAGTGACAGTGAGTCTCTGTTCTGCAGAGGCAAAAGAGTGGACTCGCAATCCAGAGTAGGCATATGACATGTGGCTACCTTTCTCCTGATGCCCAAGGTGTCATAAACAGATAGCTAAGGGTTAATGTCTCTTTCACCTGCAAAGGGTTAACAAACAGTGACCTGCAACACCTGACCAGAGGACCAATCAGGAAACAAGATACTTTCAAATCTCGGTGGAGGGAAGCCTTTGTTTTTGGGTTTTGGGGTTTGCTTTGTTCTCTCTGAGTCCTGGAGGGACTAGAGATTTGCAACCAGGTTTCTGCCAATCTTCCTGCTACAGTCTCTTATATATTCAGAATAGTAAGTATTGGTAGAAGATCGGTTATTAGTCTTTTGATTGTTTCTGTATTTGCAACTGTGTATCTGGCTGGTAAAGTTTGATGTTGTACTTGGCTGACAATATTTAAATTGGATTTCTGTTGGAGAAAGCTTTTCTCTATTGTTTATAAGCTGAAAGAGACCCTGTAATATTTATCATCTAGATTACAGAGATAACTTGTACTTTTTTTCTTTCTTTTATTAAAAGTTTTCGCTTTTTAAGACCTGTTTGATTTTTTTCCCCATTTGAGCTCAGGCAATTGAGTCTGTACTTACCAGGGAAGTGGTGGGGAGACCAAAGAGAAAGAAGGGAGGGGGAAAGGGGAATCCTTTTTAGATTCACGGAGTTTGAATCTGTATTGCCTCTGGGTGAGGTGGAAACCTCTTGTTTTAAGATTCAGGAGGTGATCCAGTGATCTTCTAGGGTAACCCAGGGAGGGGAAGCCTAGGAGAGGCACTAGTGAGGGAAAGAGTTTACTTTCCTTGTATTAAGATCCAGGGGGTCTGGGTCTTGGGGTCCCCAGGGAAGGTTTTGGGGAGACCAGAGTTTATCGGGCACAAGGCATTGGTGTCAAACCTCTGATTTTAGGGGAAATTCTCTTAAGCAAAAGTCACTCTCCAAATTGTAAGTGGTGTTGTCTAGATTACTTAGTAAGAGAGGGGCTCATTTCTGTCATGATGTGCTGAACATTGTGCTATATAACTGCAACATGCGCTCCCTTGGAGGCCCAACAGGAACTCTGGCTGACCCAGCTCTCCTCCATTCTAAGCAATGTTGCGAACGTTTTATCACCTATTCCAGTAATAGCTGTTTTAATTTTCTACCTTCCACAAGCTTTTTTTTATTAATAAAGAAGAACTTCCATATTTCTTCCTGGTGAGAAAAAGTAGGGAGGACTTCCTAGTACTGTGCAATTATGGAGGATGGAGATAAAACCAGAGCAAAAAGTGATAATAGGATAAATCCTCATAAATCATGTGCTCCAGCCCCCTAATAATTTTTGTTGTCCTCCACTGGACTCTTTCCAGTTTTTCCACATCCTTCTTTTAGTATGGGGCCCAAAACTGGACAAAGTACACCAGATGAGGCCTCACCAATGTCGAATAGAGGGGAATGATCACGTCTCTCGATCTGCTGGCAGTGCCTCTACTTATACAGCCCAAAATGCCGTTAGCCTTCTTGGCAACAAGTGCACACTGTTGACTCATATCCAGCTTCTCATCCACTGTAACCCCTAGGTTCTTTTCTGTAGATCTGTTGCCTAGCCACAGGACTAGATGACCTTCTGAGGTTCCTTCTAACCCTGTTATTCTATGATTCTAAATAAATCAAAGAATGGAAAAGGATAATTTTCAGTCTGCAATGAATTACAACACAAAAGAATATATTTTCATGCAGCCTATTTGTTAAAAAATTATCATTATGCTTCACAGACAATTAAAATCTATATGTACAATTGCAAAAAAAACTATGTACTATTGGTTACAGTTGTATACACAGCATGAGTGGGGGAGAAGGGGAAGCTTCAGATTCAGAAGTTTGAAACTTTGCTATATTTATATATTTTTCATTAAGTCCCTAACTTTTAAGTTTTGACAAAAAGTAATACCATACATGTAGAGAAGATTTCTATGTGAGAAATTAATAGACATATGCTAAATACATTCATCATGTGCCTATGCAATTGATCACATGCCTATGTCCACATCACCTGCCAAAAATCTATCCTACAAATCCTGGGGTTCCTAAACTTTTTCCCTGCATGACCACATTTTGAGATCTATTGTTTCTTGTGACCTCAACAAAGCAACAGAGTGGCTGAGGAATCCAAGGAATTTACACATTAAGTATGTTACTCTGTAGTGTGATGTGTGCTTGTGCATTGTGACTCAAAGTCTAGCGATGCAGTAGAAACTGCACATCTAACCTCTTATGTAACATCGAGAGTAGATTGATACCGAGACTTGATGGATGCAAGTGCGCTGAATCCAGCTTCATACAAATACAAACGGAACCCTGAATTTCAAGGCTTTGAGAGTGCAGGATATTCCTTCTTGACAATGAACCAGAATTCTCGGGGAGAAAGTTGGGCATATATTTCTGCCAAGAATCAATTTCAGGAATTTCACTGAGCTGTTCGATGTCAGCTGTTGGCAAATCCATAGCATCAGGCTTGCACTGAAAGGGGTTTTGTATCCTACTCTACTTTGCCACCTCCAAGTTGGGGGGAAAGGATGCAAACTGTTCCTCCAGCCAGCTGAGATGTTCAGCTATTACCTGTATGGGAGGCTGGATAATTTCATTTTCAGCCAGGTACTTGCAAAGCTTTGGGAAGAATTCATAGACTTTAAAGTCAAAGGGATCATTGTGATCATCTAGTCTGACCTCCTGCACACTCATAGTTTGTCCTCAATGGATTATTCTTCCAGAGAACAATTTTCTTCATGAATCCTGAGATTTGATCACTCAGGGGAAGGCTATGGGTGTACTTTCCTTGCAGACCTGAATTCTGTTCATTCTGTTTCCTAAATATATCTGTGACAGAGGCAAGAAGGCACATCCTCCTTTGATCACACAGAAAACCAGCAAATTCACTCTTTTTGCAGTCCATTGCATAGGCATGTAGCTCAGCTCTCAGTTTAAATAATAGTCCCAGTATTTTTCCTCTTGAGATCCAATGAGCTTCAGTGTCGAAGAACAATACATCATGATCTCACCCCTCTTCTTCACATGGTTTTGCAAACAGACTGAGGCTGAATCTCAATGTAGTTCACAATAGAAGATACTTGCTGCAAAAATTCTCCTAGCTCTGGACCCAGTGCTTTAGATGCTAGTTGTTCTCTATGATTCATGCAGTGAGTCCACACATCAGATGGAGCAACTTTCTTTATCAAGGTATGCAGACCGGCTTTGTGGTCTGCCATAGATGGAGCTCCATCATGCAAAAGCCCACCATGCAATCACCTGGTAGATTTTTGTCTTGCATGTAGTACATCGAACATTTCTTGTGCCATTTTGTGTCTAGGAAGAGGGAGACAGAACAGAATGTTTTCAAGAAGTGCACCTTCCCATGTGCAATTAGCAAAAGTCAAGAAAGGTACATCACAACCCTCAATGCTCACATCCACTTGAAGAGCAAAAGCATCTGTGTTTTTCAGATGCTCCACTAGTGTGTTTTCCTGATCTGCAGCTGTATGACATAGCAGGCGTTGTAGCCTTTCTTCATTTCTGACCAAAACACTAATAAAGCCATAACCAAAGAAAGCCTTGTCATATTCATGAGCATGTTTCCTGGAGTCTTGTTTTTCGTTTATAACTGCATCACTAGACTCACTGCTGGAGGTTAAAGATGATACTTTTGTGTAAAAATGATTCCATGGTGCAAGGTCGTGCTGTGTGGAGGCTGCCATTTTGTAGATCAAAATGGTGGCTTCCTGGCATGGGGTTTGTAGAGCAGGTCCAAACAGGTTCAGGGGCAGATGGCATCATCTCCCAGGGTGAATGTGGTCTGTTGGACCCATGTCCCCATCTGTTGAAATGGCGTCGTAACTCACAGTTTGGGAACCTGTGCAGTAAGCTATTGCGACAAGACTTGTTTTAAGTCTTTTGAGCAGTTTCTTTTTAGCAGCTGCATTTTAAAAAAATCAGTCTGACACACAAACATTTCTTCCTTCTCCTACTAAATATGGAATCTTCCCCACAAATTACCCTTCCTAAAGCCCAGGCCAGGCAAGATTCATGCTTGGGTCAGAGATAGCTTTCCCATATGTAAAAATGCCATGACTTTAAAGTCCAATATTTCATTTCCGTGAAGGGCTAAAAACTCAGGATATTTTGTATCATTAGGTTTAGTTTCCTAGGCTGACAGTGGGTTCCAAAACTCTCTTCTAGCCCTGGAAGATGCTGAGATATCTGACTTTAAAGTGGTCCTGATTTTTAACTCTAGAAAAGCATTTTAACTAGTTTTTAAATGTTTATTTTTAATTTTGCCTTTCTTCTGAACCTGTTAGAACTGGACTTTTGGTTGGACTGTCAATGGTTTTTAGGTGCCTAATGATGCAGGTAGGGACCTAGTGGATTTTCAAAAGTCTCTCAGTGCCTAACCTACTGATGCACTTTCAGCCCCTCCTCCCCACCCCCACTAGGCTCCTGTCTGTCTCTTTAGGCAGCTTTGAAAATCTGGCCTTGGGTACTTAAAGCACCTGGGGCTATACAGGGAGAGAAAGAAGAAATAGTCCCAGTGCGTATTTTTATATCTTGAAAACATTACTAATATATTTTCTTTGTAACATATCTGTCATATAGATAATTATGGTGAAATGTTTCATAAGAGTCTTTTGGTGTTAATTTGGGATGATCTGCATAACTCATTCTTTACTTCACCACTCATGAGTAATGTGACCATCAAAACCTCATGCTGATAAAACCACCTCATATCCTAGGTACATGTGTGTGCTAATATTTCCAAAAAATAAAATAAAAACACAGCTGAGTTGCATAAAGTAGTCTCAAAATTCATCAGCAACTCTTCATGAATAAGAATGAGTGAGTACTGACACAACAATATCAACTGCCAGCACAAAGAATATTAAGAAGGATTACGTAAAGTTAGAATAGGCAAAGATCACTTTGGGACTTCACTGTGGCAGATAATCCCTTGTGTTGTGAATGGTGCAGTCATGCCACCACAGAGGAATTTCAGGAGACACAGCGTCTCCCAGAGCAACTAGGGCGTGGAGGGAGGTGAGACTATTGTTGAGACACTCTATTGGATATGATTAGTGCTGCAGAGCCCTTGGGCTCCAGGACCATAATGTCACAATGGTACCCGAGTGAGGTGTAAGGAGAGGAGAACACTCCAATGCCCTTTCTCTCTTCTGCGTGTCTATTCAGTCACTGGGCATATTCTGGCCCATAAGAGTAAACCTGCAATTTACGGGGCAATTTCACCTGTGTTCTCCTAACTTCTGACCAGGAGCGGCTCTGTTTTTTGCCACCCCGAGCACGGCAGTCAGGTGGCCTTCAGGCAGTCCACTGGTCACGTGGATTCAGCAATGTTTCTGCGGGTGATCTGCTGGTCCCGCACCTTCGTACCTGCTGCCGAATTACCGCCAAAGCCTAACGGCGACTGGTACGCCATCCCCCGCGGCTTGCCGCCCCATGCACACGCTTGCTGCGGAGCCACCCCTGCTTCTGAATTAAATAAGCACTGAGAGATGGTCAGCGCTCTGGCCTGCATCAGTTTTCTTTAAAAGCATCCCTTCTTAACAGATGGGAGGAGGCAGGGGGGAGCTGTATTCGGTGGAATAGAATGAAAGGGAGTGTTCAATTAGCAGGAGCAAGAAGAAGGATCTAGAAAAATAGGTTTTGTGAGATTGAATGATAAAGCACAGTGCTCTGAAGTATGTCAGAAAAATAAATGCGGACTTTTGTCATGAGAACAAATTAGCAAATGTTTTGAAGCAATCTGGTATGAAAGGAGGAATTGTTAAAGTCTAAGATGCAAAAGGTGAATGATGGAGACATTGGAACAACTGAAGGTCTTAACTACTCAGAGAGAAGCAGAACACTTCAATCTGCTCAACAACTCAACCAAACACAAGACAAGGCAGCATTATTCTAATCTGAATATGCAAATATAATTTATGTATTTCTTTTCAGCTGTGAAGCTGATTACTCACCCTAAAGAAATTCTATTAACACATATATTCATTTTAGCATACATACAAAATATTTATCTTTTGTGTAAGCTCTATGGTCAGAAGTGAACAAGCTCTCTACTCCCTGTATTGGGGGGAAAGTGAATAGAGCTCCTGTAGAGCAGTGGGGACCTAGTTGAAGAAAATTGTTGATGCCCGCGATGCAATGGAGCTGGGGATGAGGGGTTTGGGATGTGGGAGGGGCTCAGGGCTGGGGCAGAGGGTTGGCGTACAGGAGTGAGGGCTGTGAGGTGGGGCCAGGAATGAGGGGTTCACAGTGCAGGGGGCCTCTGGGCTGGGACAGGCAGTTGGGGTGCAGGGTTCTGGGCTGGGGTGCAGGCTCTGGGTGGGGCCAGGGTTTAGGGGTTTGGGGCGCAGGAAGTGGTTTTGGGTTTGGGATGCCCTCAGGGCTCTGGCAGGGGTTTGGGGCACAAGGTTGGGGCACAGACTTACCTCCAGTGACTCCCAGTCAGAAGTGCAGCCAGGGTGCAGAGGCAGGCTTCCTGCCTGTCCTGGCACTGCAGACCAGACTGTGCCCCAAAAGCAGCCAGCAGCAGGTCTGGCTCCTAGGCAGAGGTGTGCAGGCACTGCCCCACCCAGCTGTCAACGAGTCGGAGTGGGGCGCTTGTGCGTGGGGCAGGGGCAACATGTGGTGCCACGTGGCCCCCCTGCCTAGAAGCTGGACCCACTGTGGGGCGCAGCGCGGTGTAGAACAGGTAGGCACTATCATGCCTTAGCTGGGCAGCACCACCAATGGGCCTTTTAACATCCTGATCGGCGATGCTGACCAGAGCCGCTAGAGTCTCTGGGTGCTGAGCAAGGTGACCCAGTGCCTTACATGCCATGACCCGGTACTGGGTTGCGACCCGAACTTTGAAAAACACTGTTGTAGAGAGCGCTGTTGCATGAGCAGAAGGACAACAGACTCAATGTTTTTAAACTGAGACCACCTACTCAGAAATCCTTCACTTTATTAAGAACATAAGAACGGCCATACTCGGTCAGACCAATGGTCCATCTACCCTAGTATCCTGTCTTCCAACAAGTATCAGAGGGGTAGCCGTGTTAGTCTGGATCTGTAAAAGCAGCAGAGAATCCTGTGGCACCTTATAGACTAACAGACGTTTTGGAGCATGAGCTTTCGTGGGTGAATATGACGAAGTGATTCTCTGCTGTCTTCTAACAGTGGCCAATGCCGGGTGCCCCAGAAGGAATGATAATCATCAAGTGACCTGTCGCCCATTCCCAGCTTCTGGCAATATTATGTTTCCCCTGGTAACTTGGACCTGTGCTCCACAATCCTTTCTCCCTCTCCTGTGCTCAGACAGCTTTTCCAATTTGAAATTCTCTAACTATGCATAAGGATTCTGAACTACAATTTAAAATATTGATCTTTATTTTTCAATTTGCAAAATGTACTTTTCATATATTTCTAGGCAGACACAGAAAACATAATACACGTTAATTAAGAGAGACAAAGTGAGTGAGGTAATATCTTTTACTCGACCAACTGCTGTTGGTGGGAGGGACAAACTTTCAAGCTTCAAGTCATCTTCTGTGAATTGAAAGCTTGTCCCTTCCCCCATAGAAGTAGGTCCAGTAAAAGATATTACCTCCCCCACCTTGTCCTTCTCATCTCCTGGGACCAACTCGGCTACAACAATACCAAAATATCCTGAAACGGACCCATTATCAATTAAGACTCACTCATAATCTAAATAAATAATATTCCTACTCCCTTGCAACAACAAATCACCTCCCACAAGTCCTTAACCCTCTCCAAACTGGCCCTCAGATCAAAACCAACACATTAAGGGGTGCGCAGAAACAAACTGTAAATATAGCCAAGTAAATATATATTTATATATTGCAAGTGCTACTGTAGTGTTAGTCTGTAAATACTTGGCTATATTTACAAAAACTCCCTTTCTTGTTACCGCCATCTAAATAAACTCTTGAATTTTGCACAAATGTATCCTTTGATAGGATTACTGGCCTAGTAGGTGGGTGGAAGTAGATGTGATATATTGATGTATAGTGACACTTTTGACAGGTCCTACATGACATTTTCATAAGCAAACCAGGGCAGCGTGGTCTAGATGAAATTACTGTAAGGTAGGTGGTGCAAAATTGGTTGAAAGACTGTACTCAAAGAGCAATTATGCATGGTTTCCTGTCAACCTGGGTGGGTGAATCTAGTGGGATTCCACAGGGGATCAGTCCTGGGTCTGGTACTAGCCAAAATTTTAATTAATGATTTAGCTAATGGAATGGAGAGTATGCTTATAAAATTTGCAGATGACACCAAGTTGGGTGGGGTTGCAAGCACTTTGGAGGACAGGATTAGAATTCAAAATGATCTTGACAAATTAGAGAATTGATCTGAATTCAACAAGATGAAATTCAATAAAGCAAATGCAAAGTACTTCACGTAGGAAGGAAAAATCCAATGCACACCTACAAAATAGGGAATAACTGGTTAGGTGGTAATACTGCTAAAAAGGATCTGGGCATTACAGTGGATCATCAATTAAATGTGAGTCAACAATGTGATGCAGTTGCAAAAAATGCTAATATTATTCTGGGGTGTATTAGTAGGAATGTTTTATTCAAGATGCAGGACGAAATTGTCTTGCTCTACTCAGCATTGGTGAGGTCCTAGCTGGAGTACTGTGTCCAAATTTGGGCACCACACTTTAGAGAAGATGTGAACAGGCTGGAGAGAATCCAGAGGAGAGCAAAAAAAAATAATTGATAAACCTGACCTATGAGGAAAGGTTGAAAAAAGTGGGCATGTTTAGTCTTAAGAAAAGAAGACTGAGGGGGAACCTTGTAACAGTCTTCAAATGTGTGAACAGCCATTAAAAAGAAGATGATCAGTTGTTCTCAATGTCCACTGAAAGAAGGACAAGAACCAATGGATTTTATCTGCAGCAAAAGAAATTTAGTTTATATATTAGGAAACTTTGTAATTATAAGGATAGTTAACAAACAGTTAACAGTTTTCAGAGGGAGGTTGTGGAATCGCTATCACTGGAGGTTTTAAGAACAGGTTGGACAAACACCTGTCAGGGAAGGTCTAGGTTTACTTGGTTCTAAGTGCAGGAGAATGGACTTGAACTCTCAAAGTCCCTTCCAGACCTACTCTTTATGAGAGAACCCCTCCCATGTGTGGGACAGCATGGGAGAAACTATCAAGAGAGCGTTTGGAGGCTGGCATCCTTGGCTGGTAATAGGTGGGAACTGACATTGTGATAGTGCATGAGAGATAGTAAGTAGGGAGGCGATAGGCCACAAAGGGCTGTAAATGTGAAAACAAGTAGCCTTTTTGATGCCATGGAGAAAAGGGAACCAGTCGAGGGATGTTTAAAGGCACAAAACAGTCAAAGCAACAAGCTAGAAAAAAGATCTATGCAGCAATATTTTCAATGGTATGAGCCAAGTAAGGTGGGATTCATCAAGGGGAAGATGCACAAAAAATATGATTTATTAGTTTTTAAATCTCATTATTTCTAAATGAATCTCATAATTTATGAAAGTTTGGAGTTAGCATGTGTTATACTCCTAGGCCATGAGCTCTTTTAAAACTAGAGAGTTGTATTAAACTTAGGATTCAAAAAAATCCCAACAATCACAAACACAACTTGCATGAGCTCCACTGTTGGAGAGATTTTCAGGAAAAACACCACACTGTACTGAGACCACACTTGTTCACCACAGCTGTTGTCTTTGACCTCTTCAGCACAGCTTCAATCATTAAAGGAACCTGATTCTAGGAAATATAGCCTGGCATTCCACCCAATTGTTAAACACAAATTTCACATTAAAATAGTCTAACAAACATATTTTAACATATGTGTGCTACACCCCCCCTTAACAAATGTAATGTCATCTTGATATTTCTGTTAACAAAATATATAATTCAGTTCATCCATCTGACTTATTGTTAGTAGTTCATGAGTTCCACAAACTCAACAGTGATTCTCAAGTGTGCCTTTGTCTCTCTGATTTTTCTATAAGTACTGGTACCAATGGTGGAAACTCAGAAATCTTTCTTCAGTTTATTTCATCCATCAAGCAGTAATTTTCTATGGTAATTATTGTTCCACTTTCTGACATACTAGACAGTCCTGAACAATTAAAATCCACCCCCCTCCCCAAATTCATGTGTTATGCAGTGCCACTGTAACATTTTTAATAATGGGGGTACTGAAAATCAGCCACCTTACCACTGTCCATCCCCCACCCTCTGAGGCTGGGACTCCAGGCATGTGGGGCCTGGAGCCTGGGGGTGCTGCAGCACCTCCTCCCCCTGTACCCCTAGTTCCCGTGCGTATGAAGTTATGAAATAACAATTCCTGTTTGAGATCAGTGCTATAACCATGTAATTCAGAGTCACTGACCATATGGCAAGCTATTTAGAAAACAAAGATCTACTAAATAAAACATATTAACTTATCCCAAACTATAAAACACTTGATTGAGAACAATAGCCATACCATAATAAATAAATATAACTTCATTTGCCAATATGACCTCAATCCTGGATAAAATACACGATAAGAAATAGGCACTTGTTATATACCTTGTGACAAATGTGATGACACCCCCATGGCACATTCACCTAGCTCAGCAGTGGGATTTAGGCACTGACAATAAGTGTGACTAAACATTCATATGTTACTGTCTTTGGGGCTCTTTTCTCTCTAGTAGGATGACTTCAGATGTCTGGATTGTTTGGTGATTTGGTCCACTTGTGCTCTACTGTTTTCCAGTTCCATGATTCCATTTTGTCATTTGTGTATTTTAACAGTTGGTACAAATGTTATAGCAGTTTAATCAGCAGTTTCCTGGTCTTCCTCTGGGGTGCTTTAAAGAACAGTGTTCTATGCAAAGGTAAGAAGTCACTGGGGAGTAAAAGACTGCCATAAAAGACTGCTTAAGACCTTCTTTTTTTCTCTTCTGCTTTTACTTTATAGACTGGACTATCCTTTCAAATACTACAAGGATTTTAACTTAATTTGCCTGGTCCTGCTCTCTTAGAAAGGTTCCTAACAAGTACTTTATCTCCTGGTCAGACGACAGCATCATTCACTTTCCAATTACAGTGATTCTTTCTATGATCAGCAGATTTTTTAGATGATTTTTGATGCCACTTAATAAGCTTCTTTCATGTGATATTTGCATTTTTCAACATGATCTTTATGGTATCCAGGTGCAAATTCAGAGTTTGTACATAAAGTAAGTACAATGTCAATGGGCAAACATGGTGATGTTCCATATAAGAAGTAGAAGGATGAGAATCCTGTGGCATCATTTTGTGTACAGATATAGGCACAGATTACTTTTTTAAAAGAGTCTTTCCAATTTGACTTTTGGTCATCTGGCAAGGATCTCAACATAGCCAGCAGAATTCAGTTCAGCATTTCTACTTGCTCATTGCCTTGTGAGTGGTATGGGGTTGTGTGAGATGTTTCAGTTTTTCACTAGTGCTTTAACCTGAATAAACTATTTTCTAACCCCTCACTTTGGTCTTTTTGGGAAACCAAATTTAAAACCAAAATAACTGAAGACCTTGTCTGCTAAAGTCTTACCTGACTTTTTACTGGTAGAGTAGGCTTGGACAAACCTAGTGAAGTGATCCATTATGAAGAAAATGTATTCATATCCTTCTTTGCATCCTTTTAGTTGCAAGAAATCTATTGATATAGCTCAAATGGTTTTGCTCTAACTAAGTGAAGTTCTGGTAGGTTGGTGATGTTTCTTTTGCTTGTTGCATGTCCAGACTCTAGTCTCTTAGGGCTTGTCTTCACTGCAGTGTTAGCTTGAGTTGTCTCCACTCGACTTGACTTCTCTTGAGCAGGCCTGTCATGGTGTAATTCCCCACTCTGAACCTTAGCGTCCAAAAGATGGGGTACCAGCATGAATTCCTCTAAGCTCAATTACCAGCTTAGTACTTGTAGCGCTGCCACCAACCAGGAATTCCAGTGCCTGGTACACTCTGGTCCCCCCAAAACCTTGCCGAGGGACCACGACCAGATCCTCTGGATCTTAACAAGGAAGTAATCTTTCCCCACCGTTGCACTCTCCCAGGCTTCCCTTCCTGGGTTTACCCTGGACGAGTACTGTGATTGTAAACTCTTGAATCACGAAACAGAGAGGGACAATTCACTCCTCTTCTTCTCTTTGCCCTCCCAGACTTCTCCCTAGAGAGAGAAGCTAGACCCTACACAGCGAGAGAAACGATTACCTTTCTCTCGCCCTTCTCCTCTTCTCCCATCAATCCTGGGTGCTCAGACCTCAGTCCCCTGGGTCTCACCAGGATATAAAAAACACTCAGTTCTTAACAAGAAAAGCTTTAATAGAGAGAAAACAGTAAAATTTCTTTGTAAATTTAAGATGGTTAGCACGGGTTTTTCAGGCTTATAGACACTGGGGATACCCTCACAGCCGCTAAGTGCACACGTACAAATTAATCCTTCAGCAAATACAATTTGACTCTTTCCAGCCAAATACACATTTGCAAATAAAGAAAACAACATTCAAGCCTAAAGCTGCGCCTTATCTATGCCTAGTACTTCACTATTCTGACTTATAAGAGATTGGAGAGACTAGTTGCACGTTGGTCGCCTCTCAGAATCCAGAGGGAACAACAACCGAAGAACTGAACAGCACCCACAGAAACTTCCCTCCCTCAAGATTTGAAAGTATCCTGTCCCCTGATTGGTCCTCCGGTCAGGTGAGGGCCAGGCTTACTGAACTTGTTAACCCTTTACAGTGAAAAGAGATATAAAATACTTCTGTTCTATTAACTCCTACTATCTGTTTATGACAAGGCCTATGGAAAGAAATTTGGGGCCCAAGTACATCATGTTTGTTAGGACTCCACCCGTGCTATTTCATCCCCAGTATACGCAGAGTTTCACTGCAGTGGGGTTCAATAATAGGCTTCTAAGAAAGAAGCTTTCACAAAAACCTATCAGTGAAATAATCTGTTGTAAAAAGGTAATAATATGTGGCATATTGGTTAGGAAAAGTTTGTGACTAGGTACAAGATTTCAGACTATACAAAACATAATATCTTTGCTTGTAGTCATTTTTTTTATGGAGATCTCAGTACTTTATTTGCACAGACATTTTTGAGGGCCATGATACAATTTCTCCTCCTTACCCCTTTATTGTCCCTTTATTGTCAACCCTGCTCTTTAATTAGCTTTGTTGGGTTGAGAGTGATCACATTGCAAAACAACACTCAAGCTGAACAGAGTGATTACCAGCCTGTGCTGGTCCTCACTGCGTTACTAGCTCAAGCATCAGCAGCACTTGAGCTTCAATCCATACCACCCAACAGGCCAACTAATTCAAGTTTAAAGCACCATTTATTTTGAGCTAGAGATTTCTGTGCGTGAATGGATGTTGGGTTAGAAGCAGCACTCAAGTTGTACCTTGAGCTAACACTGCCGTGAAGACTAACCCATAATGTTCAATGTCCCTCTTTATCTGTGGCCAATACAATAGATCTCTTACATGTAGCATTCACAAGTAAAAATGTATTTTTGAAAGAATTTGAATATGAATTTTTTGTTTCAGAACTGGGTGGAACACCAGAGTTATTTTTTTGTGCCCCTGTCCCTTTAAGGATTGGAGCTCTGCTGAAGAGATCACAGAGGACACAGTTGTCATGAGCAGGAGGTGGTCCCAGTAGAGTGTGATGTGCTTCTGAAAGGTGTTAAAGCAGTGAGCCTTGTGCAAGCTGGGTTTGGTTTGGTTTGGCTTATTCTAAGTTTAATAAACCTCTCCAATTTTAAGAGCCCCCAGTGGTCACAATACAGTCCAGTGTATTTAGCTGCCTGCTTGCCACGAGCTCTGTGTCAGTGAGCAATTTCCCTGTTGGCCTCTGCAAGCTGGGTTATGCAGCACTCCAGGCTTATCAATCATATCCTTTTGACTTATCCACCCATGATATCTGTAACTGGTTCCTGTTTTAGGGCCCAGTTGCAATTTCATAATGGGGACATTCATAGTAGTGAACACTAGGTCTGTAGAAGTGTCTGCATTTCCATTCTACAATTTTCCATTCTGCACCACTGAGTCCCAACTTGGACTTACATCTTTGAAAGTTACTTACACCTGTGGACTTAATTTACATGTTTTTTTGTACCTTCACTGCGCAGTTAGACTCTTCTGGATAAACGGTTCTTGGGCTCATGCTCAGCACAGCTAAAGAGGTGGGAGGCAAACATTGGTTCTAAGCCTTTGTTCCTCTCATGGATCCTGGGAGCAGCTGGGGGCCAGTGCGCATTAGAGTAACTACAGGGCTGCTTTAACTTGTGCTGACTGGAATGGTGTATTGTTCACTGTACTCGGGTTCATATCACATGGCCTTACCACCCCATAATCCTCCTCCCTGGTTTTAGCTGGTGTTCACGCTCTCCTTAGGGGTGAGCCAGCTGCTTGGGACAATCTTCAGAAGCCTCTTTTGGGTAGCTAAGATCACTTTACACTGCTCTGTGTACCTTACTCCATGTTTTTTCATGTTTGCATATTAAGCGCAATGCGCACATATAGCAGTGATAGAAATAATAATTTTAAAAATTGGCCCCAGTATTCTTGCTCATTTTTCTAACTCTTGTTTTTTTAATTTACTTTTCCAAAATAATAAAACATACAGTAAAACAGAGTTCTTTGAAATGCTGACTGTGCTTGCTTAAATGGGAGGTGAAACTGATCAAATTTAAAATTAAATCTCTGTTTTCCCAGCCTAGAAGAAATTTACAGTTTCCTGTCTTACAGGAGTCACACTTTGCACTAAAGATTGTGTTACCACAATTTGACCATAGTGAAATGAAATTTCTTTTCATGCTGTTTTTGAATCATGTATTTGTTTTTTTCCCCTTAAGTGTCATAAATACATTGGCATTTGTAGATTGTTGCTGCTTTTAATGAGATTCAAATTCTTACTCACGTTAGTAATGTTAACTCAACTGTATAAGTAGGGCTGCCAGGTTTCATTTGTTGTTTTGCTCTTTTATACTGTTATGGTCTCTCGTTATCTCATTTTCTCTCTTTCAATTCTTTTCCTATTTCAAGATATTTGGGTAAAATATCTGTTTCAATTTTGTCTTCCACCTAAAATCACATCAGTCAAACCATGTGAATTTTCTAACTTCCAGCTCAACTTTGTGTCTGAAAATCAAACTATGCTCTTCATGCTTGGGACGTTATTATAAATCATCACCAACAATAAAGTATGAAGAATCAGAACATAACAAGTAGTTTTGCTGATGTATTAATGAGGAAGACAAAACACAGTTTGTTCTGCCTCATCTGTATAGGTTCTTCACTGCTGTCAGTAAAATAATCATGCGTGACTCAGAAGTCACAGTAGTAGCAAATCAAATACAACCACTTTTCCAATAACCACACTGTAAGGTATTGTTCTGATCTGCTGATTTCCTTCCCATGTTGAATACATGTATTTCTATATATAATACTATCAGAAAGCCAGAGCGCTATGGTACAATACTGTTCATGATCACTTAACATAACTGTTATGTAAGTCAGTTCTACTGCTGGTTTCATCAAGAGAACTGGATGTTCTTGTCACTGGATGTTCTGGGATTCTCCCACAGACCATCTCTCTTGAAAAGCAGCTTGCTTTCCATGTTCTCTCACTCTAGTTACATAGAAACACACACTTATCTTTTGTCTCAAACAAATACTTGCACTGGAAGATTAAGCCTCCCTGTACTTGTATTCTCCAGTAGAATGTGTTAGCCATTGAACTCAGCTTTTTGCTTGCACTAGGCTGTAAAAGTGTAGCCCATGGGATAAAAGTGGACTTGTCACTTTCTAAACTGTAAAAGGCAGGGAAGGGTAAAGCTGGTGAACTGTACATTTTTATAACTAGTGAACTCAAACATAAACAAACCAAAACCGAATTCTGTGTTCCTGTGTCAAGGATTGTACCATTACAATTCTGTGGATTAATTTTAGAGTTTAATATTTACCTGCAAAGTAGGGATTGCCCACTCGGTCCTGGCAAGATGTCAGTAGCATACCCACTGGTGCAAATTTTGAGTGCCCCTTCTGGATTTTCCTGGCTCTCCAAAGCTGTGTTTAGTAAAAGTGAAAATGGTCACAAATAAATACAGGTATAGCACAATGCATTTTCTGAATAATGCAGCTGACAATTTCTGCTAACCAAAACACAGAGCTACAAATAACTCAGAAGTACATTTGGCAGCAATTTTTGGATTCAACCATGTGCTAAACATAAGTCCTATGGAGGATTTTCATCACACTTTGTCTATATGGATTTCACAGAAATGAGCTATTTTTAATGCCTCATTTCATTTGCTGAATTTGCTGTTTAGTACACTACAACACAAATGTGCTGTACAATATATGACAATTTACAGAAAGTAAATTCTGCCTTCTTTATATTCATGGTTACAGTAGTGAAGGGAGCTTACCACATGCAACAACAGTTTTCCACATGCAAAGGAAAAGAGTTAGCCAAGTGGCAGGGGTTAGAAGAGAAGAAAACTCCAAAGAGTACCTCACAGAGTTCCCTGCACATCATCTCCCCTTCCCCAGATAGCATTCAGACCCAGCCCACAAAGCCCCTGGATTCCCAGGGATTAGAAATAGGTCAGGCTCATCATGAATATTTCCCCCCAACTCTTATGCTCCCTGGCAGTGCAGCTCCATTGGCTTAAAGGTTAGGACCATATCAGAGCTTCTCAAACTGGGGTGCAGGGGGTTTGGAATGTATTCTGTGTGGGGGAAGTGTGTGAGAAGCTTTTGGGGGGGTGGGAGGAGTACTGTGCACATTCAGACTGTAGAGTAGTGGCTGCTAATTGGGCACCCAGATCTGAAGATAGCACCACCATCAGCAGCAGTGGAGAAAGTAAAGGTAAAATAATTTTGCACTGCTGCTGGTGATGATGCTGCCTTCAGACTGGGCATCCAACCAGCAGCAACCATTCTCCACTCTGCCTTCAGAACTGGCTGGCAGAAAATCAGCAGCTGCTGACCAGGCATCCAGACCAGGGAGGGGAGGAGGCGTAAACCACTACAGACACAAAGAAGGGGGGCACAATCAAATAAGTTTGAGAACCACCGGACTATATTATCTTCTCTTGGGAGTCTCTATGGGGCTGGTCAGAAAATGATGTATTAGTGGAGTTCCCCCTTCCCCTGGCCCAGCTTCCCATCAACACACACTCAATGGAATTGTGATAACTTGTGTGTTGCCTTCCTGCTTATTGCTTCCTGCTCCCTCTTCATGTTGGTTTCCTGCTTCCTAAACTCAGTGTTGTAGTTTGCATGCCTGTGTGTGTACACACATAGCACTGGGTGTGTGCAGTTACCCAGGGCCTGCTGTTACATACCTGCCATTTGGATTGTTATGATTTTTGTTCAGACTGTTGCTGACTTAACAGGTTTGTGGTAATTACATGTTTTGAGTGACCACCTACTTGCATGTCATGCTTTGATTTCCTTATGATTGGGATTGCTGTTCTGGGATGCATCAGAACATAACAGCGGGCATGCCCTCTCCTCCCAATGGGACCCACAGGGTTCCTAATTCTGGAGAGAGCCTTTCTCAAAGAGAGGAAGGGAGAGACTTAGGGTTGCCAGCTGTCATATGACTTGCATCCAGCAGGGTTGCAAGGATTCCCCCACAGCTTACCTTCCTGGGTCTTGCGGGTTGTTAGGCAGAAGACTTGGGGGCGGCCAACCTGCCTCACCTCTTCTGCTCTCTCTCTACCACCGGAGAGAAGCCCACGTGAAACAATTAAAAGGAGGCTGCTCCATTGGCCTGCCAGCAAGGAAGATGAGGAGGCTTAAAAGGTGTGATGGAGAATGGGAGTGTAAGGTGGGGACAGAGACTTGGACAGGAAGGATGGGCACAAGATCAGGGACATGCAGGGTCAGAGGATGGCTAGAGATGCAGAATAGGAAGGCAGGGGCTGAAAGAAGAAAGAGAAAATGATAACGAGGAGAAGGGGCAGAATGGAGGAGGTTGCTCCAGATCTTGAAAGACCCCCACAAAAAACAATTTTGCACCCTTCAGTTTTCCCATCCCACCCCCCATAGTCTCCCAGGCCCATGCTCTCCTAGACTCTCCTTATCTTTCACCCTGACTTTCCTGAGCTGCCCCTTGCTCCCTCAACAGCTTCCACCAGCTTGTGAAGGCTAGGCTCCTGCCTCCTCCTGCTCACTCTGCACGGGGAATTTATACCCTTTGGAAATGGTGACATGTTCTCACTGCTGAAAAATGTCACAAGTGTTGCTACTCTGTTTGGTAGCTTTGGCATTGGTGCCACAGAAGTGGGTATCTCTATAGCTGAATTCAGCCTACCACACCACTAGACTCCTTCAACACCTCTTATCAGCACTTTGCTCTCTGTGCTCTGAGGTTAAGTGCCACCTTATCAGAAAGACTAAACTTTCACAGGATGTGAGAGCAGACTGAGAGAGCTAGTGTTGCTTAACCCTAGAATAAAGTGGTAAAGTAACATTTCAGTCAGAGTGCACCCCAGGCACAGCAAGGCAGGGATGCTGGAACAATTTGTATAGTGAGGGTATTAACCCTGCATATAATGGAAACCACTTCAAGCCAGGGGGTGTGGCAGCAACCCCAGCATCCCTAATTACAGCACCTATGCAGCAGCGTGTCTGCTACTCCATTTCTCAGTTGGCTAGCAGCATGGCTCTTACAGGCACTCGCAAAGGATTCTTGGTTGTTCTTTCAGCTGTGAAGTACATTGTCAGAAACAGTAACTATACATTTCTGGAGATACTGGATGCCATCCACAGTTGTATGATTTGAGATTTGGATTTTATTAAAAATAGGTTTTAAGATTGTTACAACATTTGAACCAATAAAACTGTAGTATGCAAACAAGCACACTATGACTTAAGTCAAGTGCACTGTGACTTAAGTCAAGTGCACTATGACTGCCTGAGTGTTTTCTCATATTTCAAAGCACCAGTCATAAGGGAAGAGCAGTCTGTCTCTGAGACAATGTAGCTGCTGATTGGGCAGTGAGGAGAGGATCAGAGGGGAAAAGAAAGAAGGGAAAAGGTGGTGTGAAGGGAGGAGAGCAGGAAGAGAGGATAAGAAATGGGGAAGTCAAGAATAGATAAGAAAAGAACTGTTGGAATGGCACCAATTATTCTTACTATTCTAGCCAGGCTGTTTGTCTGTCTCTCTCTATATATTGTTTCTACCTATTTAGGCAGGTCCAGCAGGACAATTTATGTCAGTGAATAGTGAGAGATTTGAAATTCATGGAGGGTATTTTCTTTTGGGACCTATCAATATAAGTTTAATGGAAAAAATGAATGCAAATGTAGTACCCCGAATTTGTGAACTGAGTTAAATTTGTACATTAAAAATCAGACCACAGTAGTTAGCTTGTCTGACACTTA
Organism: Chelonoidis abingdonii; assembly: GCF_003597395.2. Taxonomy (NCBI): domain Eukaryota; kingdom Metazoa; phylum Chordata; order Testudines; family Testudinidae; genus Chelonoidis; species Chelonoidis abingdonii. The sequence continues at coordinate 46,844,088 of NC_133778.1, read as the reverse complement.
GCAGTACCTGTGCTTTATTTTACCCTGTTAGGCTGGGTGAGACATAATTAAACTGCATTCGTAAGTATCTATATACTTCACATTGTGAAAAATGTGTTTGTCTGTTTTGGATATATTTATTTAATTAGAATACAGGTAATTTAGACCGAATAAAAAGAACTTAATAGTAAAGTGCTGTGCGCTCTACAGTTCATAGAGCATGAGTTAAAGCATGACTGAACTGATAAGATGTGTGATTATTTTATGTATTACAATACTTGTTTGTGAAGGTTAATTATCTGTGTAACAAACAGCTGAATAATCTCATGAAATTCCAGTCATTTGCTTACTGAAGGCATATAAATGACTGTTCCCACTAATGTAAAATCATTTTGCATTTAATCCTTGCTGAAAAAAATGCACGTTAGTAATTTGGTCCAATCACAGTCTCTGCTGGCTATGTTTTTTGACGATATTTGTGTTTCCTCCCCAGACACCCCATCACAAAGGGTACAGTTTATTCTTGGAACAGAGGATGATGATGAGGAACACATTCCTCATGACCTCTTTACTGAACTTGATGAGATTTGCTGCCGTGAAGGAGAGGACGCTGAATGGAGAGAGACAGCAAGGTAAGTATTTCCGGTGGTTTTGTCAGTAACTGATGGTCACTGAAAGTGTGGTGAGACATTTCAAAGCTGTAGCAGGCCCAGGAACAGATTTTGAATACAAAGCTTAAAGAAAAACACAAAACAAAACAAACAAAAATCATTTTAAATCCTTGTATAACTAGTATTGCCACAGTATCTGTCATTCCTTAAGACCCAGATGTTTTCATTTGGATTTAACATATATAGGTGAGAATGAAAATTGAATGAAAGAACTGACGTAAACAAAAAAAACTATTACTTCTAGTAGTTAAGTAGACTCTTTTATTTATATTTTAGACCATCATTTTTACATGTATTTTTTAAACTTACACAACCGGGAATGTATCCTTGAGAAATCCATGAATTGGCCTCTTTATTAAAAGATCACAGGAAAGAGGGAATAACATTATCAAATTAAACTTAAGATAAACTCAAATATTCACAGAGACCAATCTTTAATGAGCAGATGCTCTGGAGACTTTGAATATTCAATGTTAGATCATTTCACTTCTGCAGAATTAAAATGTGGAAAGAATGCCTGCCCAGATTGTTTCTCTGCTGAAAGACATTAACATTGAATATCGATTACATAACTGCTTGTTTTTCTTCCTCAGACTTCTCTAAGTTTGGAAGTCACTTACTTTATACCTCGTTTCAATGGGGCATTACATTTCTAATACGTCTGAATTTTGGGTCTTACCATTTTTCTCCTTGGAATCGCTGCACCCTCTTCCTTTAAACAACTGCCACTAATTTGTTTAGTGTTCATGGAAGGTGCCAGAGTGCCCAGAGATATCAGGGCAGATCTGTGGGTTCAATATGGCCCAGATGGATTAAAGAGGCTGTAGATTTGGCTAAATAGACCAACTGAGGAGTCTATCTGTGGGGGGAATACCCAGGTGGTGGTGTTTCTAGGGGCCAAGAGCAGTCAATAGTCCCTGTGACCTCACTGCAATTGTGTAAGTTCAGTGGGGCACAGAAAAACAGGTTCCTTGTGCCCATCTCCTCCATTGTGTGTCCATGCAGGGGGCATCCACAATCTATGTGTATGCTTTTTTCCATGGACTCCAGTAGATTACACCACAAAATTGATGATCTGTGAGTCCTAAAATATTCATATTCACAGTCAAAGAAAGAAAATATAATTTATCTTTTTTCCAAAAGGCCTGGAGAATGATCTTCATTTTACTCATACTAATTAAAGATGGTTTATATCTTGAAGAAAAAAAATCAATTCTGTTCATAGTTACAGAATTTTTCAGCAAGGAAGTGAAATAGGAATGGTTTCTGGGAAGCATTACAGAAGTATGTTTCTTAGAAATTATTCTGATTTTCATTTAACAAGCTTATAATCAAGACAGAATTCCAAATAAATAGCTGAAATAAAAGAAACATCCTCTTAACATGGTCTATCATATGTCTGTTTTAATTGTCCTCCTTCCTCTTCAAAGTAGATAAGAAAGCCCATTTTGTATTGTACATATACACTAGTAAACTAATAAGGGTATGAAGTGGAGTACGTATTATATATTACTGAATACATCACTAATCTTGGAACAATAGGCTTTTAGAGTAAATCCTTGATCCAGCATTCAGTTCCAGTAAGTAGGTTTTGTTCGGGAGACAACCATAGTTGTAGTAGTAAAATTTATATATAGAGCACTTTTCATCAGCAGATCTCGAAGCTCTTTGCAAAGGAAGTCAGTATTCTCATCCACATTTTACAGATAGGGAATCAGGCACAGAGAGAGGAAGTGACTTGGCTACAGTCACCCAACAGGTCAGTGGCAGAATCAGGAATAGAATCCAGTTCTGCCAAGTCCCAGTCTTGTGCTCTGTACACTAGGACTCATTGCCTGGTAGGAGTCAGGAAGAGGAGGATTGGTCCTGCTTTGAGCAGGGGGTTGGACTAGATGACCTTCTGAGGTCCCTTCCTACCCTGATATGCTATGATTCTAAGTCAGGGAACGCCTGTTGCTGTATCTGCAATGCTTGCGGTAGCTCTTGAAGCTCCTGCTCTCTCCCTGCTCATAGGGATGACTAGTGGATTTGCATAGTGACAAATTTTCCAACCACTCTATTCCCTCCTCAGCTTACTCTCACCCCCCTGAATACTGGGCATAGCTAAGCTCCATGGCATGCAAAGGGCATAGGGTACGAATGATGTGAGGAGCCGCAGGGAGGTGCTGGTTCCTCACCCTTGCAAAAGCAAAATTTGATTGGTTCCACTGTAATTAGGGACTTCTGTGGTTGTAGAGGGGTGTGTGTGTGTAATTTCCCTTTGTAATATTGCCACAAAGGAATGGCATAAGAATGCCCAGTGTTACTGTTGGATTTTTGACTCTGGTGTCAATGTAATCATTTTAGAATATCTTCTTTTTATAAACTTGAGTTATTGTGTATTTATTGTTTGCTAGGTACTTTACAGACCAGCTAACAGAGTTATTGTGTAATTGTCACAGAGTGTGGGGGAGTCAGGGCCCTGCACCCCCCACTTCCTGTGATTCACCATGTCTCTCAGCCAGCCAGTAAAACAGAAGGTTTGTTAGATGGCAGGAACACAGTCCAAAACAGAGCTTGTAAGTACAGACAACAGGACCCCCTCAGTCAGGTCTATCTTGGGGAACAGGTAGCTTAGACTCCAGCCTTGGGGCTCAGGACCCCCTCAGTCAGGTCCAACTTGGGGAGCAGGGAGCTTAGACCCCAGCCCTGGGGCTCCCTCCGTTTCCCCAGCCCCCTCCAAACTGAAACTCTGCAGCCCCAGCTCTGGCCTTTGTCTCTTTCCCTGGCCAGGAGGACACCTGATCCCTTTGTTCTCCAACACCTTCAGTTGGCACCTTTGCAGAGAAGGGGCCCAGGCCATCAGTTGCCAGGAAATAGGGTGTTGGCCATTCTCTGTGCAGACACCATCACACTGGCCCTTTTGGGCTCTGCAACAATCACACACCCTTATCCCATCACCTAGATAATTAAGAAATGCATAGGGGAAGCTGAGGCACCCACACAGTATTCAGTGAAAACATTATGAACATTCCCACTTCCTCACAGTAATCAATTGCCAGAAAAGGAACACCAAGAGCCCAGTCCAGCTCCCATCAAACTCCATGGCAGTTTCACCTTAATGAGCACAGAACAAGGCATCAGATAGTTACATATGCATTTTACCAAGAAGAGGTGTGGTGAATCTCTGGTGCAATATGTCTGGACCCTTCTACAATTCCATTTGATGGAGCTTGCATGCACAGTTATTATTCTGGAACCTTTTATAAATGTTATGTGCAAGCTGTGTAAGATTAATTGAGACATTTGCTGCTTAGTTAGTCAAAATGGTAGCAGCTATTGAAGAGGAGTGTGGGAAAGATTTGGCTGAAGCTCAACGTCTCGAGGAAGAACAGAACAGATTTATCTGAACAGAGGGAAAGGACTTACCAAGCTGCAGTGGAGGAGTTAAAGTGGCAGAGGCTCAGTTGTGTTGTCTCAAAGGCAGATTCCAATCCTAATGAGCCCATCAATACAATATTATTCATACAGAACACTTTTTATGGTTAATATTGGTTTGGTATACTAGCCATTTAACTATATTATAAAACATAAATAATTGGATTATTTCTTTTTTGCAACAGGCCACATGGCAACAATAATTATGCGCTATTATTTAGAAATCAAACATATACAGGAATTAAAATGTCTTAAAGTAATCAGAACATTTGTGAACATTTCGTGAAAGCAGGAATCTCCTGTATCAGCCCTAAAGTGACCCATTTTGCCTCTTTAATGATGATGATAAGGAGGAAGAAATGTGTCCTTTTGGTAAATGACATTCAATGTTACTAATAGAATAATTTGCACAGATGACCCGGCTGTATTATTGTGTACAGAATGCTTGATTTATATGTCCTATAAAAGTACTTAGTGCACTTGTAACCCACACACCTCCTGGATGTGGTGTTCTGTCCCTTCTAGTAGCATTGAGGCCACTTAGAGATTAATGAGTCTACTGCAGCCTTAGTTAATAATCATGTGGCTTTTAGCTCATGCAGTGGAAGCTCATACATTTAGCTCCAGAGGTCCCCAGTTTAATCCCACCCACCGAGGTCTGTCAGCATTACAAGTGGGGGCTCGTCCAGGATATCAACTGGGAAGTCTCTGAAGCTCACTTCCTCAGCTAGGGGAAGCATGTAACCCACGCATCTCCTGGATGTGGTGTTTTATCCTTTCTAGTGGCACCAAGACCACTTAGAGATTAATGAGTCTGCTGCAGCCTTAGGTAAGGAGCATGTGGCTTTTAGCTCATGCAGTAGAGGCTCATAGACTAAGTTTCAAAGGTCCCAGGTTCAATTCTGCCTACTGATGACTGGAGTCTGTCAGTGTTACACACACATAAAGAAACAAAACTGGAGATAGTAGTTAGACTTATAATACATACACAGTAGTGAAACAGCATGTTGTTCTGTCAGAATTGTATGCACTCGATTGATAAATGCTGTTGAAGTTCAAGTCTATCGAACCAGCCTTTTGCATTGCTGAGTGGGACAGTGGTTTAGATTTCCCATGGTTGAACCTCAAAAAGTCATCCCAAATTTGAGCACTTATCTGAGTCTTATTCAGATCCCTTTAGTCTGCTTATTTGTAGCTGAAATCTCAGGAGAACGTCCTAGCTCATGAAAGCAGTTCTGCTTCTGAACTGACCAGAATATAATAAACCACAGCAGTAAGAAGTTAGCCAATTTGTTTTAGATCTTCAGAAGAGATTAAGCCTAATTTTGATGAAAATTATGATCTCTATTGTTATATTGAAATCAGTTTTCCCATCCATAGTTTTGAGAGATAGGTAGCTAACAGGAGCATTGGTTATGACATGAATGCCAACCAATAATCGCTGATAGGGCGAAATAAAACCCCACTTTCTCCAAATGATCTGCACTTCCTTCCAAAGACATGAGGTGACGCAACTTGTCTCCCTTTGTCACATCTGGTTTTTCTCTGAGCAGTTTGTTTACTTTGGTTCGTTTCCAAATTAAAATTGGCAAAAGTTCATGTCAAAACAGGTACAATTTGTAGGGTTATGATGCCTGTGCTAGTCAAGCAGGTTGCAAGTGATAAATACTTGGGGAGACACAACAGGCCCCATAAGCCCGATATTTTGCACTGAAAAGTTATGGCAAAGAATACTACAAAGTGTTCATATTCTCTATTTCATGTTATACTATGTACAAAATACCTGATTCATTTAAAAAACAGTGACTGTTTTTTTTAAAAAAAATTGGACAGTCCAGTTAGCACTTTGGTTCTATAACAGATTGTCACCATTGGAGAAACAGTTGAAGTATTTTATTTTATTTTATTAGTCAATCCTGCCTGTAGGAGAGGTCATACATTTCTTCCCCACCCACCTCCCATGGCTAAAGAAAGGGTCAAGCTGCAAAAACTGAGCATGGATTTTGAATACTCCAAAATTTGTATTTCTGTTTTTATTCAGCCCACTATAAAAGAATGGGAAAACTTGGATCCAGGCCTTGGTTAGGATTTCTAAACCTTTTATGTTCCTGAAGTTTGGAGATAAAGTCAGGGGTTTGATAAAGACCCAACTCTGGGCTATTATTCCTTTTTCTTTTTCTTTTTTTTTTAAAAAGCTCACCAAATACATTTACATAAAGATTAGGTCTTTGTTCCTTTTAGAGTTTCTGTTACTGATGCTTATTCCTTGTTTTAAGTAATAATCTCCTGACGTGGTTAACAAGCATTACATGAGGTAGTGTATCCAACTCAAAATATAGAGAAAAAAACCAGTCCAGGAAGCATTTCTTAGAAGAGATGGAACACTCCACTCAGAGCATGGCTACTGTAGCATGCATCAGAACCATTAACTGGTAGTGCAAGAAGAAATCTTAAGAAATAAAGATAGTTTTCATACAAATATTTTTAGAACTAAAAGCAGAAAGGTGGGAATCTTACTGTTAGAAAGAATTCAGATTGACTTGGATATGATCACTGACATATATGGAAAACTGCTGAAAGACCATACATGTAGGATAATGAGACAGTGTCTATTAACAGGTTTCAGAGTAGCAGCCGTGTTAGTTTGTATCCTCAAAAAGAACATGAATATTTGTGGCACCTTAGAGACTAACAAATTTATTTCAGCATAAGCTTTTGTGGGCTACAGCTCACTTCTTCGGATGCATAGAATGGAACACACAGACCGAAGATATTTATACATACAGAGAACATGAAAAGGTGGAAGTACTCATACCAACTGTAAGAGGCCAATCAATTGAGATGAGCTATCAGCAGCAGGAGGGGAAAAAAAAAAATTTCACGAAAGCTTATGCTAAAATAAATTTGTTAGTCTCTAAGGTGCCACAAGTACTTCAGTGTCTATTAAGGCATCTCAAGGCTCAGTGTTAGGATTATTCTTATTTAATATGTTGATCTAGAAAATGGATTAAAAATCATGTTTACATGCATACACTACTATGTTAGAAGGAGTTGGGAACACTCAAAAATTAAGACAAAGTAATAATGCAAAAGGACCTTAAGGAAATTAGAAACATGGATGGAAAATAAACTGAGCCTCAGTTTGTTAAAATGCAAACTAACACAGAAATAAACTACATGAAATGCTAATATTGAAGAGGAAGAATAATCCTGGAAAGCAGTAATGTTAAAAGTGTCCTGGACAACAGGTTAGAAAGAGTATCTGGGCAGCAAATAAGGTCAGTGCATTTTTGGGCTGTAAACACAGAGGAACCACTTCATAGATTAGGGAGGTAAAAGTCTCTTCTTATCTAGTGCTGGTGTAAGTGTGCCTAGGCTATTGAGTTTATTTTTGGATACATCGCTATAGAGAGATACTGATTTACAAAAGAAGATTCTAAGAGAGATGAGATATAATCTGAAATATTTTATGTCATTGTATATATAATGAGAAGGACCAATGCAAAGATGCAGGTCTTCCTAAATTGCAGACTAGTTATAAAAGATACAAAGTTCAGACTAGTTTTCATGAGATATTCTGAAAGCAAAAGACACCAGAATGTGATTGAACATGCAGTATAGAATGCTAAATCTGATCTCAAATATATTATGAGGAGTTTGGCCAATCCCACAGAATGTGGAATATTACAGTTTTCACATCAAGTTCTACCACATCATATGATTTTTCCTGATAGTGTCTGATTCAGTTGGTGTAGTTTTGTGTGGAAAAAGTACACCTGTATAAAAAACATTGCTTTGGACTAATCTAGAAAAGCAATAATTACAAGTTGAAAATGAAATCTTAACACAATATTCTGTTGTGAAATAAAGTGTCAACTGTACCTTGATATAATCATCTGTGACCAATCGCTAATTGTAAAGTCATAGAATCCATCAAATTTATAATGACAAACAATAGTTAATATTGGTATTTTAGTGTGTGGGGTGTTTGGTGCTATATCACCAAGCCTGCTTTATCAAGTCAATGTTCATTATAGAGAACATCAAATACTACCCATCTGCCCATTCCTTGATCAGAAAATGTAGAGCTGAACAGCCCAAGGCATACTCAGGAAAAACATACCAAGGAGTGTACTCAATTCACATCTGTGTATATGTTCTGTGTATATGCTGTTTTTGTTTCATGTCCCATGCAGGCGTTAAGGGAGTTTGGAACTGAATTTTGAAAAGGTGTCTCAGAAGACCAAAAGCCTGGAATACTATAGATGCCTGTGGGTTGTGTCTCAGAAAATAGTATAGTGATCCTTAGATGCAGAAAAAAAATCAGTAGAAAACCACCACCTCATGGCTGATAGTATATGGAGATTAACACTGCCTAGGGCATTCACAAGAAAGTGTTGCGTGATCAAAGATAAGCAATGAAGCAGAATAGTTTGCATTCAATTTCCATGTTATGATTAAACCCTACCTCTGCATCTGTAATTGCAAATTTTATCATTTTTATGGCCTCTTTAACAAAAGTGGATCTTTTCAGCCCCTTTCCTCTGTTCTCATTAGATATTTAGTTAAAAAGTGTCCCCCCCCAATTTAACTGAGCGTTGAAGGAAACACTCAGGTACGCTTACTCCAAAACATAGTGTCTTGCCTTCATATAGTGCTTCTACATAGGGCCGGCTTTAGGCCTATTCCACCAATTCCCCCGAATCGGGCCCCGCGCCTAAGAGGGCCCCGCGTCCAGTAAGAATCCCTTCCCTGGCTAGAGGCGCCTTTTTAATTTTTACTCACCTGGTGGCGCGCCGGGTCTTCGGCAGCACTTCGGTGGTGGATCCTTCGCTTGCTCTGGGTCTTCGGCAGCGGGTCCTTCAGTGCCGCTGAAGACCTGGAGTGAGTGAAGGACCCACTGCCGATGTGCCACTGAAGACTCGGAGCACTACCTGGTGAGTATAAGCCCCATGTGTTTTTTTACATGTGTGTTTTTTGTTTTTAAGGCATCGCTGCTGGGGCCCCATCAAAACTGTTTGAATTGAGCCCCGCACTTCCTAAAGCCGGCCCTGCTTCTACAAGTAAAGCACTAGCTAGCAAGAGTAGCTATTTAACTTCAGGTTTCCCCAAGATTGTATCTGAAGCTTAACTGAGTGACACCTGAAACACAAAGCAGGTAGTTTCATTTTCTGAATAACTTCTGTGGGTGAAATTCAGCCAGCTACAGACTCGTGACAGAATCAGCCCAAGACTCATGAAGCGTTCAAGTGATTACAGGTTTAAGTGGGAATTAAATAGGACGCAAGCCTTGAATTAGTCCCATCTATTCAAGGATGAATTTCACCCACAGATGACATTTTGAAAATGAAATTAAATAGCCTGTTTCCTTTTTCAGGTTTTACTCCATTAAACTTCAGAACCAATCTCCCTTTATAGTGTTGCAGTGGAATATATTAATGCAAACATTTGAGAACTGCATGCTTTGTTAATCTCATCTCAGTCAGGAGTCAAGTGATAGCACAGGGAATCCTGACACCAAAAAACAGTTTTGTTTGGTTAAAGGAAGGCCTTGCATAATAACTTTTTCACAGGAAACTCTTAAAACATTTTAGAGTGGGTTGGTCCTCACAAAGAATTTGTTTTGCAAAGAGCTGTCTTCTTTTGGAAGAGGTGCAGCAAGGATCTGCCTCTCTCACTTCTTCTGGTGTCACTCCACTGAAGTAGTTACAGTGAAACCAGCAGAGAATTTGACTGTTTATTTCTCTCTATTAGAAAAAATGCAGATGTGCAATTAAAATTTTCATTAGATGGCTACAGAGTGTTTTGGAGAGAGCTAGTGTAGCTCAGACTTTTTTTTCCCTAAAATGTTTACTAGTTTCTTGTCTCCTGTCCAAACTTTATTCTTATAGGCAGAGCTGATAGTGTTGCCTAATACTTTCCATATTTTCAGTTTCTTATAACTTTCCCAGGCTCTAATCACTGTGACTGAAATGTCCCACACTAGGTGTCTGAATTTTGTTTGAAAAGTTTCAGCTAAAATAGAAATGAAATTAGAGGAAACATTTTTGCCCATGTTAAAAAATTTTCTTAGTTATTTCATTGAGAAGCTCTAGTACCTCTATTCTTTTGAGCAAGGTAGTTTAAATTTGGCCCAGGGCAGTCGTTGTGTCAAAGATGTAACTTTTGCCATCCATGTGGAAATCCACTCAAATTTGGCCAAGTTTTAAGCCTTTGAAAAATCCCACCTTGCATATGCTCAATAGAGACTTGTTAAAGTTTAGAAGTTAGGTTCTGTGAATATTTCCTCTGTACTTGGCATGGTACAGCCTGAAGGTGCAGGGGGCTGAGCAGGACTTTCTCTGCAAATGCTGCTATTGGCTGATGTGAGCCACTGTGACAAAAAGTATACAGTAACTGCATGCAGGGAGACTGTTTCCTGTGCTTTGCTGGTGACCAGGCAGCATAGAGGAGAAAAAGGGAGTGAGTTGACTGGAATATAGAGGGGAAAGTGTGAGAAGTGAGGTGTGGGAGGCAGGAGATGAATGGGTTGCAAGATCTGGGATGAGGTGGCCAGTGGAGGTGGGGAGTTGGACAGGAGTTGAATAGGAGCAGAGGGAGAGGAGGAGGTTGGGGACATATAGGTGCAGAGGGAGAGGAGAGCAGGAGCCAGGGAATGGAGTTGTGAAGGACCAGAGAGAGAGGGAGGGATGAGTTGGGAGAGTTGGATAGCAGAAGAAAGACAGGGGGCAGGAGCCGAGGCGATGGGTAGTGGATAGAACCAGAGGTGGTGGTGGGCAGGACCTGGGAGAGTTGGATAGGAGAACAGGGTGGAAGGTAGGAGCAGGAGCAGGAGCTGGTCTGTGTGTGTGTGTGTGGGGGGGGTGTTGTTGGGGGATGGGATGATCTATAGGAACAAAGTGGGGCTGGGGCAGGACATACAGGAAGGGGGAGCAGAAACAAGTTTGATGGGGGACATAGGCAGAAGAGTATATAACCAGTAGAGCACGCTCTGTTCCAAAACTTGGAAATGAACCCAGGAGTCTTGAGTTCCTGCATTCATCTTCTGCCAGCAAATAGTCATGAATCCACTGACAAAGCATGTGTCTCGTCCCTCTCTAGTGCCTGGGCTATGTAGAGTATAACAGCCTACTATTGCTACCAGTTACTTCATTAGCTCAACTGGTGGAGATCGGTACTTTTGAGTGTCAGTATTGCTCTACATGAGGGAATTTTTTTCCCCAAGTTTACTTTTTTCTAGGATTTATATTGATTCTGTAGCAATTCTTTCCCACTCCACATTCCCAGAGTTATTCTGACACAGTATCAATGATTTTAACACACACAGCAGTTTTAGCCACGACAGGGCATTATCCAAAGTTGCACAAAACAAAACATGTTGTGTTATTTTGTATCTGCTTTCCCCTTCAACTCTCAGGATGAAATAAATGTTCAACAAATGGTAAGGGACAAAATTGCTGGGGGGGGGAGGGAAAGATGTTCTCATGTTTCCTCCAAACAACCGAGAGTAAAGTAAAACCAAACAAAATATTTGATAGTGTCCATTGAATATGCATGAAAATAACTCACTTTTCATTTTCTATATACAAAAGGCTTACTAAGCTGTTTGTTTGCATAGATGGTTGAAGTTTGAAGAAGATGTAGAGGATGGTGGAGAGAGATGGAGCAAACCATACGTTGCCACTCTGTCACTTCATAGCTTGTTTGAGTTGAGAAGTTGTATCCTGAATGGTACTGTTCTACTGGACATGAGAGCTAATTCTTTAGAAGAAATTGCAGGTATACTGATGTTTTATACCAATAACCTATCATAAAAAATATTAATGTTGGAGACTTAAGTATGTATCACTTATCAGAGAGCTTTTGCATAAAAGTCAACTGTATTGTAGTAAGATATTTTATAGCTAACTTTTCATAAGTTGTATGTGTTTAATCAGAGTGGATATGTTCTCTACTCCACTTCTGCCACCACACATTCAAAATGATATAAATGTTAAGTTCCACAAATTAAAGCCATTTTTGAGATGGCTGATCACAAATAGACAAATCATCTTAAACATCCCTTAAAGCATCAACAGTTTTCCACCATGCTGAAATAACACAAAACTAACTTTTTTCCAAATGGGCTTTTTTCCAAATTTCCAAATATGCATCTTTGGCTTGAGAACAAGATAGAGAAACTTCAGGCGATAGTGTATTTATTTCGAGGAAGTTGTAGATGCCTTAAAATAGGATCTTAGAATGAAACTGGCTTTTTTAATTATATGGATGTTGCTCCCATCATGGTATAGGAAGCATCTGTAGGATGCAAGGTGTACTAGCACTTGCTCAGTGGTATAATGTTTACGTGCAGCCTCACAGTAAACATTTCAGATTATAGCCCTTAAACCCAATTCTCACTGTATTGATGCTCTTAGTGGGGAGATACAGTCACAACTCTCATAACAGCTTTAGGAAGTTTCATTTACAATTCCCTTCTATACTGCAAGGAGAATTCAACTCTCTGTAACTTCATAACTACAAACCTAGTATATGAGCATGCTGAACTGGGTAAGAAGGGAATGGACTGGGAAGAAACTCAGAAATTGTACAATACACATAAGTTTCACTTGGGGAAAGAGGAGAAAATTGAAGTTTTTTCAGTTTGAAAGACCACATTTTATACAAGTCAGGGCAATCCTAGATGGAATTTATTGGGGAGGGAGTAAGTATGTAATGGTGACAATAGCAGAGTATCACAGGGGAAAATGAAAATATTCAAAAAATGTTAGATGTGTACGAGTAGACAACAAAAGACTAGGGTGACTCATGTACAGAGTGCAAAAAACAATAGGTTTAGAACAGAATGGCCATGAAATATGTTGAGATTCAGAGTTCTTCCCCCCTCCCAACTTAATCCCTTGCTTCTTGGGCTGGAAAAGGTTGGAACATCATGGAAAAGCATGATCAGCTTTTGGAGCACCTCTTGTCACGTTTGTGACTGATGTTTGGAGCAAAGGAATCTGCAAAATAGAACTATTGAAATTATACAGATCCAGATCAGCTAAAATGTTGTACCTGTAACAGTCTTGGTTCCCAGGAGTCGGGACTGTGGGTTCCTTGTTGTCCCTTCTTCTGGCGCTGCCAGGATTTCTTCTCTGGCTAACGCCAGCCACTTCCTTCACCAGGCAAGTTAACAAACCACAGACCCCTGGTTCTTTGAATCATTTGCCCTGTGATATCCGCCCCTGACACTGGCCTTCACAGAATTTCCAGATCCTCTTCATCAAACATGCGTTATGCTCAAGTTTCACGGTTTTACCTTAACCACTGCTCCGTGTAAACCAACCAGCACTTCGTAGCACTTATTAGTAAAGCAATGAGTTTTATTAAGAAAGAATAAGATTTACTTAGACAACAAGAAAGTGGTGGAAACAATTGGTTGCAATATAAAAACGAATCAAACATCAAACCCTTTGTCTAACACTTCAATGTTCCTATCCAGTAAGTAGATCCCTTACCCAAAAGCTCAGTCTGTTGCATTAAGCTGACTGGGTTTCTCAAGACAGGACCCAAATGTTCATGAAAGCACCCCCTCACCTGGGATTGAGAGTCTTGACAAGTGCTGAGCTTTCTGTAATACTTTACATGTTACTCTTTATGTATAACTATCCGGTTAGACGTGTTTGGTGTAGTGAGTGTCACATCTGAGATGAGGCTGCTTGCAAAAAATATGGGACTCATTGCGAAGGGAGTCTCTGTGTCACTGAACCATCTCTCACTCCATTTCCTCAAACACTGCTGCTTCACCCTACTTCAGAGGTGAGAGTCTGCCATAGGAGAAGAATGGAGGCTTCAGCCCCCTCAAAAGAGAAACTTAGAGACACAAGCACCCTTATGAGAAAATTTACAGCAAAGAAGTGTAAAAAATTATGAGCCCTTAAACTTACATTCATTTGCTTGAGAGTTCAAAATGGAGATGGTACTGTAGCGGGTCTGACATGATGATTCCCTGACAGCTAGTGGGAGGGAAGAGACTATGGGTGTGTTTTATATAAATACAGTTTTGCTCCTGCTCTGTTTACATATTTCATCATTACAGCTGTGTCAAAAGTTCAACTTTTGCTGGTGTCTGGTACATGACCTTAGTACTATCCGGGTAGTGTGAAATATGGTTATCAATGTTATAATTATTGTTAGGAATACAGGAAAGCAGGACTGTGTTAATCTTGTCCCATATGAGTAGAGGCCACCCTCAGTTGAAATAACCTCATTAAGCTAAGGGTTCCAATGTTAGAGTCCTGTGACAGTTAAAAGGGTGGAGACAGAAGTTCTTGTCAGGAGGCGCACAACTCTCTTCCTCCTCCGCCTCCAGGTTCTTCTAGATGGCTTAACTGGTTCTTCCTCACTGTTTCAAGAGTAGAGCTAAATAGCCTTCATTAGGAGCCTCTTTGTTGTTTTTAATTGCTCAATCAGAGCTGAAACCGTTGTGATAGGACTGTGTTTCTGTCTGACTGCTAAGAGCTAAAATCACTGAGAGGCTGAAATCATTTAGTATGGGCTGTGTTTCTGCCCAGCCTGCAAAAGAGCTGGAAATCATGACAGACTGATGTGCAGCGTCATAGCAGAGAGGCAGAAAGTGACTGACAGCTGGTGAATGCAGTTGACCAGCGGGTGGTGGCAAAAGAGGTGCACATGAAACAGCCAGCGTTGGTGTGGCGGAGAGGCACAGTGAGCAGCCAGCAGGGTGGCTGGTGAAGGGCGCGACGAGGCAGTGAGCAGGTGGCCTGAGTGGCACTGGTAGATGCACTCTGAACTCTTGGGTCTGCACTTGACGAGGACGCAATGAGAGTGGGATGCAGAGATGGGGGGGGGGGTAGTTTGGGCATGTGAAAGGACTTTTGGGTTGCTGGACTTAAACCTGAAGGGAAAAGGGCACTGCCCAACCTATTCTGGGAGTGAGTCTTTTACTCGTGGTTTATGTTTATGAATCCAGTTGGCAGCTGTTCCCAATTAATTAAGGTTACTCCCCTCCTTTTATTAAAAGTTAGTTTTACACTTGGACTCTGTGCTTGTGAGTGTGGGGAAGTATTGCCTGTCAGAGGTGCCAGGGGTGAGGTGTAATTTTCACAGGTTACTGGGTGGGGCTCAAGCTGGTCTATGTTGTACTGATGGAAAGGAACCCCTAGATATTGAACCGGCCCTGGTGCTGCTGGCTTCACCTGCGCAGAAGGGTAACATACCTTTGTTTTATATAAAGGTGGAAAGTAATAGGTGAGGACATATGCCTCACAATCAGAAGAGAGTATAAAGGAATTGGATTTACAACAAGCTGGTAATGTATTTAAGGTCTGTCATAACAGATAGTAAGGGTTAATGTTTCTTTTACCTGTCAAGCGTTAACAAAGGGGAACCAACACCTGACAGAGGCAATCAGGAAACCGGATTTTTCAAACTCAGGGAGGGAATTTTTGGTGTGTGCCTTTGTCTGTGTCTCTGTTGTTTCTCTCGGCTCTGAGAGAGGATCCTCTACCTTCAGGCTTTCTAATCTTCTGTTTCCAGTTGTAGTCAGGTATAAGACAATATAGGTTTATATTGTTTTGTATTTACATGTGTTGTAAGTTGCTGGAATGTTTTTTTAAATGTATTTTTTGGATAAGGCTGTTTATTCATTTTTTCTTTTAGCCATTAACCCTGTATATTGTCACCTTGATACGAGACCATTTTATGTCTTTTTCTTTCTTTTTATAAGCTTTCTGTTTAAGACTGTTGGATTTTTTTCCTAGTTGGGCTCAAGGGATTGAGTCTGCAGACTTCACCAGGGAATTTGGGGAGGAAGAACAGGCGGGGAGAGAAAATCTTTCGGGTTAGAGTTAACAAGCTTGCATCTGCAGGGACTCTGAGTTGAGGGTGAGAGAAACCTGATCTCGCTGTTTGCATTTCAAGGAATT
This sequence comes from Chelonoidis abingdonii, assembly GCF_003597395.2. NCBI lineage: Eukaryota > Metazoa > Chordata > Testudines > Testudinidae > Chelonoidis > Chelonoidis abingdonii. The sequence goes on along the minus strand of NC_133778.1, from coordinate 46,828,091 downwards.
GAATAGGGTGTGATCGTCCGGCCATTCCAGGGAGGGGAAGCCTGGGAGAAGTAAAAGAGACAAGGGAGGGGGGTTATTTCCCTTTGTGGTAGACCTTTGGGGCATCTGAGTCTTGGCGGTCCCCCAGGGAAGGTTTTGGGGAGACCAGAGTGCGCCAAACACTGGAATTTTTGGCTGGTGGCAGCGCTATCAGATCTAAGCTGGTAATTAAGCTTAGAGGAATTTATGCTAGTACCTCATATTTGAACTCTAAGATTCAGATTGAGGAATTATACTATGACAAGGTCAGATAAGCTTCATGAGCTGAATGAGGCAACAGGGGAGGTGTTTGGAGGGTCAGCTCTTACAGAGACATTAAAGTTGGTTGGGATGGGGGGGTGGCTGCTCCCCAGAGCAGGCACCCTTTTCAACCATGTGTGTCAAGGTAGTGTGAGATATTGTAAACTCAGTCTACAGTAGTTTGTGTGGTTTCCCCTTCTGTGCTAAGGATCTCATTCTTCCGGGGGCTGAATAAGAATGTCAGGATTTGGCTTGATAATAATGAGAAAAGATGGATGTGAGGGATTGAAGTGAGACTGGCAGTTTGCTAGGACAAAGAGGTATGCCAAAGTGGTGTTTTATTACTATGTATAACAAAACTTATTAATTTTTTATCAAGAAGATCACTTGCCTATCACCCAGTTTTACTGTTCTGATTGCTAGTCCTGTCTCACTCAGGCTGGAAAAACCCAGTGGTCAGCCTTACTCAGGGCAATGCCAAGTCTTAGGTATGGTTTCAGACTGATGAACTAGAAGTGTCAGTCATTCAGTCAGTCCATATCCCTAATGAAGTAAGTGTTCCACTCCAAAATAAATTTCTTCATGAACTTTAAGGAACGTTGAGCATTATGGATTTTTTTTATCAGCTTTCTGAAGATATCTAATAGCAAGACCACAATGCATTTGTAGTTTTCGGAGCGCTAGTTGCTGTCTGTTCTCCTTTCTTTGTTGTATTCTTGAAACTTCAGAAGTCACAGCATTAGTTTGTTCTGAGACCATTTTCACAGGTAATTAGTCTGTTAACTTGTCTTTTGGCACAAGAGCTTGATTTAGGGTTGTAATGTAATTTTTTGGGTTGGTTCCGTTTCCAAAATCTTTTGACTCACTGCTTAGAAAAAGATTTTTGTTTGTTCTCAGAACTTTCCCAAAACCTATATATAACCTAGGAATGGCAGCTATCATTATTGAGGTAGTTCTCTCTCATTTAGTATCTTCTCTGATACAAATAGTAGATTGTTATATTACAAGAGTTGATTGATTGCTGCTTTTAGAATCTGCAATTTTAACAGCCATCCTCCTGACTGTCTGTCTTAACTACTTTGCAAGTGCTGCACCTCACTCTGAGGGCATTGTTCTGTAACTCAGATAGATTTGTGTCTTCCATGCTGTCTTGGGGGTTTTCTGAAGAGATTTTTCACTATTATAAATAAAACTGCTAGCCCATTTGATTAGGGATGTCCTTCTATTATTATGATTTGAATTGCAGGAGTACTGGAAAGCCCCAATAGGGATCAAGCTTCATTGTGCTAGGCATGGTACAAATACACAGGAAGATAGGGTCACAGCTCCTAAGAGTTTGCAAAACGATGCAACAAATGAGTGTGGCAAACAGAAAGGATTGAAGAGGAAGAAGGAGGTTTAGCAGTAATAAGGTCAGATAGTTACATAGGCTTGCTGTGTATGTACACAATTCTTTTAGTTCCAATTAATAGGAAAGGGTTTTTATTCCTATATAAATAACATAAGTCCTGGACTTGAAGTGTAAAGATGAAATTTGCACTTTGCTGAAAAGTCTTTAAAGTCTCTTTTACTAAATAATTGCCCATTATTAGTTGTTATAGTTTCACTTACAAAACACCACATTTTGGAAACATTGGTATGATCCTAGAAATGACAGGAGGTCTGCTTATATTGAACAATATTCACACTCAGTAAATTAAAGAAACAGTTCCTGGGCACCACAAAGCATCCGTAAATACAGAGGTCAATTCCAACCTTTCCCTGTTGTCACAGGTTCTCTTGTCTGTAGGCATCATTTTCTTCAGAAAATTGTTCAATACTTGCTGTATTGCCTTCTATCCATGATTATGCTAGGCCAGTACAATGACATTCACACTCATCATTTTAGTTTTCTCGATGCCACCAGATACTTCCTGTGTTGCAAAACTTATTTTCTTAAGGTAGAGGGTTCTAAGCACTTTTCCTTTTAGTAACACTCTTCAGCTAACCTAAGTCCTTATCTTTGTGGTGCATAATTGGTTTCTTTGTTTTTTTTTCCTGCTGTTTCTACCTTTTTAATAACTTTGCATAGGATTTTTATAGTCTCACTATGGATAATTTTCCACATTATTCTATGTAAGACATGTCACTCTGATTGTAACAAGTAAAATTGTTATATACATATATTTTCAGTTTATTTGCTGGGAGACTATATTATGCTCGTGACAGTATATCTGCCATCAGAAACTTGCTGTCTGGACTACATTCCTGCTTCAAATAATACATTTGTAAATGTAACAGTCTTTCTGTCCTTGAAGGAGTTTCATTTAACTAGCATTGCTAGATTGTGATCAAGGGTTTTTGTCTGCTTCAACCAAGATTTTTAATCCATATAAACACTTTCTTTATTCACTAAGTGTTCAAAATCCAGAACATAGCCCTAGACTCTTTCTCTGTTTGAGTATGCATTTTTTAAAGATCTTCTTAATATGCTTGAGATAAAATCTACAGGTGAACAATTATTTTATATTGTTGCACTAAGATGGCTTTCAAAACATTTTGTGGTACATCCCTAGAAACTTTAATTCTGCATTAAAATATTGTACCACTCATGATGTGAGTTTTAAAATTATCCCATTGCCCTTCATCATTTCCATTCTTCATTGTGTTTTGTTTTGTATTCAAACTTTATCCCCATTTAAAAGAAATATCTGTAAGACCATGAGCTTGTTGGGGCACGGACCTGTCTATTTGTATCTGATAATTAAGTGCAATACATATCTGCAGAGCTGTATTTGGAAACAATACTGTATATTATTCTAGTTGGGTTTCCTGAGATGAATTTTCACATCAGGCATTGCAGGTCTTTTAGATTTTATGTTCTTGGCATTTCTCAATTTGCTAATCATTTTTCTTTGTCCCTCATTGAAAAGTACTTCACCCAGGCTTTAAATCTGTTTAAAAACACATTTCCTTTACTTGAATTTTAAATCACTTTTACCTATATTTGAGTACAATACACAGTCTTTTGTCATGTATCTCTGGTGTAGCTCCCAGATTAATATAGAGTCATTACACACTTGACAAGAATTCCTTTGAAGTGTAGTAGTCTATCAATCACTCCTAGTGCAGACCATATGTCCAAATGAAGTCTCAAGAATCTGTCCTCCAAATAGTGTATTTTGGAACTTGTCTATTCAAGAGGTATTTGCCAGAAGATAGTTGCAATATCCGATTCAGAGAACTACTTTACTCTATTATTCTGCCCATTATTTCAGTTCAAATTGGCAGATAAAACTGTTGTCTTTTGATATTTTTGTTTAGTTCCTTTGGATCCATGCAAATTCTCAGATTACCATCTGTTTTGTTGACTAACCACTGAATGAACTCAGAAGATTCTAGCACTCAGCATATGATTCCATTTTCTATCATTTGGCTCAAAGGATTTTTGGTCAACCTTTAGTGATGGTACTTTCTTTGTTGCATGAATCTCTGGTCTTGCAATCTATTTTGGTTGTACTCAGTGCGTTTTAGGCAAACAGCAGACCCCTTCAGATAAATGTATTCAACATGACTTCTGTGTGATCTATTAGCTTTTCAGTGACCCGCAAACGTTATGTTTTAACTTTTCCATAATTTCAAATCCAGTATTGATTGTTAGCCCCTTTCTACTGTTACAAAAGTCAGCTCATCTACTATACCATTATATTCTTTAAGGAGTTTACATGTTCCTCATGCTAAAATTTTCTATCTGTGTAATGGCTCAATCCTGTTAGTGAGGTCATTGGGCTTTGCAGGCCCTCAGCATCTCATGGCTGAGTGTGCAGTTTCATTGTCTTTGGAAATATCCTGTTAAGCTTTCAATCTGTGAAAATCTTGTTCTGCAAGTATGTTTGCTTTATTCTAGGTGCCAATTTTCATTTACCTTTTGATGCATTTTAGACTCCCTATTTGTATGCAACTTCCTTACTGAAAAATTGTTTCTCAGTCTGTGATGGACTTATTTTGAATATCTAGATTATTTCCCCTAACAGCACATGATTGCAAAGAGGTTTTTTAATACAGCATTTATGATACACATTACCACAAGTATGACATTGTCTGTGAACAAGCTGCTTCGCACAGGGGTTTGGCACTGCCTTTGTCTTTAATTCTTTCATTCAGTTTGCACTCTTTTTGCCAACCTGGTTTTTGGTTTTGCTAACATTTGATCACCTCCAGATGCAAGCCTTCATCAGGTTGGCAAAATTGTGCTGCTTTGTTTAGAGCAGGGGTCGGCAACCTTCCAGAAGTGGTGTGCCGAGTCTTCATTTATACACTCTAATTTAATGTTTTTAGTAGGTCTCGCTATAAGTCTATATATTATATAACCAAACTACTATTATATGTAAAGTAAACAAGATTTTCAAAATGTTTCTGAAACTTTAATTAAAATTAAATTAAAATGCAGATGTTATCAATTTAGTGTGATACTTGCCCTTGCTTTTCCTTGCTGAGTTTTCCGATGTCTGGCATGTATTTGGATACTTTAAGCTGCACGCAGACTTCTGAGTGATTATTTGTTAACTGGCTCTGAGAGGGACAGAGGACAGATATCATGTGTGAAATTACTTGTTCACACAGGTATGTGGATCCAAATGCTGAAAGCATTGCAAACACAATTTTCTTCAAACAGTTAAATTTCACATATCTGTCTTTTATTTATTTATTTTTCTGCTTTGCTTGCTTCACCACTGAATTTACTGGTTGATATGAACCTGTCTTGGGAACAGACTCAAGAGCTGTCTGAATTTTCAGTACAGCAAGTTTCTGACTCAGCTCATTATATCACCATTTCTGTGTAGCACAATTTCTCCTAATGGATATGCAAGGACATTTTGTGCTAAAGTATTGCTGATTTATTTGCTCTAGTATTTATTTCTCTCTTTTTCTTTGCTTTGCTTTACTTTGCTTTGAGGCATTAATACTGTTGCCAACAAGATTTCCCCTCCAAATTAAATATATCAACTCAACAGCTTCTTTCCCATTAAAAATTAACAATTCTTCTTGATATTTTCTGTTAGTGGATTTTGTGCTGAATTTTTTCATTCTGCTACTGCATAATCATTTACATTATTTAGGCACAAATCCCACCTAGGCCTCCATACAATTGGGCTCAGCATGGGCACATGAATCTGCTTGTGTAACCCACACACCTCCTGGGTGTGGTGTTCTGTTCCCTCTAGTGGCATTGAGACCACTTAGAAAGAGAGTGAGTTAAATGAGTCTGTTCTACAGCCTTAGCTAAGCGCCAGCTGGCTTTTAGCTCATGCTGTAGAGGCTCATGCACTTAGCTCCTGTGGTCCCAAGTTTAATCCCACCCAACAATGTCCGGCGTCTGTCTCCGTTACACTTGCAGAAATGGGTCCTTATTTATTCAATGTTTCTGAATAAAGTGGTGTTAGTTTTGCTGTATATTCTTATTTGAAATTTCTTTCTGCTGTTTTATTGAAAGCATTATCAGTGAATCGCTTAGTAATATACAGCCAGATTGTGATTTTGTGTAGGTGCATGGGAAAAGGGGAGGGAACAAAAACCTTCCCACAGGATTTGGACCATGACAAATGACATGTAAATGTGTATTTTCATCTACTTAATCGTAGATTAATTTGTAAAATAGACATTTAGGGTCAGATTCTTGGCTCATACCCTAGCCCTTCGCGAGGCAGTGCACCAACAGTGTAAGGGGGCCATAAAGTACTTTATAAGTGTTGTGGTGGAGGCTGAGGTTGGTGGAACATGGTGTGCTCCTTTGCTCACTAGGGGAAACATGGTTTCTTGGGGGATGGTTACAAGCTAGTGCAGTCTGCACTCTACCATAACTTGTGCCCAGTGTCCAACTGGCTCCTGACAAGCCTAGGATTGCAGGAGTATCATTTATCTTAGAGAGGAGACGAACAAGAGGAACATGACAAACTTATACAATATAATGAATGATCTAGAGTAGGTAGGTCAGGAACTTGTATTTAATGTTTCTCAAAATTAAAGAACAAAAAGACATTCAATGAAATTGAAACATTGCAAATTTGAAACTGCTAAAAGTATATTTTCATACAAATGTATAATTAACCTATGGAACTAATTGCCACAAGATATCAGTGAAGCCACAACTCATCAGGATTAAAAAAACACTGGACATTTATATGGACAACTGGCCATCCAGACTCATCCATCCATACTCATAGGGGCAGGAGTGTGTGTGTGTGTGTGTGTGTGTACACGTACATACTAGAGAATGGTGCTAGGCAAAGAAAGGTAATTCCATTTTAGGGTGGATTTTGAGACTTAGAAATTTGTGTTCTGATTTAGAATAGAAAACCTGAAAGTGTGTGAATACTGGTTTTTTTGGTCACATACACAAGGTGGAAAATGAGACCACTGAATGGAACTGAGCTGAAGTTTCAACATCAGTCAGGTAATTTTGGAAATATGAGAGATTCCCTAATTCATGACGATTGTAGTTACTGAAAGGTTGCTAAGAAACAGATTTTTTTTTGTTATGGAAGCATCAAAATGATATTTATTTATGACTTTGCCAAACTTTAATGGTTTGAACTGGCACTTTCCATGCCAGGTATGTTCTTCAGGGTTTGGTTTTGTTTTGGAAAATATTAAAAGACCGTGTATCAACTGTTTCCAAGAACAAGGCTGGGAAAAATACATTGTTTTGCCAATATTAAAAAATTCTGGTAAAGTTTGTTTTCTAAACCTTTAGTGTCTCCATGCTTTGGACCATGGACTTGAAATTTGATATGGGAGATGCGGGGGAACGCTGTGTCAGAAATTTGATTTTTGCTACTCCCATGAAATTGTGCCCAGATTTGTCCAAGTTATAAGCCCTAGGGTTGCCAGCTTTGTAATATTTAAAAACTGGATGCTCCAGCAGGAGTGCTGGAACTCCCCGCCCCCCCGCCTCTTCCCCCCTCAAGGCCCCATCACCCAGGTTGGGAGGGACTCACCAGTGGAGCCGGGGCTGGGAGCTGCAGCTATCCGATGCAAATAAGAGACAGACCCAGCTGAGTAGGGGCTGGTGTGGGTAGTGACCCAGCTCCTCCCCTGCCTGGAGTAACTGAACTGTCAGGTCCCCTTTTCGACTGGACTTTTCAGTCGAAAACTGGCCACCTGGACACCCTATAGCCATCCATGCTCACTAGAGACATGCTAGAGCTTTCCATCTAAATTTCCTAAAGATTCCATCCACACTGGGCATGTTCTGGTCTGGGGCTGAGCAGGACTTCCTTGCAATTTCAGCTCTTACTTATCACAAGGTCCAGGTCCTGCAAATGAAAGCAGGGAACCTGGCTCTCTTCTTCTCTGTGTCACTGCTGCTCTGTCCAAGGAGCATGAAGCTGCCTGGTTTAATGTTTTTTTCTTGAATAAAGAATGTTAGAGTGGGCCCTTCACTTATAATTCAATGTATTATTATTTGGCATTATAATTATTAATTAATAACATAATTCCCTCTCTCTATTCATTATATTATATTTATGTATTTATTTTTCAGATATGATTCTTGACCAGCAAGTGGGCTCCGGGCAGCTCAGCGAAGATGTTCGTCACAGAGTACACGAAGCTTTACTGAAGCAGCACCACCATCAGAATCAGAAGAAGTTAAGCAACAGGATTCCAATTGTCAGATCCTTTGCTGATATTGGCAAGAAACAGTCTGAGCCTCATTCCATGGACAAAAATGGTAACGTGTTGCATTATTTTATGTTTCAGAAGCTTTTTATAGCATATATTTTTTCCCTCTGAGCTTAATGTCCACTGCTGTATTCACAGCAGTCAATGTGTGGTTCTGATTTGAAAAGGGACTATGTAAAAATGGCTGCTTTTATTTCACAGAGCTGCTCCTTGTACATATTTAGAGATATGGCTGTTTTATTTAGTTACAGAACTATGTGTTTACTACTTTTTACTCCTATTAACTATGGAGAACCAATGTTAATCTGATAGCATGAGCTGGATGATGATGCATTAAGTAAAAGGAACTCAATTTGTCTTTTAGATTCTAGACTGAGTTTGCAGTGCTGGCAGTTGGAAAAAGTCCCCATTTTTTCACTTATAAATGGAAAGCCATTGAGACAAAATAAACATGGAACCAGCATTGTTGTTTTTATAGAATCACTTTTCAGGAAATTGCATTACAGGGAAAAAAAGGGGGAAAGGCTGTGCAGTACTTCTATGGAAAAAGTTTGGTTAAGATAAACTTTAGAGAGAGGTAAGAATCGGCTACACTGTATTTCTAGCATGATAACTCAATGACAGCTAGCATGGCTGTGGTGTCATTTACACCTTCCAGCTTGAAGTGTAAATGTACCCCAAGAGACTCCATGGTTGGGATATTACTCTAATATATGAACATACACTGGTTAAGAGACCAATGAAAGCAGCATGGTGGTAATTTATTATGCGGAAGATATTCCAAGGACATTAGTGAGCCTAAAATTTTCATCCTGGCTTCTGACCTGCACAAACTCTGTGTCTTCTGATCCACAATGCAGTAGAGGTGGTAGCCCTGTAATGTTGATTTTACACACACTTCCAAGCCCAGTTCCTTCCCTAGAGTGGGAATCTCAGACTTGGAAGGCTGAATGTAATTTAATCTGAAGAGGACGTTAAATAGGAAGATCATTTCTGGGTGATGTCCAGATTCCATCTGAGGTTTACTTAGTTCCCAGTTCCAGAAAACATCTCTGTTCAGGACAGCTTTTAAACATCTGATTATCGTTAAGGCTGTGCTTAAATCTGATTGAAATCAGTGTGCTTAAGTGCTACATTGAATAGACATGCACATGCTTAAGTGCTTTGTAAATCAGGCCCTTAGAGTGCTCTGGGCATCCTACAATCTGGCAATTAGAACTTCCTGATCTTGTGTGAGAAGCACAGACTATTTTCATTATATTATTTATATTGTATTTAATTCATTTTAAAATAGTCAAAATATCCTTAAGACTATTTAAAGAAAGGTAAATCAACTTTGGGTCCGAGTAATAGTGATACTGCCAAGCATGCTTTTTAACAGTCCAACGCAGTTAGAGATGTCTCTTATTTATCTTGAAACGTTGTCCATTAACTTGTCCCTCTCCTATATTGGCCTTTTCAAAGTAGAAAAAAGGGCCTGTGTTAAAGATGAGCTTCATTGAAATGTTTATTTCTTATTCTAAATTTAATTAAACTGACAAGATGTTATGTTCAGATTACTGGATATTTGCTTTGTCTCTTGGACTAATGTGATTGGTTAGCTTTAGCACATCTCAGAAAGAAAAGGACAAAATTATTCTAGATCTTATGCTTACAAAATAGTCTCAAACCATTAATTTATTTATTTGTTTGTTATGTTCTCCTAAAGGCCATGGAGCCCCAGTGCAGCTATGCCACATCCAATACAACAGTCTGCATGCTGTAGTGGTAGCTGCTGTGCTCCATTTAAAAGAAAGGGGGAGTGGAGAGGAGAGAGATTGTTTAGTGGATTGGCATGGTCTCAGGCCTGTAGGCTCCTATACATTCCTTTTGTAGAATGCTCCCCACCATTCTTCACACTGTCATGGGTAGATCTTCCATAAAGCGCTGCTCATAATGTATGCAGCATCACATGCATGGCTTTTCACCTGCCTTTGGCAGGTCCTCTGCCGTTAGGGTCTTGCCCATGGAGAGGAGATCCTTCTTTGTAAAGTGTGAGCATTCATTTCTTGCCTTTCTCCAGCTATTCGCCCACACACATCTTTCTTTGTAACTACAGCCCCTGCTTGGGAGTCTTGCCTTTCCACCTAGAGCCTTATGTTCTCCTACTCTCCTGCATATGTATGTAAGATGAGGGCTCGATCTAGCTGTTGCAGTCTGTGAATGGTGTATGCCCCTTCCTGCTGGCTGTAGCCGAAAATTTCTCTTTAGATGTCGGTTTTAAAACTTAGAGCAATTGTGCAAGCTGCTATTATCATTAGAATGATGGCTCAGACATAACTTCTGAACTGTGAAAACTAAAGTTCAGTAAACTAAATTTGTAAAAAAACTAAGATAAAATTATCTCATAGCACTGTCAGGTGTGTACAGTGAGAAATGTCTTTGCTTCTGAGGACAGCCTTGCAAAACCTGCGTGTGGTTCCATTTTAGTCTGCTTAGTCCCATGCCTCTGTGCTGTGTGTGATGCGTATACTATATATGGGTGTAAAAAAGGTTCCAACCAATTGCAAGGTATGAAAGTGTCCTTCTCTCCCGTAATCTCAAAATTGTATTAAAGTAGCTGTTCAATTTATTTTATGATTATTTCTACAAAGGCTTAATTATACAAAAGGCTTGTCAGATATTCTGAGGAGAACAAGCAGATCTTCTGAGGTATCCCTAAAGTCTTGTGATCCCTTCCATTTTTCTCCTTCCAGTCCTCCAAGGCTGAATGTCTCCAAGCCAAGAAGAAATGGATGCAGCCCTTTTCAGAGCCCATCAATGCTGATCCAGAGATGATCAGAGAGTAATAAATAGAGCAATGCCAGACACCTTGTCCCAGAACCTTGTCCCCTGTTCTACTGAGGCAGTGGATAGCCATCAGAATCTGCCCTAAGAGAGCAGCTGAAGATTTTTCTTGGTGTAACTGTAGCGCCTTTTTGGCCAAGATGGAGTCTGCTCTGCAGGCTGCTCCAGCCAGAAAAAGGCATAGACAGGAATGCAGTAGGGAAACTTCCTTCCGTCTCAGGGACACCTTGTCCAACCCCTCCTCCCCCCAGCAGAGTAAACATGCACCCGCTCCCTGAATAGTACAAGAAATATGGGGAAAGGAAATATTTATTAACAGAGGGATGAATGGAGGACCCACAGGCCTCATGATACCACAATATAAAAAGATAGACGCCGAGCATCTAGACTCAGAGCTCAGGAATCCCGGGAAGAGTTCCAGTTTGACAGTGAGTCATTGGGTGCTCCTGGTTGTCTTTGGTACCAGTAAACATTCCCTCCAAAATACCCTCTGGTGCCCTCTTCTTCCACTCTCTAAAATACCCACACAGAGCAACAACCCTCCCCACTTAACTAGCTACAACCTCCTTCCTTATTCGCAATGCAAAGTCGCATGTCCCATCCTCACAGCCCCATACAGCTCTGGGTGACAGTGATACTGGATCTGGTTTGTCCTTCTCAGGTGATTCCTGGTGTGGTGCACCTGCTGGCTCCCATCCTGGGACATCCCTGGTCAGCTGCTCTGTCCTTCCAGGCTTTGGACTGGTTCTCAGCTGCTTTGCTGTGGGAGAGCCTGCTCACTGTAGGCCCCTTGTCTGGCGCTACCACCACCCACACCCCTGACACTCTCCCTACCTTGACTCCCTTCCTCCTGGAAAAACCAGCATTTCCTATGCCTCAGGATGAGGTTTTAATAGGGCCATGCTTTCTAAACCCCAGGTTGGTTACACTGAGAATCCTCAGGCGGTTTAGAGATGGCATAGTGCTGTGTGACTTGCTGTAACTATCGTAACTTGTAAAGCCACTAAGCCCTTGGTGTCCCCAGGGTTGGGGCATGGAAAGATGGTTTAGAGACACCATTTCCCCCAACCCTAGTCACTCACTGTAATTAGGCATTCAGCCCCTTCTCTCTCCAGTGTCTGCACATGCTAGCTTGGCAGTGTGCCCAACTCCAAATATCTTGGAAGTAAAGGCCTGAGACCATGACTCAAACTCTCATATCCTGTAGGGAACAACCTGTTGTGCCCTCACTGGACCATCAGGATGGCATTACTGGAGAATATTTGTGCTTATGTTCTTCCTCTGCTTTTCTTTGTATGTGGATCTCTCAGAACTTCTAATTAATTTTCTTTGTATTTAATAGTATTATCTTTTGTTTACAATGGCTTTTCTTCACATCCTCTTCAGGGCTAAAATGTCAGGGTGCTATGGATTTACCATGCATTTTTCATGCTCATGCTGTGTTTAACTTTCACTTTTCATTAAGCATCAAAACTGTGAGAATTAAAAGCCTGCTTTTGATGTTCCAATAAAAAGTGACACTCAAATTTGGCATAACAACAGCAGAAATGATTTTTTTTTAAACAAAGCTTAGTTTGACACTGAATGCCCAGAATGAAAGGTGGAAAAGAATTACAGAGTAAATGCTATTAAAGCCAGTGGAATTTTAAAATACACCTCTACCCTGATATAACGCTGTCCTCAAGAGCCAAAAAATCTTACCGCGTTCTAGGTGAAACCGTGTTCTATCAAACTTGCTTTGATCCACAGGAGTGCGCAGCTCCGCCCCCCCCCCCACGGTGCGCTGCTTTACCATGTTATATCCAAATTCATGTTATATTGGACTGCATTATATTGGGGGTAGAGGTGTATATAATCTTTTGCCATTACCAAGTCATCTTTGCAGCTCAAGTTTGGAGTGCTATGTAATGCATATTTTTAGTGAGATTAATAGAATCCTCATCTTTATGTTTGAGACTTATATGTAAATGTATGTCTCAAGATGATGGTATATCCCTAAAAACTAGCTTTGACCAGATGCACCACTTTTGTATTATTACAGGAATGGTAACAAATATTTTTCAGTACTTTTGAACAGGTTTCTGCAATGCAGAATTTATGCACACATTTTTGCAGAGAGAACTAATAGTGTGAGTTTCATGATAGTATGGTTGGTCAGAAAAATCAGATGATAACAAAACTCTGACAGTAAACAGCGATCTCCATACCCCCGTTTCTGACTAGCTGTATACCTTTAACTTCTACACTTGGAGATATACCTGTTCTAGCTTGGATTGAGCAAAGGCTTGCACTAGTGTGCTAAAAATAGAATGTAGCTGTGTCAGCACAAGTCACAGGAGGGACTAGCCACCTTGAGTACATGCCTAGGTTCTTGGATGGGATTGTACTCGGGACAGCTAGCCCCTCCCGCCACTCGCACTGATGCAGCTACATTCTAGTTTTAGTGTTCTCACTTGATCAGAGCTAATATGTGTATGTGATTTCTGTCTCCTTGATATGAGAATCACACCCCCAGCTCCAAGTATAGACAAACCCATTCCTGATGTAATTTACACACCAACAAGCTGAGGAAAGGTAACAGGACAAGTGATTAACAGTTAGGTGCAAGAAGGTGTAAGTTACAATAGCGCTTTCCATCCATATTAACATATACCTTGTTGCACCTTCTTCTTTCCCTATGTGTGTTGTTTGCACCAACTGAGACTCTTTTAGAGTCAGTCATGCCCACTTATCAACATACAGTTTAAATTGCCTCTAAATTTGACACAGATATGACACTGTGGCGCTTGGGACTGTAATTACTCATATCCCTTGCACATCAGCACAGTGGGGGACCTGTCACGCATGCACCAGTGGGTTACATAAGAAAAGTGTGAGTCAAAGTAGCCTTCTCACATCTTCTAGCTCCTTGGCTTGCAAATTGCACTAATTCAGACTTCTTTATACTTGCTGTAATGGATGTACATTCATGCTACATTCATGTTTGGGAGTCTGATTTATGCATCACCTTTGGCCCATAGATTATAAATTACTTTTCCATTAGGCTGCATCTTTACATTATTTGCATCCCAGTTTCATAATCTTGTATCTGCAGTTAAGCATTAATGTCCAAATTCAGTGCTAATATAAAGCAGATGAAACTACACTGAGGTCAATAGAAAGTCTTCTGTTTACACCAGTGATGAATTTGGCTCTAAGGGCCTGATCCTATATTCCTTGCCTGTTGAAGACACCCAGGGACTTAAATGAGAGTTTTTGGGTGCATATGTAATATGGGATCAAATTCTTCATAGGTTTCCTTTTCTCTGTATAGCCGATACAGCTGGACCCAACCGTAGGAATTCTAAATTAAATGATCTAATATTGTATTTCATATTTGATATGTACTCTTTTCAAGCTAAATAATTTTAGTCAAGACTTACTATCCACAGCTTTTTCATGATATTATTGAAATAAGGATCACATAATTCTTAAACATTGTCACCCAATATTTGTTCTTTCTTTCTCCATATGTTCCTTGTACCCATGATTAAATGTATAATCTACATATATGGAATTGTCGTTCATCTTTATATTTCTTTATTTTGCTCTGTCTTTGTTGTGTCTGTCTCTAACAGGCTCATCTCATCTCTGTACCTCCCTCATCTCCTACCTTTTGGGTTCTGTAAGCTCCTTGAAGGTTTGAGAGGTAGTATAAAAATGTATCCTGCTTGGGTTTCAGGTCAATTAACATGTACATCCATGTCTTCATCTGAGTTTCCTTCTAGCATGCAACTTTTTGCTATAGGCTAATAATATTTAAGGCCTTTGGCAGAAGCTGTGATAATTTTATAAGAGAATCCTACATGATGATGGTCATTATTTGTAACTAAGATGGAATATTTGAGACTAGAAACAATTTATTTTTAAACACATTTTCTTATATCAGTTAAGAAAGTGGCAAACCACATCATTTTGGTTAGAGATGCATGAGTATGCATGGAGTTATGTTTAAGGTTCAGGTCTAATATACAAAAATTCATAATCTGACTTCGTCTGCTTCTTCTCATAAGAAGTATTTTCAAATGGCACCAAATCCTACTCTCAGTTGTGCAGGTACAATGAGAGTGGCATTTGTTCTTTACAAATACAGTAGCTAAAAACTGAATTTTGTATTATATTTGAATTTTACAATACTCTGACCAAAAATCTGACTCTAATCTACTTAATATATTGTTACTATTTATCCCTTTGCTTCCTAGTTTCCTTAGATGTGAGTCCATTTAAGATTTGAAAATTGGTGACTAGTAAGAAGTCACAGTTAAAAGTCCACAAGGCCCAGTACTGGGCTCCCAAAACATGGAATCATTCCTGAGTGGAAAGGAGTACTGTAGCTTTTTGTATGCTTTTATAAATATTTAGGGTTTATGAAGCTCCATGTTTGATTTGCCTTGATTTCTTTTAGTTGTACCTTGTTCTTTTGTGCTTATTGTGGTTACTGTGCTTACTGTGGTTGTTTTTGTTTGTCTTTGGATAAAAACAAGGTTTCTTGGATAAATATTGAGTACTGAAGGTATCCTGAATGCAATAACTTTTGGGTTGAAATTTTGGAAGGCCATAGTTCTGAAACTCTGATTTTTACTTGGTGTAATTAGTAAGTTTTCTCAAAATACTGAATTCTTTTAATATAGGCATCTATCAATGCAATATAAAAATGGACTCCATTTTAATTCCTTTGATATATAAATGGTTTGGTTTTGCATGAAAAAATCTATTTCTTTTGAGTTATTGTTATTTCCTAAAATTGAGCATGCCTATCTACTATACATACTTTTAAAGTCTTGGGAATTTTCCTTTATCTTAAAAGCAAATCATTTTCTACGTAAAACCATGAAGCGTATTTAATTGGTTCTGGTGTGGACATTTTAATTAAATAGATAAACCCCTAAAACCTATTTAAACATGAGTGTGTCTGTTGAAATGTTTAAATTCCTCTGTGTGTGTGTGTGCGTGCGCGTGCATGCATGCTGAGTGTTTCAGTTAGATAGCATGTTACAGTTGATTGGCAGGTGCATGCTTTAGAAAATCAGCAACTCTCTTTGATGACTTCTCAAACAGAAGACTATAACTATTGGAATGCTTGATGCATACTGACAGTAGAATAAATCCAGGCGTTGATATCATCATTAGATTTTTAAGTGTTCTCTCTATACTTCAGTGCTGTTAAAGAATGAAATTCTGGTCATCTTCTCTCCCCTTCACCTCACCTCCACCTCCACACCCAAAACAAGTAAAAGTGTTTGGCTTGAGAGAGATACACAGGTGTTCCTGGAGGTGAGCAGTGGAATCATCATCTTCAACTTGAAGACAGGACATAGAGCAACTGCATGAATGTGGCTGTTACTGTGGCTAATGGGCTGTACTTGTGGCTTGTCCGTGATCCTACTGCCTAGGTTCCCACCATTCCCATTGGTCCAATCACAATATTGCCAACCTCAGATATTCAAAAATAATGAGTCAGACCCCCCCAGAATTAAGCACATTGCATTCTATTTATTTGCTGTCTGCATTTTCAGCCTGTAGGATCCCCTTGGTTTGCATTTTCTGATTTTCTCCTTGGCTCACTGTTTTACTTAAATGAAGGCTCTACCATACATGGAAAATAAAAAATAAAGTCTTGTGTTGGCATGCAAAAAGAACAAAGCCATTCACAAACTCTACATACTGACTAGGGCCTGTTGTGTTTCCTGTAATGTGCATTGCTGTTCCCACAGGGAGTTATTAGACACAATTGTTAAAGCAAGTGTTTAGACCATTAAAAATTGCATACTGACAGTAGAATAAATCCAGGCGTTGATATCATCAGTCTCCCAAGCTGTCTACACTTTGAGTTGGGGGTGTGATTCCCATCTTGAGAATTCATACTCACTGTAGCTCTTCTAGAATCTTAGAAATAGAGGGCTGGAAGGGACCTCAAGAAGTTACCAAATCCAGCTTCCTGTGCTTTGGCAGGGACAAGCAGACATAGATCATCCCAAGTAGGTGTTTGTCCAAACTGTTTTTAGAAACCCCCAATATTGGGGATTCCACAACATCCCTATTCCATAGCATAACTACCCTTATAGGTAAAGTTTTTCCTAATATCTAATCTAAATCTTCCTAGCTGCAGTTTAAGCCTATTACTTCTTGTCCTATTTTCAGTGGAGATGGAGAACAACTGATCACCCCCATCTTTAAAACAGCCCTTAACTTATTTGAGACTATCAGGTCCCTCATGAGTCTTTTTTTTCTCAGTGCTAAATATGACCAGTTTTTCTAATCTTTCCTTATAGGTCAGGTTTTCTAAATCTTTTATCATATTTGTTGCTTCGCTCTGGACACTCCAATTTGTCCACATCCTTCTAAAGTGTGGTGCCCAGAGCTGGACACAGTGCTCCAGCTGAGGCCTAACCAGTGCAAGTAGAGCGGGACAATTATCTCCCATGTTTTATATGAGATACTAGTTAATACACCCCAGAAAGAAATTAGCCTTTTTTGATGCTGCATCACATTGTTGACTCTTTCAATCTGTGATCTGCTATAACCCCCAGATTCTTTTCAGAAATACTTCCACCTAGCCAATTATTCCCTATTTTGTAGGTGTACATTGGATTTTTTCTTCCTAAGTGTAGTACTTTGCACTTGATTTTATTGAATTTCATCATGTTGAATTCAGGCCAATTCTCCAATTTGTAAAGGTCATTTTGCATTCTAATGTTGTCTTCCTAAGTGCTTGGAACCCCACGGAGTCTGGTGTCATCTGTAAATTTTATAAGGATACTCTCCGCTTTGTTAGCCAAGTCATTAATGAAAATATTGAATTGTACTGGAGTGAGGTCTGGTCCTTGTGGAATACCACTAGATGCACCCTCCCAATTTGACAGGGAACCACTGAATAACTAGTCTTTGAATACAGACTTTCAACCAGTTGTGCACCCACCTTTTAGTAAATTAATCTAGACCACATTTCTTTAGTTCACTCATGAGAAAGTCATGGGACAGTGTCAGTGTCAAAAACCTCACAAAAATCAAGATAACACACATTTACTGCTTTGCCCTATCTACTAGGCTTGTAACCAACTGAATTTCCTTGTTTGACAGGGTTATTCCTTATCATAGACTACCAGGGTTGGAAGGGACCTCAGGAGATCATCTAGTCCAACCCCTTGCTCAAAGCAGGACCAATCCCCAGACAGATTTTTGGTCCCAGATCCCTAAATAGCCCCCTCAAGGATTGAACTCACAGCCCTGGGTTTAGCAGGCCAATGCTCAAACCACTGAGCTATCCCTCCCCCCCATCACTCTAGTATCCTCCAGGCACTTACAAATTGATTGTTTAATAATTTGTTCCAGTATCTTTACAGCTATCAAAGTCAGGTAGACCAGCCTACAATTCCCTAAGCCCTCTTTGTTTCCCTTTTTAAAATTAGATATTATGTTTGCCATTTTCATGGAGAAAGAGAGCTAGAGTCTAGCTGTGGCAGCACAAGTGATGGGATGGACTAGCTGTCCTGAGTACATGCCTAAGGTCTTGGATGGGTACAAACCCGGGACAGGTAGCCACTCCAACAGCTTGTGCTGCCTCAGCAACATTCTATTTTTAGCACGCGAGCTCCCCAAAAGCTATAGCAGGTATTTTTCCTTGAGCTGAGAATCACACCCCCAGCTCAATGGGTAGGTATACACTTATGTGAAGTTTGAGTCTGCACTATAGCCAGAATTTAATTAAAGAATTGCATTTCAGCTTTCACTTTATGGAATAACAATACAGATGTAAATACTAAGTTATGAAAAAAACTTTAGCTTCTCTCTCTCTGTCTCTCTCTCCCTCTAGCATACAAAATGTGTATGCTAATATCTGTAATTATTCATGTTTCCTATTTGCCTAGAAAAATAAAGAATGAACATTCAGTCCATTTCACATAATCCCAAAAGCATTCTTCCCTGAATTTGAGGAGATTATAGATTTTAAATTACAAATCTATATTTTACATTCTTTTACACCCTTATGATCCCAGCCAAATCATGGGGGTTGTATGGGTATAACTGAGGGCAGAATCTGGTCCAGACATTTTGCAACGTCTCTCTTCTGTATTACATATGCTTACTAGTTGTGAAATTCTTCCCTGAGTAATGTAAACCACTGGAGATTTTTGTACTGCATTTATTCTTCATGCAGTCTATTAACTCATGTGCATACAAAGCCCAACTCTATTTAAGGGTACCTTTAGCACTTAGCAAAGAGCTTAAGTGTGACGTAAGTGGTGCAAAGGCTTTCTGCTGGGCCTCTCCACAGGGGTGCATTTCACTTTAATAGAATGCAAAAAAAAAAAAAAAATGCAGTACAGAGTCACCAGAGTGTTTTACATTACATTATTGAAATCACCAGACTGGTGCAGAAATTGTATTTACGTACTATGGTTCTATAATCCAAAGAAGCTGAACACTATTGTCTAGGAGGGTTATGGTCCAAAATGATTCTAGTATATTGCTACATATCAAAATCCAATTTTAAAGCATGAAAACATAGTAATATAGACATAGTAATATGCAGTAATATATAGTATGAAGGGTAGGAAGTTGGTTTTTTTAAAATTACAGTTATCATTTTGAGACTGGCAAATTGAATAGCAGCTGATTAACAGTTTGCCCATTCATAACTGAATATTTATAACTAGTAGTGGGAGAACCATATGGAAAAATTGTAGAGGTTCCCCTGAAATATTTGTATAGATTAGAATTCTCTTAAAATCCCTTGTTTTAGGGGAAATTTTCAGATTACAATAATCCATTAATCTTCATCACATGAAAGTAAAATTAAATAGCTCAGAATTGTAACCTGCTTGCTTAAGTGCATCTGCTAGAGCACTCGCTCTTTTTGTCCCTCTCTGTCTGGAATAGAGTTGATCAAATATCAGAATTTTCATCTCATCATAAATTTCAATATTTTTAACCTTTGTTTTGGCAACATGGACATTCTCCTGTGGAAAACTTTGATTTTGTGGAAGTCACATTTTCTGTCCAGTAATTGTTGCAACAGAACAGCTTTGCATTGGAACACTCTGTCAGCTTTGCATTGGAACACTCACTGATTGTGGAAGAAAGCTGGACATTTATTCTTTGTCCAGGGTTAAGGTATTTCTATAGTCAGGGCCGGCTCCAGGGTTTTTGCCGCCCCAAGCGGCAAGTGGGAGTGGGGAGAGGGGGGGAAGGCCGTGATCGGTGGCAGCTCCACCGCGCCGCTTTCTTCTTCGGTGGCAATTCGACGGCAGGTCCTTCCCTCCGAGAGGGACCGAAGGACCTGCCGTCAAATTGCTGCCCAAGAGCCCAACGTGCCGCCCCTTCCCCTTGGCTGCCCCAAGCATCTGCTTGCTCAGCTGGTGCCTGGAACTGGCCCTGTCTTTAGTTCCCCACAGGACTTGATCCTGCAAGTTGCTTAGCTTTTTCTGATGGCAGCTGAGCATATTTAGGGGCAGATTTAGGCACCTAAAGATTCAGTGGGGATTTTCAAAAGAGCCTAGAAAAGGTTAGCTGCTTAGCTCTGGAGTACCTAAGTATGTGCAACTGTAGGCATCTAAATACCTTTGAAAAAGTGGTAGAACCTTGCAGGTTTGGGCCCTTTATTTCTTGAGATGCTCCTGATTTTTATTTCAGTGTCTCTCACCATTACTAGACATCTTATTTGCTGCTAGGCTTTCAGTTGTCAGGCCTTCTTTTATGCACCCCTTAGATACCCAGAGTTGTCTTTCTGTGGCTAGGTTCCCCAATTTTCTCCCTTTCTGACATACCACTTCCGACCCAATCAGTTCAACATTTTTCACCCAAGATATTTATGTGTGTCTCTCCCTCCCCTCCAAGTCCTTTAAATGTTACAGATTGATTTGAGATAGGATTTACTCTGATTCTCACAATCAAACCAAAGGAATGAAATGAACTGTTCTTTCCCTTCCCATTCCCTCCCTTCTCTTCCAGAGGGAGCTGAGTGTCCCCATTAAATAAAATATATTTTAAATATATGGATGGATATTTTTCTCCCTTACATGCCCTTCTTCAGTTATCTAATACTCTCTTTGCACCTTCAGTGGCAAAACCCGACTATTTTACTGCAGCGCTGTTATTCACACTTAGTCAGGCTTCCCCTACAAGAATATTAGTTTCCCGTAGGCTTATAGCTTCTTTGTTTGTTTGTTTTGGAGACCTATAAAATAACTTTTAAGTAATAATGTTTGTCCCTCTTCTTAAATGGCTAAAAATACTCGACTCAGTTGAAATTAATAGATAACTGACTATAACTAGAAAAGCAAAGAACGATATTCAAATGAGAAGATGGAAAATGCTGCGAGTCACACCAGGCTGAGAACCGCACATCAGTACTCATTGCGCTGGTCTACATGAGACTGTAAGAGCCATTTTTCCACAAGACCATTGTGCTATACGCACACTAGTCTAAGGTCTTAATCCTGCAAACATATACTCCCATGTATAACTTCATCCATGAGCAATCCCATTGGCTTCACTAGCACTACTAATGTGAATAAACTCATGCATGTGTTTGTTTGCATGATTATGGCTTATGTTTGAATAGTTCGTCCTGTCTTGAGCAATTCTAATTTTAATAAATATTTTGTGTTTCTTCCTCCCTGGGTTTGAGTGGAAATTTCTTCATTTAAAAGTTTTGTTTTCCATTTCAATATCTTAGTTAACAATTTATACTTCTTTTTGAACAACTTAAATGTCAGTACATTTATTTTTCATAACGATACTTTATCCTAGCTTTGATTGTCATGCTAGTTGATGCCCATTTACACACATGAGGAAATTTATGTACCTGGGGAGTCCCCTTTGATTCACTACTCACATGGGCAAGTTTTTAGCACTGAGACCTAAAGTTGGCAGTTCCTCACATTGCTTAGGAAATTACCTTGGTAGATGTGGGACTGTTTTGTAATAAGGATTTTTTTAATGGAGTAACATCTCTGAACAGAACTTATACACTGAATGGCATAAAAATCTGTCCTCACAATATTCAACAGTAGGTTTAAATTTTTCTAAAATGGATTCTCTCATCTCTAGCTGCAGCTATTGAATGTTACGTCTGTTGAGAATTTGTCTGTTGTTCTAAATAAGTCTTTAATTTCACTTCCATGCTTACATTCTCATACACATGCAGAATGAAACATATGTGATACTCTAATTTAATTCTAACACTTGTTTCATAGAATGCTTCTGTAGTAATGTAAATAATTGTTAGTATTCTGTAATAACAATATTTTTTTTTAGCAGGTCAGATTGTTTCCCCACAGTCTGCTCCCGCCTGCATTGAAAATAAAAATGACGTGAGCAGAGAAAATAGCACTGTTGACTTTAGCAAGGTAAGCACTTATTGACTGTGAAAAGAGCCTTCTGACTGGCAAGTAGAAATTTTTAATAAAAAGAGTGGTTTGTGTTAATCAGAGAAAGCTCAAAAGATGTTTCACTTCAATATTATACATTGTCACATGTCAGTGCCGCAAAATACATATGTTGCACCTACAATAAAGAAGGTTTTTAAATGTTTGCAATAAAACATTGTTAAAATATTGCTAACAGGCA
This sequence comes from Chelonoidis abingdonii, assembly GCF_003597395.2. Lineage (NCBI taxonomy): Eukaryota > Metazoa > Chordata > Testudines > Testudinidae > Chelonoidis > Chelonoidis abingdonii. The sequence goes on along the minus strand of NC_133778.1, from coordinate 46,805,714 downwards.
ATCACATTCCAGGAGCTTAGACACACTTTTCATTGCTTAACGCTGTAGGGAGGCAACGGATTGTAGGGAGAGGTCTCAGAAATGAGTAAAGGGCTGACTAATTAGGGAAGTAATTCAGATTGCTTATCATTCAGACTTAGCATGTGTTCTCTTGTGGGAATAATATATATATTAAAATGTGTTTTTTGTAACCTGATTTTGTGGATTCTGTGTGTCTGAAGAATAATTTGTTTTTGTTAAACATCTATAACTTCATAACACTGTGTTACGCCAAAATATTTCAATGCACTTTACAAAGTTGTATAGTAGTTCAGTAGTACGGTTTTTAATGACAAACTAATAATAGAAAGCAAGGAAACACAAGCTAGTCTTCAGTTTTGATATAAAAAATGTTCCTTATTTTTGGAGAAGGTGCTGCATGCCTAAAACAAACTTTCATATTAGGTACAGGCATGAGATAGGCATGCCAGCAACAGATGACTTCAGCTGGTGCTTGGATGAATAAGGGTATATCTACACTGTGGGATTATTCCGATTTTACATAAACCGGTTTTGGAAAACAGATTGTATAAAGTCGAGTGCATGCGGTCACACTAAGCACATTAATTCGGTGGTGTGCGTCCATGTACCGAGGCTAGCATCGAATTTCTGGAGCGTTGCAACTGTGTGGTAGCTATCCACAGTTCCCGCCCAGTCTCCCCCACCCATTGGAATTCTGGGGTTGAGATCCAATGCATGATGGTGCAAAACAGTGTCGCGGGTGATTCTGGGTAAATGTCGTCATTCACCTCCTTTCTCCGTGAAAGCAATGGCAGACAATCATTTTGCGTCCTTTTTTCCCCCCTGGATTGCCCTGGCAGATGCCAATAGCATGGCAACCATGGAGCCTGTTTTGCCTTTTTGTCACTGTCACCGTATGTGTACTGATGCTGCTGACAGAGGTGGTACTGCAGTGCTACACAGCAGCATTCATTTGCCTTTGCAAGGTAGCAGAGATGGTTACCTCCCTATTGCACCATCTGCCATTGTAGATTGGCGATGAGATGATGGTTATCAATCATTTTGTACCGTTTGCAATGGAAATGGGTGATTGATGGTTATCAATCATTTTGTACATCTGCTGCTGTCATGGGTGCTCCTGGCTGGCCTCGCGAGGTCGGCCGGGGGCGCATGGACAAAAATGGGAATGATTCCTGGGTCATTCCTTCTTTATGTTTTGTCTAAAAATAGAGTCAGTCCTGCCTAGAATATGGGGCAAGTCTACTAGAGAGCCAGAGAGCACAGCCGCTCCGGTCAGAGCCCCAGAGATCTGGCAGAAATGAAGAGCTGCATGCCATTCTAGGGAGTGCCCCTGCAACAACCTCACTCATTGTGTCCCTCTCTCCCACCAACCCCCCCCCTCCTAGGCTACCATTGCAATGTCCCCCATATGTGTGTGATGAAAGTAATAAAGAATGCAGGAATAAGCAAACACTCGACTTTAGTGAGATAAATGAGGGGGAGGCAGCCTCCAGCTGCTAATGATAGTCCAGGCAGGACATTAAAGGATGGGGAGGAAAGGGAGTGCAGCTCCACTGCTATGATAGTCCAAGGAGTACAGAATCTTTTCTTTGACATGAAAAGGGGCGGGGGCTGATGGAGCTCAGGCTCCAGCTGCTATGATGAGGACGGTTACCAAGCATTTTGTACCGTCTTCCAGGAATGACAGGAAGTCATTCCCTTTTTACCCGAGCCCCCAGTCACCTCACCGAGCCAGCTAGGAGCACTCATGGATGATGATGGTTTTCCACCATTTTGTACCATCTCCATCAGGAAAGGAAAGGGATGCTGCTGTTCAGCGCCGCAGCACCACGTCTACCAGCAGCATGCAGTACACATACGGTGACATTGAAAAATGGCAAGAAACGATTTTTTCACTTTTCTTTCACGGGGGGGAGGGAGGTAATTGACGAGATATACCTGAACCACCCCGGACAATTTTTTGACCTACAGCATTGGGGCTCAGCCAAGAATGCAAATGCTTTTTGGAGACTGCAGGACTATGAGATAGCTGAAGTCCTCAGCCCCCCGCCTCCCTCCATGAGCGTCCATTTTGATTCTTTGGCTTCCATTATGCTGTCACGCAGCACTGTGCTGAGTCCCTGCTTGGCCTCTGTCTATCATAGCCCGGAGATTTTTTCAAATGCTTTGTCATTTTGTCTTCTGTATGAGCTCTGATAGAACAGATTTGTCTCCCATGCAGCGATCAAATCCAGTATCTCCGTTACGGTCCATGCTAGAGCTCTTCTTGGATTTGGGACTGCGTGGCACCTGTCTGCTCAGAGCTCCACGCGGGCAAACAGGAAATGAAATTCAAAAGTTCGCGGGCTTTTCCTATCTGGCCAGTGCATCCAGTCAGATCGCTTCCAAGGCGGTACAATGGTGCACTGTGGAACCGCCCATTTCGGCCACACTAACCCTAATCCACATGGCAATACCGATTTCACGCTACTCCTCTCTCGGGAGGAGTCACAGAAATCGGTTTAAAGAGCCCTTTATATTAATATAAAGGGCCTCGTTGTGTGGACGGGTGCAGTGTTAAATCAGTTTAATGCTGCTAAATTCGGTTTAAACACGTAGTGTAGACCAGGCCTAAGAGTTGAGCAAATCAGGAAAGGTTATTAGAACCAAAATTCTGAAGGGATTTATACAGTTAGTGAAGAATGGCAATTTGAATCCGTTGTGGAATCTGACTGCCAGTCAGTATAATTGAGCCAGCACTAGAGTTATGTGCTCACTCCATCTGGTGCCAGACAGAATCCTAGCAGCAGCAGTTTGTACCAGCTGAAGTCTGTCAGCTTTGCATGCAGGGGCTAGGAGACCATTAAAAAGGGCAGTACAGTTGTCTATGTGGGATGAAACAAAGATGTGAAAAGGACCTTTGCATATGAAGAGAGAGAGATGGGGCAGCACTCTGGCTGTATTTCTACACTGGTTATAAGCAGATTTAACTATAGCAGAGACATGTAATTCAAATTGGAGGCCAGTACTAATCCTTTAAATACATAAATATATGTATCAGTAAACAAATGTATTCCATTCCAGAGTGCAACGTTTTTATTCAGTGTTGTTTTTAAAGTGTTAATTGGTACAAACTAATATTCGTATTGTTTTTGGTGAATGTTCTGTGCATTGAAATGTAACATGTATTGAAAAGGGTAGCAATAAAAATAGATTTTAAAAGAACAGCAATGAGACCAACAGCAACCTGGAGAACACTACACCACTTCATGTCATACTTTTCTCACAGTTCTCCACAGCCATTTTGAAATTTGAATGCCAGAACCTCCTGAACTCATAGTTGTGGGTCTTTAACTCCACAGCTTTCAAAATCAGACTCTTTTCTAGGTATGTTTTCATGCTGAAGGAAAATGGAGACAGCAGATTTTGAAACTTCATTCACCAGTTTTTACACTGATGTGATATCACTGACTTCACCGGAACTATTCTGGATTCTTACTGGCGTGAGCAGTGGTACTGAAACAAGAGGTGCTGGGGGTGCTGCCACACCCTCTGGCTTGAAATAGGAATAACAAACACCATGGTTTCCACCATCAGCATGCCCACTATAAAATTGTTCCTGCACCCCTGGGTGTAAGAGGAGAACAAGTTCCCATCTTTCTAGCTAACCTTAAGAACCCTCAATAAGTTAAACACCGGTAGTTGTTTCATGAAGTAGGAAAGAGAAAGCTTTTGTTTACATGAATAAAATGGCTTCATGGAATTTTAACTAGAAGACTTTTTGCTAGCTGTCTTTTATATAGTTTAGTTTACCCTCTTAAGCCTGTATATTTAGGGATACAATCTCCCATGATTAGTGCCAGTATAGTAATTTCTGACAGCAGTAATTGGATAACATGCTTAGACAGAGGGGAAAGTAATTTTATGCAGAGCACACAAAGGGCTTGTCTGCATGGTGTGGCAAAGTGCACGAGAGGGGTGTGATTTCTAAAGTGCACTGGAATGCTGCACGCAAACTGCCCTCTAAAAGGTTCCTACTTCACAATAATGTAGTCTCATTTCAAAGAGGACTATGTTAATGCAAACGTAGGTACTTTTAGAGTGTGCCCACAAGGTCTATATGGAGCATGATGCATTAGCATGCTCGGCAAATCACATCCCTCTAGTGCACTTTGCTAGCGCCATATAGAAAATATTTTTATAGTATTTCTCCTGAGTATTGTAATTTCTTTCTCTAATTTGTTCCACATATTCATTTCATTTTATTTTCTACAAAAAACACCTTTGACACCTCGCTTACACTCTGCCCACTAATCCAGCTCCCCAAGGAATCCTTCTAACGTTCCAAACTTCTGAGCAATTTGCCTCTTCAATCTGGATACCAATCCGGATACAGCACAAAGACTGAATTGGTGGTATTGGTAGAGTATATCTTCCTGTTGATGGATAAAGATCAGGAGCCAGATTCAACACTGCAATCTGCCCTTTGAATGCTGCTCAAATGCATCAGACCTCTGTGGATGGCTTAGAGATGGTTAACTTTAAGGGGTTTATCCTGGCCCTCATCCTAGCCCCTGGTGTCAGAGTGGGCTGTGAATGACTGAAGCTCACTGCATTTTCTTTCTTCTCTACTTCTGATTTACACTACAGGCTGGGCTATTCCCCAGGGAAGTGTTAAAGAGACAGCACCTTTGCCCCCCTCACTTACAACATACCTGTTCTCAGCACAGAAAAAGAGCATTTTTTAATCAAAGCCAGAGTCCATGCTGATACTGTAAGATCTTTCAAAATACATGTGATGCCATTGATCATGAGATATGGTTGATTCAGCTTTGAGCTATAACAGGGTTGGGTGGGATTCAGTTCTGATATTCCTTTGTCGCCGAGCATTCCCAGAAGATGATGTTGAATAGTTGCTCTTCGTCTCCACGGGCAGTCTCATGTGGAGTTCTGTAGAGTTCCATCTTCTCTCCCCTTCTGTCCAGTGCATGTAAAGCTGTTAGGATAGTTAATGAGGAGGAATGGGCTGTGGTACCTTCATATACTGATGAATCCCAGTTTTATTCCTAAACTAATCCAGCCAGTCCTATTAAATAACTTTTCCAGTGTCTCACTGAGATCGGGGCATGAATGAAGGCTAGTTGGCTGAAGCTCTTTCTCAACAAAAGTGAGGTGAGACTGGTAGGTTGGAGGAAGCAACTGGAAGGTATAGTGTAGATGCTCTCTCCCCTCAGTGGTGGGTGTGTGATGGCTGTAAGACTTCACAGTCTAGAGGTATTCTTGGAACCCCAGCTCTTCAAAGATAGTATAGCAGCAGTTTATAGGAAATCCTTTTTTCATTTTCATTTGGCCAGGAGAGTATGACCTTCTTCTTTCACCTGTGAAACTTGCCACCATCAACGATGCCTTTCTCACCTCAGATGCATGCTGTATGGGACAACACCTAAGATCCAGTCACAAACCAAAGTTAATGAGGAAAGCAGCAGTCCACCTGCTCTGTGGAGTTTCTTACCCTGAGCACATGACACTAATGCTCCATGATCTGTCCCAGCTGCCTAGCTGTCTCTTGATTAAGTTTAAGGTGTTGATTTTAACCTATAAAGCCATTGGGATCTGCATACTTGAGCGAGTGCCTCTCTCCTCATGTAATATTACCAAACTGCAGGCAATAGAGGAGCTCCAACTGGGATCGCCTCAGTATAAACTGTTTACCATGAAGGGCTTCCAGTCTTAGATCTTTTGGTCTGAAATAGCCTAAATATGGCACACTGAAGGGTTCTTCTACTACTCAGATTTTGGGGTACAATAAGGGATTATTGTTTGGGATTTTGATTTCATCTCTAGTTAGTTATTCTTTTCTCAAACATCTACTGAAACTCTGGTGGCTTAGTCCTCTGAAAAATTACTCAGACCTTTCAGTCAACTAGTCCTTAGTCCTTCATGTTGGTTTGTCAGTTGTCTAACGTACTGAAGTATCATTCGTGTTGTTATAAAGAATGCGTATGCTAGGTTGGGGTAACATTAGAAACATGGCTTTTGGGGTTTGGGGAAATAATATAATTTAAAAAAATATATTTCATAACACAGGCAACTCCGTTATGTCTAAATTCTGAGTAAGTGCCAAAGCCATTTGCAAAGAAAACAGTTTTCTAAATATTACTGAAGACTATTTACACTTGTACTGACAGATGGCTGTAAGATAGACATTAAAATGGTCCACTTTAACAGTTTATATTGGATTTGGTCACTGTTGTTGTGTTTAGATTAGTAAAAGGAAAGCAAATGACAAAACCATACTCTGAAATTCTTAGGCAAGACTAGTGCATTGTGAAGTCAATTATACATGTTTCATATTGTATTGCTATCGTTATTACATAATGACATGTAGAATGGTATTGTGGAAGTAATACATAAATATATGAGTCTGAATATCAGGCAAATAATTATAGACTATATAGAAATAATGGTGTAATCAAGATATATTAAAACTCATTTAGATTGTCGGTTTGATATATACCCAGCACACTTCAAACCTAAAATAAAAAGTTGAATGTTTGTATATATTTAAGATGGGTCTGACTCTTACCAAAAGCTTGTTCCGGTTGGGCCTTAAGGAACCGGTTGGGCCTAAGGGATAATCAACCTGTGATGCCATTCTGTAATGGCATGGCTTCTCCATCTCTTCAACATTGAATACCACTGCTCTGTAGCTTCAAACTTATTACCTCACTTCACTTTTTCTAATACCCTCTCTAGACAGTTATGTTCATAGCTTATTTTCTCATGCTCAGAAGGCTGGAAAACATCTTCCTCCAAGCCTGACAGCAATAGTGCTTTGTGATTTTTGGCTGATTGACACCTTCCTTCTATGACTGTTTCCTATCTCCCATCTTGTTGGGACTCTAGCATGGCAACCTCATCCACTGAATCCAAATTTCCTACATGCTGCACCTGCTGACAAAGCCAAGGCTTTGCTCTCTGATAACTACTGTTAATTAGCATAACAAAGAAGATGGAAGAAAACAAGATGGTGTATTTCCTGTTAATATTTGCTTTGGCCCTGTAAGTAAAATATTTAGGATACATTAAAAGTTGTTTGTGCAGCGGGATTATCTATATTCCCTTTGCACAGCTGGGCAAATGCTAAAGACTGATAGTTATTCATATTACCAAGAAGCATTCGTTAATTTTCTCTTTTTAAACTTATTCAAGAGAAGAGAACACTGCACGTAGACTGATTAAAAGAACTCAGGCAGCTGGTGGTATGTTAAGTGGTGACCGAGTGAAGATACTCTGTGTCAATGAAATAGAGATTGTTGTGTACTTTAGTTTTTCAGACAATATATCAAGCCCTTTCCTTTGAACTTTGCTGCTGTTATTCTTTTAATTATTAGGTTGACCTACACTTTATGAAAAAGATACCTCCTGGAGCTGAAGCGTCAAATATTTTAGTTGGTGAACTAGAGTTTTTGGATCGTGCCGTAGTTGCTTTTGTTAGATTGTCCCCTGCAGTATTGCTTTCAGGACTAGCTGAAGTTCCAATTCCAACAAGGTAAGTAGAGATTGTTCTAAAAATATAGATGGTAGTTTATTCCATTTCACATTTTTCTAAATTGCATCACTTGTGGATGTGGATAGGAATCATCCTTCAGCCCTGTTTTTTTATCCAGTTACGAATTGAATTATTACCTTATAAGAGGGGCAGGCACCTTTCCTTTCTTCCTTTAAATAATGAATACTTAGGTTTATTATTGGACCTGAGGCCTGTGTGCCCTTCTTAGAAGTAGAAGCAGAAGTGCACTGTTTCTGAAACCATGATGAACAGATTAGCATATTTGAATTACAAACATTTCAGAAGAATTGCTAAGAAACTGAAGACGTAAACACCAAAGAGGTTGATCAGGTTACATGGGAGCTATAATTGTTTGCATAATCCTGCATAACTTTTCCTGGAGGGAGAAAAGACAAAGGAAATAAATACACTGGTATAAAAGAGCCCATTCCAATTCTTTATTAAGATAGCATTGTTCAAGAGCAATAGGCATGTGGGGCAGACAGCTGAAAAAGAGAGAACTGAAAGGGGTGATTGGATTCCAGTACCCACAAATTTAACCACTGCTTCTCCTGTAGTTTGTTCCCATGATTAGCCCCTTTCCCTTTGCTTCCTCGGATTTGACTTGTATTCTCCCTTTCAGGGGAGACTGGAAGGGGGAAGAAATTAATTCCAGCTTTTTATTTTATTGTTAAATAATTTAAAAAATGACGTAAAAGGGGGGAGAAATTTCCCAGGAAACTAAACATTGAGGATGCTACCACAATATAAACAATGATATGCTGATACAAAATGTAGTTATTTGTGAAAAATTAGAACTAAGTGGGATTAATACAAATGTATGCGAAAGCATTAATAATTAATATTAATCTATTAATATTTAATTAAATATTATTAATTAGTTCCTTTTAATATGAGGGCCTAATTGTGGCCCAACTAATGTGGTGATGCAGAGCCATTGTGGGTAGCAGAATGGCCAGGGAAGGATTTGCACAGTCACCACATTGCCTTCTTGCACAGATAGGCACAAAATGGGCCGTGGAGTGGCCAGAGCCTTAACTTCACCCCACTAATGTGCCATATAGCATAACTGCACCAATGCACTGGGCACAGAACAGAAGCAGTCTACTCCCTTATTCAAGAAGTAAGGAAACCAAGAGGGAGATTGTAACTCTTGGCGACACAGCAGTGCAGTGCCCATTACTCTGAGCTGATGGCAAAATGAGGAGTGTGTTCTGGATGATTATTTGTTCAAGAACTCAGGCTAGAAGTGCTCTTTTCATCATTCATTCTTTGCCATTTGCTCATTTTAAACAGAGCAGAAACAAAACCATGTAAGTTGGGTGACCAATCACACTCTGACTATTCATTATGAATTGACCACCCCATAGTAAAAAGTGTTCATATAAATACTTGGTGAATACTTATGAATAACAAGTATATTCACTGAATTCAGTTTCTGAGTGATTTGCAAGGAGATATAAAGGCTAAATTCTTAATGGATAATTAGATCAGCTCTAATTGGGTTTGTCACTTTAGTAAACATGAACTTGGAAAACTAATTTGGCTGATGGTTGGCTAACTAGCAAATATATATATGTATGTGCACTTATGTGGCCATACAGGGATGAAAACTCCACATACTGCAGCTTCGTTATACAACTTGACTCAAGAGCTGGTCAAAATATGGCAACTATGTTCTGCAAAAAATGAGAAAACGCTTCTCAAAATTTTTGATGAAAAATTCAAAAATATTTTTGTTTTTGAAACTGAAAATGTTTGGGGTTTGAGTTTTCCAGTTTTCTTCCCCTGACCCTTTTCTATTTTTCATTTTGCTGCTAGTAAAAAAAAAGTTGGAGTATTTTTTAATTGATTGGGAAAATTAAAGAAAACTTTCTATGAACAATTATATTTTGTAAAAATCATCTTTTTTATGAGAAAAAAGTTTAAAATGAATTTTTTTTTGACAATTGCTCTATTTGGCAACCCTGTGAGCTCTTGGCAGAACATCCCATAGTTCCGATACTTGAAAATAGATGTATTGGGAATAGCATAGAGGAGAACTAGAATCCTCTTAAATAAAAGACGCAGTGAGAAGACAACAATACTTATTTCCCACCCTTTGTGTGTATGTGTCTGTCTGGGGATAGAGTATCTTCCATAATTTTGCAAAAATGCTGCATGCTTCTGTCAAAAATACTTTTGCCTAATTTTTAGGATATCCACAATTTAATTGCATGTTAGTGGAACCTAAGTGAGTTTGGGTATTTAAAGCTATTCAGGCCATCCCCTTGCATAGCACACATTTATGTAATGTTTTGTAATAGTATCTCCAATTTTAAATTACTGTGTAAGGATGTTTAGAGAGAGACTATTTCCCCGCTTCAGATATTACTACTTCTAATCAATTTTATGAACTTTTCTGTGTTACATGATGTCAGTTTAAGTTTTTCATTCTTGAAATATCTGGTTTTTGGCTTTTTTATGTGCAGATTTTTGTTTATTCTTCTGGGACCACTAGGGAAGGGCCAACAGTACCATGAGATTGGAAGATCAATTGCAACGCTAATGACAGATGAGGTATTTATTGATTAACTGTAGTTTGTTTGTACAGATATTTCGAACTGAGGATGACACCAAACCAAAAAGTTCACCAGATTCAGTGCCCATATGTACTCCTGAAATACTCTGCCAACCTGCCTATTTAGTGGGAACCACCATAGTTTTAAGTCAATCTTTGAGAAACTCTCTTTAAAGGAAACAGTTGGCAACTACACCTCTACCCTGAGACAACACGACCCGATATAACACAAATTCGAATACAACATGGTAAAGCAGTGCTCCGGGGTGGGCGGGGCTGTGCACTCCAGCGGATCAAAGCAAGTTTGATATAACATGGTTTCACTTATAATGTGGTAAGATTTTTTTGGCTCCTGAGGACAGCGTTATATCAGGGTAGAGGTGTACATCCTGATGTTCCCCCATGGCTAATAAATGTATAGATCTGTGAAGTCATTTGCAGAGTTACTGTAACATTTTAATGAAAATATTGTCTATAATTGACCTACCTGCAAGCTTCCTAACACTCCTAGGTGACTAGATAGCTGAGGTTTATTACCATCAGGCGCTTACTTTTGTCTCTGAACCCTTGTATTTTAGCATTTTCATTTTGTGATGTAAGGTTCAACACCATGACTATATTCCTGCTGCTGCAGCCAAAGACACAGACATGCTTTTTTGATCTATCTGGCTTTTTTCAATAAAGTTCCATGGATGTAACCAAAGATCGGATTTGAGCCTCCGACTGGAACATAGTTTAACCATTCTTATAATGTGCAAAGAGAATTAGAATCCAGTTCATGATTCCATGGCTGTGATGGTTAGAGGAAGTAACTTTTATCATTGAAGTAACGAGATAGGTGTTGAGATACAAAATTCTCGCTCACAGATCAGATCTGGGGAATAGGAAGATGCCATTTTTACAGAGTCACTTTTCAGTGGAACCAACCACACATTTTTTTAAACTGTAAGATACTTGGAAAATTCAGCAATCTTGAAGGGTGCTTTCCACACTGGCTATCTTAGTAGAAACTACAGCTGGTTCAAAACTGTGATCCATTTTAAAACTGGGGAAATAAATAAGTTACGTATCATGGAGGAAAGTGGATATCATGAAGGATTTTACCTCTTGTTGACGTGTAAAATGAAAATCTCTTGTATTTCTCTTTTTTGTCTCCTTTAACAGGTATTCCATGATGTTGCTTATAAAGCTAAAGATCGTAATGACTTGGTTTCTGGAATAGATGAGTTTCTTGATCAGGTTACAGTTCTCCCTCCTGGAGAATGGGACCCAACAATTCGAATAGAGCCACCCAAAAATGTTCCCTCTCAGGTATGCACAGTGCAAAATTAGAATTTCTAAAAATGTAGTGGACTAGAAATGTTGTAAGATAAAGTCTTTTATTAATCTACTATGACAATACATGTAGGCACCTGAAGTATGAACTTCCATGCACTGCTTTGCTGTTTAACTTACTCAAACTGACCCTTGAGTGGCAAGAACAATTCTCTGTGGTGCTGAGACTTTTGTTCTTACTTAGTTCAGTTCCGGGCCTCTCCTGAGCAGAGACAAATAGTTGTATGAAATAGAACAAAACAAGTGCATTGATTTTGACTTTGTGTTACTTAGATACTAGAGTGACAGGTGCATTAGAAGTATCTGAGAGAGAAACTGCTCTCCAATAGATCACATACTCATTTAATTATTTTGTGAGTGTAAAATGTCTGTTGTTCATTTCTAAGCTGATATAGTGATTTTTAAAAAAATCTAAAGGTCTTTTGTTCTTGTAATCCTCTCTGGGCAAATTATTCTTTTGTCTGTGTGCTGCTTATTCTATAGGAAGGCAGCCAAAAGAGCCCTAATATCAATAATAGGATCTCAGTAACAGAAAACAAAATGCTGTATACACTCCTGCCCCGGGGAGAGGATGAAAGAAAATCATGTGACAGATGCTTGTCACGTTGCTTAATGCACTACTGGAAGGCGCAGAGATACTATGGTGAAGAGCACTGTACAAGAATCTATATATAATAGTTTAGACTAGAATAGTAGGTGTAAATCATGGTTTTGGATAAAACAATCACTTTATTACTTTACTTCAAAGGACATTGGTTGCCTAGTTTTCAAAGGGCAGGACTGTAAAAGCAGTGATACAGTTTTACTCTTACTATGGTCCTTGTTGCACTTCAAATAAGAGATCAGTAAGGTAAGTAAACTCACTTTAAGATTGAAGCAAAGGAGAGAAATTGGTACAAGATCTCTATTGTCCATAGAAATGTTTAATAAAAGAGAATGTTGTGAAGCCATCATTACTTTGCAGAGACAAGATATTTTAAATATGTTTTTTTTTTTTTTTAAATTGTGACCTCAGCCTCCCTAGAGACACGTTATTCTCACCAGGATAGGTGTAAGCAAGTCCAGGAATAAAGGAATATTTTTGTTCAAACTAGATTGCATTCCTAAACTTACTTAATTGTTACTGCATGTTCAACAAATGGTTAAATGGCTATTAAAATACTATCTGCTTTTCCACTGTTCGATTATAATTGTACTGCATTTTAAATTGTTTGGCACCTCAAGCATCTTGGCAAGGGAATGCTTGTCACATAAATATTATTTTGTTTATTGTTATATTAAGATATGGGTCTGTTTTTGCTGAGTTGCTAGTTTTAAGTGGAAATATAATACCTAGAAAGAGAGAATAGATACAAAACATCCTGGTCTGTTGTTGATTTAAAAAAAATTTTTGGCACAATTTCCTTGGACCCAACTTTGTAGGTATATATTTTTTACAACAAAGGAACCCTTTATGGTATTTTCATATATATGATTCTTCCACACCTTATGGGTGCAACACCATGACAAAGTTTGGGAAACCATTGAGATTGATTTACAATTATTGCAGCACTTAAGGGTTCAACTTCTAGCCACAATGGGCCAAGTCTACGGGACAGAGCCCTAAGGACAGGTAGATCCACTGTGCACTGAGCTAAGCAATTTTGGAATGGGGAAGGGGCTGAGATGAGTCATACTTGGTTCATAGGAGGTGGGTGCTTCTCTGCTAGCAGGGAGATAGAGACATAAAGTAAATGAAGTCCTCAACCCCTTCTACACCTAAGTAACCCAATCTCTTGTGTACCTGTGCTGGGAGTTACTGCAGACCTTAGTGAAAAAGGGGAGAGAGGGAGTCAGGAATATATATATGGAGGGGGGGGTCTCTATCTGTTTACATTAAAAAATGGTGGAATAGTCACAAGGGACCTGCATAGCTGTGGAGCAAGGGATTGCCCTCCAGCCTTTTGTCCCTCTCTTGTTAATAGCAGCAGTCCCTTTGATCCCTCCCTGCTGTGGGACAGAGGTGATATCCCAACTGACTTGTTATTTGCTGCAGGTGGTGGTCAGGATGGAGCCAGGGTAAACTAGCCTATTCAATAGCCTGTGTGTCTTCCTGGTGTCAGTAACACCCAATCTGGGACATGGATCTAGCTTCTAGCCCATGCCCACACCTGGACTTTGCTGTGCCTTCCTCCTGAAGAGAAGCAGCTTGCCACTGGAGAGAGCCGTTAGCATGGCTACCACAGAGAGCTCTACTGAGTGAAACCATCTCACTTCTGGCTCTACTGCCATCTCTGCTCCTGCGGAGAGAGGGTTGCTTTGGAAGCTTAGAAGTGGTGCTGCTAACTGATCCTCAGTGCTACTACATCCTACTGTTTGCAAGTTGCTTCTCTTGGAGGCAGCACAGCTTCATTCAAATGACAACACCCCACAGAATGGACACACATAATTCTGTAAATGCACATCCCTTTCACTTCTGCATAGAAACTGAAAAGGATACTCTACAGGAAAAATACCTGACCGAGCCACATGTTTGCTTGTGTCCTTTGCTAAAACTGAATTTTTGGGTGAAACTCAATAGAACATCTTTGCTTTCTTCCAGGAGAAGCGCAAGATCCCAGGAGTGCCAAATGGAACAGCAGCTCATGGGGACCCGATACCACTAGGAGGACACAGTGGACCAGAATTGCAGCGGACTGGAAAGTTAGTGGAAAATTTGATTAAATGTGATATTTTTTTAAGCAATATACTTCCAAAAAGAAGTGTAATGGCCTGATTCTCTCTCAACTATACTGATATAGCATGTCACTGAGTTCACTGTAGTGGAGTTATTCCTAATTTAGGTATCTCTAAATGAGTGGAGAAACAGGCGCTTAGTTGCTAATCTGCACTATTAGTTATCTATGGAATATTTATTTAATAATATGTGGTGGTCAAGCCACTGGAAATCATGATTAATGCTGCTTGTTCTGTATAGTGGAAGAAGTCTGCTCTCATTTGTGATGAAAACTTAGACTGTTTTCTAGCTGAGCATGTTTAGAGGCAGAATTGTGCAGCCCTGGCTTTTCTTTAAACACACTAGGCCAAAATATTCAGCTCCAGTTGACATGAATTATTGTTGTGTATGCACTTCTCTGAGGACCTAAAGTATACACTTCAGCGGAATTCTTTTCTAATATAATATTTTTAAACACACAAGCTTTTATTGGACTCACTGGGTGCCATATTGTCAGACAGTAGAACCTCAGACTTATGAACTGACCAGTCAATCACTCGCCTCATTTGGAAATGGAAGGATGCAGTCAGGCAGCAGCAGAGATCACAAAAAAAATAAAAAGCAATTACAATACTGTCCCATGTTAAATGTGTTTGAAGTCAATGTTCAGTTGTAAACTTTTGAAAGAACAACCATAATATTTGTTCAGAGTTATGAACATTTCAGAGATACGAACAACCTCCATTCTCGAGGTGTTCATAACTCTGATGTTCTACTGTATATTGTTTTGTCCTATATGTCATGCACCATATGTCCTTTTCTCTGCATTCTTTTAAGACATACTTGTGCCACCACCCCAACCTTAGGATTGGTCAGAAGATAGTCCCTCCACTCCAGTCAAACTTAGAACAGCCTCAGGACTGCTCTAAATCATACCTGGCTGTTTATAGCTCAAAGGTCCATTATGATAGGTAGGCTTGTCAAAGTGTAGTGACACATCTGCCATGTCCCTTTAACACAGCTACACCCACTACATCAGGAACTAAGGGGAAAGGGGCATCATAGAGGCACCACCATGCCAATGATACCACTCAGGAATTCCTTCTATGCAAGGGAAAGCCACAGGTTTGTTGTTAAGTCAGCGTTAGCATTTTTGTACTGCCTGAATGGAGCAAAACAGATGGATTATACAAAAGGATCTCTCTCATAAGTTTAATATATTTATTTATTGAATGTACTTGGTGAAGTACAAACCACAAAAGAAAACACAGTCCTTATCCTGAGAAGATTATATCCTATATTCATTTCCAACAAATAATACACTCAAGACCAGATTTTTAAATAGCAAGGATCATATAAATTTTGTGCTGGGAAATAGGGCATTTGTGCAAGCAAATGTACATTATGATATCCATTTGTGTATGTTCTTGTGTAATACTATGCAAAAGTGCAATGTAGGCATGGTAGTGATTGTGTTCCTAGCCTTTGTTTGCCAGAAGCTGGGAATGAGCGATAGGCAATGGATCAGCTGATGATTACCTGTTCTATTCATTTTCTTCGGGGCACCTAGCATTGGCCACTGTCAGAAGACAGGATACTGGGCTAGGTGGACCTTTGGTCTGACCCCGTATGGCCATTCTTATGTTCTTACGCAAATAATAAAGTATTATGTGCATAACACTCTAGCAACTTTTAAAAATATCCAGGCCTTTGTAACTTTGATGACTGTTAAAAAAGTGTGGAAATAAGTTTGTTTTAAATACACACGTCTGTCCTTAGTGGGTTAATGTGCATACACCTCACATAAAAAGTCAGGCGCAAAAAGGATGAGGTTGCAGTGATCAAAGTGAGAGACGATCAAAGCATTGAAAAATGCTTTTGCAGTAGGAATGGAAATGACTATATTTTAGAAATGTAGAGGAAAAAACAACAGGCTCTAGTGAGAAGCTGGATCATGTGGAATGACACTGCTGTTCTCATCTGTGTTGGAGAAGAGAAGGGATATGAAGGCTTGGAAGGAAAAAGGAGAGTGTTTGCCGTTTTGAGTCTGAGATGGCAGTAGCACAGACAGACACAAATGTCTGAGAGGCATTTGAAGATGCAAGACTTGAATAGGAGTAGAAGGGTTGGAAGTTGATTTGGAAGACATTGACCAAGAGATAATAAGCCAGGGGACCGTTTGAATTAGCCCAAGGAGGGAGATGATAGAGAAAGAAGCAGAGAGCACTGAGAACAAAATCCTGCAGGACCGACAGTAAAGAGTGGGAAAAGAGAAGACTGAAAGCTTCATTTATATAAAAAGTCCCTTTCTGTAAAGGAAAAGACTTTAGACCAGCACATCAGCTGATGTAAATCAGTATAACTGTATTCAAGTTAATGGAATTACTCAGGTTTTCCCCACGTGAGGAACTGTCATTTGATTTAAAGAACACAATGACATAAGATCAGGAACTGGGTTTATGTATGAGCCAATGCCATTTGAGAACTTTCTTTTGTTGTTTGCTCTGGGTTCCATCTTCCTCAGGGCTACTTTCTGGATTGTCTTGAAGAGTGTGTGTGCCGATGCCTCTTCATCACCACAGAAACTCAGGCAGGGTACTGAATGAGTTATTTATGAGACATGACTAGACACTATTTGGCCCAGAGACTGTGTGACTCTTACACCATTTATGAAAATGTAGTCTGCTGCTTCCTAGTACTGTACAAAACTTTTTACAGAGGCAAAGAACTCACTAGAAAGCTTCTTTTGAGAACAGATTTTAAATTGTATATAGCCAGCGTATGCTAAGTACTACATATCTCTGTGAGTAGTTCCATCAATCTCAGTGGACTACTCATGGATCAAAGTAGTACTCAACATGAGTAAAGATGCCGATGAAAAAGAGGAAGGATAGTTCATTGGTTTAGGGCACTAGCTCTGGGACTTGGGAGATCTGGGCTCAAGTTCCTGCTTCCTGTGTGACTCTTGGCAAGTCAATTGGTGTCTCTTGTTCCTCTCTGTGAAATGAGGATAATAGCGCTGCTCCACTTCGCATCAGTTTTAGGAGAACAAATACTATAAAGATTGTGAGGCACTGAGATTGGGGGCGCAAGACACAGTTATCTTAGATTTCCCATGTACAAGTCTCATAATTCATCCCAGTGGTGAAAGAAAACAGAACTCTTTCTTTCTGTCTTTATTTTTTCCCCTTTTCTTAGGTTTTTTGGGGGATTGATTTTAGATATCAAAAGAAAAGTTCCCTTCTTCTGGAGTGACTTCAGGGATGCTTTCAGTCTGCAGTGTCTAGCATCATTTTTATTTCTCTACTGTGCTTGTATGTCTCCTGTCATCACATTTGGAGGTCTCCTGGGAGAAGCAACTGAAGGTCGTATAGTATGTGTTATACTTTAATCTGAACTTTTAAAACATATTTGCTCTTTTAGGTTTGGGGTTAGAATTTTCTTAATATTACATATGTCACCTTGAAAATGTTCTAGTCTGAAACTGCATTGTTACCCACAGTATTGATACTCTGATAGAAAATTTCTGAAAGTTCAATCTTTTTTTTTCACATGTAGAGTGCAATCGAATCTTTGTTTGGAGCATCCATGACTGGAATAGCCTACTCTCTCTTTGGTGGACAGCCTCTTACTATACTAGGCAGCACAGGGCCAGTGCTGGTGTTTGAAAAGATATTATTTAAATTTTGCAAGTAAGTGAAGTAATTTTATTTAAATAAACTTTCAGAGGATATTTTTGATGTACAGGTGTGTATGTGGCTAAATCATCATCATAAATCCCCTGGCAGCATGCTGAAAATTTGCTTATGTATAATTTAAATTTGGTTACCCTTTTGCTGTGTGACTTCATGAACTACATTTTAAGTGATGAGAAGCTATATAAAATTAGAAATATAACAAAAGGCACAATCCCATGTTAGTCCATAAGAGATATCTACTCCTCCTAGCATAAAATGAGAAGTCAGGATTTTGGAAAACATTGCTCAGACTTTTAGAGGAACACTGGAAGATATCCGGTGACCAAAACAAAGGGGACTCTTAATGATAAAAGGTGTTTTTAATTTTTCACTTTAAAACTGTTCTGAAAGAAATCCAAACTCAGATTGGTATTAGATTGTATCCTGGATCAAAATGATTAAATTTAAATCTCATGAATGGAAACTACCCTATACAATAAGACACACTTCATGGTTTTTTGGCATTTTATCATTCATAATCACATAGTCAGCAGTGTAAAGCTGACAGGTACTGGAGTTGAGCAGCATCTCCTAATCCATGGAATAAATGTGATATAACCTTTTCCCCTGCCCAGTCTCTTGAAAAAGAACTAAATAAAATGTAACCCAAACCTGCACTTATATGCTAATACATTGTAAGTAAAGTATCAGAGGGGTAGCCGTGTTAGTCTGAATCTGTAAAAGCAGCAGAGAATCCTGTGGCACCTTATAGACTAACGGACGTTTTGGAGCATGAGCTTTCGTGGGTGAATGCCCACTTCGTCAGATGAATCATGCTCCAAAACGTCCGTTAGTCTGTAAGGTGCCACAGGATTCGACACTGTAAGTAAGATCGCTCTGCCACAAAGTGAGTGAAAATTGTGCCTACGTTGTCAGCCAGTCGTGGTGGGTTCCTGAGATCCAGGGCCTAATGTGGGCAGATAGCTACTTGTCCTACACACTTCTTGCCATGAGTCCCGTCTACTCAATCTGCCTCATTTTTACAATTGGGACTTCTGAGGCAGGAAGACTTAATGGCAGAGCAAAACCTCCTGATCCTCCTGATGAGCAGGGCAGAGTGGGAGGCTCTGTCCATTCCCGAAGGTCATTCCCTCTCACCTCCATGATGGGAAAAGACCTCCCAGCTCTTCGTGCAGATTAGCTGGGACCAAGATATAGCTTGCCCCATGTATGATGATGTACAGCCAGCACAGAGGGTTTTGCTCTAGTTTGTGGATGGACGGTGAGGGTCTATGTGAATGAGGCGAGACTTTGAGACTATTGTAACCACTGTCTTGCTGATCACAACAACTTATTGTCTTGCACTTTTGAAGTTGAAGAAAACAGGCAGATGTAGGGATCTACCACTTCTGCTGCCCACTCAGGATTAGAGTGCATCCAAAGTGTATTTGAGGGTGTATTCTCATACACAACTGCCTTTCATTGTCCCCTTTGGTAGCACACTCAGACCAGATGAGAATCTAGCTTGAAGACATCTGACTTCATTTCATGAAAGGAAAGAAATTCTGAATTAAAAGAGCCTTCACATTTCTTCACAACTTTCTCTTTTTTATTAAAAAAAATGTAATTGGAAAATCTTCAATGCACCTAGTTTGTTTTTTAATTAAACAGTGAGACAGGAAAAAAGAATTCTTGAATTAACTGGGAGCATTAATTACATTTTGATTGAGTTTTTCAGTAAAAATGGATCCGGCCACTGCAAAATATAATTGAAATCCATGGCCCATTTTATAACTTGTGGTGTTCAATACTATTAAAAAGGGGGTAAATGAATAATATGACTATATCTACGTGGAATATCTCTAGTTCTTTATTTATAAAGGTGAAAACTGCATTACATGAGCTACTATGCAGATTCTCTCCTTGGTGAGCTAACCAACATAGGACTTGACTGTCAGGACAGTATTATGTCCAGCGCCAATGGTGGCTTCAGGATGGACATTAATACACGATAGCATTCACAAAGTAGCAAGTTCTGCTCACATCTCTGTTGCCAAATAGAGTTCTACAGTGTACTTTAGTGTTGTATTGGGCATTAGAGCTGGCTATATTCTTTACTTTTTGCAGATGGACAGCCTCCTTGGATTCAGTCTTTCTAGAGATGATTTTTGCATTTGGCAGGTCAAGAGAGGATAGAAAAAATGCACATACCTACACAGAGTGGATTTTTGTAGTATTTCCTCTTCTGTGCCTGCAAATTAATGTTTTGACTCTGTAATTTTTAATTTTTTTATTAGAGAATATGGGTTATCGTACCTTTCTTTGAGAGCTAGCATTGGACTATGGACTGCAACTCTATGCATCATCCTTGTGGCAACTGATGCAAGCTCCCTAGTCTGTTACATTACCCGGTTTACTGAAGAAGCATTTGCTTCTCTTATCTGCATCATTTTCATTTATGAGGCCTTAGAGAAGCTATTTCATCTCGGTGAGACGTATCCAATCAACATGCATAATGATTTGGAACTGCTGACTCAATACTCGTAAGTAAGATTTCATTTGTTAACCATGGTGTCTTTTTTCATAAGTTATATATTCCATGTGAAGAATACGAATGGTGCACAGAAGGAAAAGCACTTTCATGCTTGAGACATATTGCTTGACATACAGCAACCTATAGATGTGATAGAATCAATCCAGTGTTTTTCAAAATTATAATTGCTATATGTCCTGTAGGGGTCATTCCTCCTTTTGGTCCATATGATCATAATGGGAGCTAAGTGCATGTACTGGATGGGAAATAACACCTGTTAGTGCCGGATTCTGCTGTGCAGAGGCTGCAGTGGTGTAGTGGTTTAAAAAAAAAAGTGGATAAACTTACCTAAACTAAACTCTCATTCCCTAAATGAGAAGTTGGTAAACTCAGTTCACCCTTGACTGCACTACTACTATGATACAGGCAGAACTACAGTTGATTTCAGTGAGATTTTTTGCCTTCATCAGAACTGGATGGGGTGGGACCCTTCTTTTATTATACATTTTGGCTTATAATGATTGTTTTCTTGAATTCTGTTTTGTTCCTCCTCTCATCATTGTAAGGATATTTTTTAAAAGGGGGATATTGATTTACCTGGGGTAGGATTCTGCCATTGGTACACTGAGGTATACTGGTCCCATTTCCTGGGAAGGCAAAACAAGACAAACATACACAGATTGAGAGAGAGAGAACAGCAAAGAGAAAATGTAGCTTCTGTCTCTGGTGTTGACGCTCATTCTCAACCTTGCTGCTGGAGAAACACAGGCACAGCATGTGTTCTTATCAGCCACCCCAAGACCTGGCAAACTTGTACCAATGTTGAGCTGTTTAGGTCATTGCATTTAGCTGCCTTTATGGTCACAGGCTTACAGCAGTGTTACAAAATATAGCGTCTTGGCTGGCTAAGACAGACTCTTATTAGACAGAAGGAGAAAGGAGAGGGATAGGAGAGAGAAGAAGTAAGGTGGAAGGAAAAGGACACACTGGGGGTGAGTGACAAAGCCTCACGTCCCAGGTGGTATTTCGGATTCAGATAGAGATGATAGAATTGGAGGTGGCAAAGTTCTCTTGGTCCTTCTCTCTGGCCCAGTCTGGTCAGCACATCTCTCAGGATTAAGATGAAGAAGGTCTAGGGGCCCAGGAAATGGTGGGTGTGGCAGCCATGATAGTGAAGCTTACTCCCTCCCCATCTTTTAGCCAGCCAGTGTCACTGGTAACCATCTGTTCACCTGTGTTTTTCCCCCAAAGTCTCTTTTTCAAGAACCCCAAAAAGGAGTGATGGGCAAAATAGCCCACTCCCTCGTTATTTTGTCCACCAAATGAGCCTAATTTATGAAACATCAGTTTTGGTTCACTGATTTCTGGTTCCACACTTTTCTTGCTTACCAAGCATGACCTTTTCACAGTCCTTGAGTTATATCAGTAGAGCTGCCCTCCCACATACACCCTTTTTTGGACCAGTTCAGTCTTTGTCTCACTTTTGCACCTTTTTTTCCAACATTTGTTCTAAGCTATTGCAATATTCCGTGAACTTTCACTCACTTCTCATAGCTGAGCTCACAATTAGAGCACATTTGTAGGCCCAGTTGTAACAGGAGAGGAAAACTCCCAGACTAATGATGGGAGGGAGTGGGAATAGGCGAAATCCTAAACTATCAGTCAAGGTTCCATCAGAAACCTGCATGGTTTCTGTCAGAATTTCACTGAAATTGACACAGTTCAGCAGAATGATTTGATTTTGGCAAATCAATGTTTTCCAGTGGAAAAATGTTTCATCAGAAAATTTCCTACCAGCTCTAGCATTAATAACAAAACTGTTATTAGTTATTTCAGATATGAAGTGCAATATTTTATAGGACATCATTTAGTTTATAAAAGTATTTCAAATAAAATGTTATTGCAATTTAAGCTGTGTGATTTTTTCTGGGAAATTACATTCAGTGAAGCTGTTTGCAATGTTGTAGCCATGTTGGTCCCAGGATACTAGAGAGACAAAGTGGGTGAAGTAATGTATTGTACTGGACCAACTTTTATTGCTTGTCTTTTTCACTAACAGAAGTTGTTCCCCAGTGATCCCCTTGACTCTCATTCAGTGAAGTTTGTTTTCATTTTAACTATATTTAAGTTTCTTGCCAGAGTAGCTCCAGGTACCTTCTCATGGACTTAATAACAGTTTGGATTGGAAGGATTGGAGTTGTCTAGTGCAGTGTGGTTAAAGTAAAGAAATGGGAGCCAGGGCTTCTGGATTCTATTCCTAGTTCTGTCACAGACTTTTGTTTCCTTAAGCAAATCATTTCACCACTTATATGTCTCATTTTATCTACCTATAAAAGCTGTAAAACAGATATTGTGAGACTTAATTAGTGTTAATAAATTTAATTACTATTTTGGTAAAGTAATTTGAGATATTTGGATGTGAAGTGCTATAGAACTGCAAAATATTAGTTTTAACATGAATGTAGTACAATTCTGCACCTAACACAGACAGGTCTCCCTGCCCTACATCCTACATTCTCCTTGTCATTTTAAATGGACACAGTCATCTTCTTCACATCTCAGTCCTGAACTATTGTGCTGATGCATTCCAGAGCAAAAGCAGTTGCATTTCAGTAGTGAGTGAAATGATTCCTATGTGTAATTATACAAAGTGCTTTGAGATAAAAGCACTATGCCCTGGTTTTGCACAGCTTTACTTTTCAGATTTTTACTGAATGGTTCATTACAGTAGTGTAGTATTAGTGCTCTATAATTTTCTTTGCGAGCACTTTATAGTTTATTAAAATAAATTTTAAAATAACACTTTTATATTGTATTTCTCTGTTGTCATTTTTACATATCTAATTTTGCCTTTCCTTATGGGGGTATAGTTCCCGTTTAAGGGAGGGCAGAATATGATCTCTGGACTACGGCACTAATGGTCTGATCCTGAGAAGTGAAATCAATGAAAGTGCAGGTGTTCAGAACCTCTCAATATCAGGTCTTGGTTACTGATTCTTCCTTGTGATGTTTAATAATGAGTTTTTTGAAGTGGCTCTCTCAGCTGAAGAATCTTTACTTTATTGTTGTGTTCTGAAAAGTGCATGTGGACGAAGAGATTCAGAGAGTAAAGGAGTGAGGTAAGCTAGCAAGGACAGTTACTAAGAAATAAGAGCTTATGGATTCATTTATGTTATATGAGAACAAAAATAGTCTAATGAAAAAGGACAGAATCTAGTCACACCCTGGGGCTGATGATGGCCAGTCTTCTAAGCAAGTGAAACATATCAAAAAGCATTCTCAGGCAGGAGAGCCTCTCCAGAAGTATGTTTTTTTTTTTTAATGATTTTGTTGAACTCAGATGAACTTTCTGCATAGGGAGAGAAACAGCAACACTAGGGCGAGGCCACCACCTTCTGTTCCAAGACAGAATAACAGTGACTCAGTCAAACCTGGCATTTGCATTTTGAGCTGGAAAAAAAAACAAGACCAAGAAGCATTGGAACACATTGTTATATGTTATTTTCTCTGAAAATATAGATAGTCTGGAGCTGAGCACACATACACATACACACAGCCGTGTGGCCCAGAACTGAAGTGTGACCCCCACCACCTGGGGCTGACAGCTGGAGCCCCACTACCCAGGGCTGAAGTTGCAGACCTCATGTAAAATCACAGAATCCGTGATCTCTGTGACCAACCTGTAGCCTTACTAATAAGTTATGGTTTGATATGTGTATATACCCTCTCATCATATTGTGCAAGTACTCTTCCTCTGTGGTACTTTAACCTAAAGAATAGACGTGTTTATTGGCTTTTCTCCAGATTCACATTCAGACTATGTATATGCACCAGGGATGAAATTCGGGCCCCACTGAAGTCCATAGGAGTTTTGACACTGACTTCAATGGGGTCAGGCTTTCACCTTAAGGATCTGTATAGAGCATAATTTGTGTTTTTTGAGTATAAGTGTGGGGGGGCCAGCGGGGTTAAAAGGCTCAATATTTCTGGCCATTTCGGAGGTCAAAAGGAAAAGAGCTTTGGTGTTCTCATAATATTTCTGTTCATGAAAAGTTGAAATATTACATGAAGGCTCCAGACAGCAAGCAGACATTAAAAATATTTCATGGGTTTACCTTAATCACACACTATTATTCAAGTTATTGTGGAAATACAATTAACAGCCTTCCTATGTACAGTAGAGCTGCAGTAGTAGATATCTCCATATTTTAAGGGACAACATCAACATAACTCAGTTGGTGATATTTTGGTGATATTTTAAAATAAAAATTGTTAAATTATAATTACATACAGTCCTTAGAACACCCGATGTATTTGTGAGGGGGAACTGTTTATTAACTATGCACCCTTGATGAATATCTATATGCTTTTTTTTGCTGCTTTACATATAGAACTTGCAGGGCACTGATAGCAGGAAGAAGAGTGCCAACTAAATTGTCATCATCCCCTCAAACTCTAGCTTTGGGACTTCCTGTCCTATAACATTAGCCAAACAGTGTCAGAATTTCTAAACACAACTCCCCAAAAGGCTTGTGCCTTTCAGATGTTTTCCAAATATCTGAACATCACTTCATTCTTTCAAGTGATACTGTACTGACATTACATAACGATCTAGGTCTAATGTCATATGTCCAATACTTCTTTTTTCTCATTTTCATCTTTCTGGGCTTCTTTTCTTGGTTAATCACAAATTTCTTTCAGTTATGAAAAAGTACATTTATTTGCATTTTTATGTTGTGTCTCACTTTGTGTAGGCCTAACTGGTATTTATAATCATGTCTTCCACCTGTATGCATGCCCTAGGATTATTTATGCCAGCTAGCCCCATTAATGTCAAACCCATTGGCTGACTCAGTGCAGATGCCATATTAGTAGGACCACTGAATACTCCTCTCTACCAGGCAATGGGAGAGCTCTCAGTGACACTTCACAGTTTAACTGCTGTACTCTCCAAATCTTATTCAAATTCTCTGCCCTTCAGATCCTCAGATCTTCTCTTGAAAACAGATCTTTCCCCGACCTCCTACCCTCCAGCCTGACATAGTTGGAAGTTTATAGTTTACTTAGGTTGAACAATTCTATTTTCAGGACTTGGATCTACATCTGTCCTTTTTCCTTTAGCCTTACTGTTACTGGGGATGTCAATATCCATATCGACAATTTGCATCATACTGCCACTGCTTCAGGACATGCTGACATCGAGGAGTGCGCTTGCTGTGCCAAGGATTATACCTTTGAACAAATAATTTCACTCTTCTTTTTCTGTCTATAACACTGTTACTACTTCATCAGCTATGACTTTGTTTTCCTAATCCCTCATGTATTGTTCTCTAAAACAGCTACATTCATTACTTTTCTGTCTCAAGTCTTCATTGGATGTTCCTACTACTACCTGATCCACTACCTGTAGCTAAATCCTTCTTCTGACTTCTGATGCAGTTTCATTCCGCTGATCATACACAGTTCACTTATTCTCAATCACAAATCACTTCCATAAACTGACATTCTCACAGGTCTAGTGGGGCAAGGACGTGCTTTAAAGCACACTATTTACCAGAGCACTAGGAAAATCCAGGTTATCTACTGTCCTACATACTTATGCCAGTATAACTTTGAAGTGTAGACCAAACCTGAACTTTTTCCCCAGTCAGCCGGACCATACACCTGGACCTGTCTAGGAGAATGCCCCTTGATGGCTGCTTCATTTTGGGGCAGATCCATTTAGTGTCAATGAGTTGTAATCACTGGTCCAATAGCTCTTCCTCCCTTCTAGGTGAGGGTATGTTGGAGTTGTTTGATTTCCCTTCATAAGGGTATGTCTTTACTGCACAGTTAGCCTGGGATCTTGCCGAGTGTTGCCCTTAATTCCCCTCCTGTCCACATACAAAAACCTCTCACCCAAATTTAGTGATGCTTTCAACCTGGGTATCAAGTGCTAGTTTTACTCAGGCTGGTAATCCACCCACTTTGTAGTGGGGACACAAGCTAAATCGGTTGATGCTGATAGTTCTCCAATGCCTGACCACTATTCCCCCTGTGTGCCCAGAAGGTCAGACAAGTTTACAAAGAATTGTAAAGTGACTTAGTTTACTGCTACACAAAGAACCATGGGATGTACCCCCAGAAGTCCTAGTGACACACCCGGGTGACTGCAGCACCAATAAGGACCCAGTAACTTTGGTAGGGCTTTGTACTTTGGTTGCTCTCACCCAGGCTTGGCTAACCTGGGTTGTCAGACCCAGGTGCCAATCACCCAGGATCACGGTCACAGGTCATGGGCAATAAACAAAAATTCATGGCCTGTGACCTGTCCATGACTTGCACTATAAATACCCCTGACTAAATCTTAGCTGGGGGGTATGCTGCTCTAGGGGGTGCCGTGGGAACCGCTGCTTGGGGGGTTCCCTAGGGGGGAGATGCTGTTCTGGGGGCATCCAGGGGGCCCACTGCTCTGGGGGAGCCCTGGGCCAGCAGCACCAGCTGCTGGGGGCCACTGAGCAGCGGCTCCTCTGGCAGCACCCCCACTGCTGTTCCAGCCACCCCCAGGACTGCTGCCAGGTGCTGCCAAGCTGTGGCAACTCCTCTTTCCCCAGGACCGCTACTCAGGGGGGTCCCCAGTCAGCTGGCTGCAGGGCTGCCCAAATGACTGGCTGTGGAGCTGCTCCAGCAGTGGCCAGTGTGGCTGTCCCTGGGGCCAGCTGCTTGGGTGGCCCTGGGGTCAGCCACACTGGCTGCTGCAGAAGTCACAGAGGTCGCGGAAAGTCACAGAATCCGTGACAACATGGAGCCCTACTTAAGATCATAGTTCATCACACATACCATTCCTTTAGTTGGGAGTACAAAGACCCAGTAATTTTAATTACCCATCTCTGTGACACACAACACTTTCTTCTGACTGTTGACTCTGCATAACTCCAACTGCACTACTCTTTCCTTACCAAACACTGGGAGGAATTTGTTTCTCTGCATTTAACATTGGTTTGCAAGTGGAAAAAGTTGTAATCACCTGAAAATGACAGCTCTGCATGTCAGGTATGTCATTTTCAGTCAGGTTTGAACCAAATTTCTTCAAACGTCTCAAAGACACATGGTGAGGTTTACTGATACATCTATAGCAGATATGGTTTGAAAACTTGTAATTAATTTACTTACCTTTTCTTATGCACTTGACTTTTTAAGCAAAGTAGCATGTACAACTTTTTATGCTTGTATAACTTCAAAGTGGGTTAAATGGTTTTCTTAAACATTCAACTTATTTGGACTCTGCAGTGTATACTATAAGTAAAAGAAATATTAGCTGAGAAGGAATTTTTTGATAAATGAGTCAATGAAAATGGGAGGTAGACTGGAATGTCTCTTTGCACTTTGTCACTCACTCTGGCAGAGAAACGAGGAAATGGGCCATGCAAACATTGCAGGATTTGAGGAGAGGTGTGTTTTGAGACTTGCGTCTCTTGAGTCAGATGCAGCACTACGTATTTCCCTTTTCCTGGGGAAGCCTTCCAGCTAAAAATATCCTTGCTCTCCAGCTAAGCAAATAAACAAACAAACAAAAAATCTCCTTCCCTGTCAAGGTAGAAGATTGAGTGTTCTTTGTCTCTGACTATCTGCGACAGGGCAGCTCCCAATCCTACTTCAGATGCATCTGTCTGTAAAATGAATTCTGTATGCACAGGGTTACTGCAGAGGGCTGTCTGTAGATCCATTAATGCTTTCTCTGCGGCATCTGTCCACTTCACCATGTCTGGACCTCGGGCATTTATCAGGTCTGTTAAGGGACTCGCTCTGGTGGTCAAATGGGGAATAAATTGCCTGTAGTACCCCCCCCCCCAAAGCTTTTAGAAGGAAAAGGGAGCTTTTTCACCAGCGTCTGACCGTGTTCCTCCATTCTTAGTTAAAATCAATACCAGGATCTGGGCCTGTCCTATACGGACCCCGTTACAGAAACTAACTATTGTCTCCAATTTTGTTAGCTGCTTTAATTAGCTCTATATTCCATTTACTTTTTCCTCTTGAAGGATTTTCGAAATAAGTTTTTAATTGTTAGCAAAGCCTTGGCTGTTCTTCTGTAATTAGAGGATGAGAGATTCATTTCTATTTGGAAGCTTATCCAAAGCTTATCAAGGGCATGTCAACTCTGGAGCTGGAAGTGTAATTTCCGTCTTGGGTAACTATCCCCATGCTAGCTCTGATTGAGCTAATACACTAAAAAATCAGTGTAGCTTCGACTGCATGGACAGTGGGATGGACTAGCTTCCCCAAGTACAGTCCTGTCTGAAATCATAAATATATACTCAGCTGAACCATCCTGGCATCTGTGCAGCTGCAGCTACACTGCTATTTTTAGTGTGCTAGCTCCATCATAGCTAGTGCATGTATGTCTACCCAAGATGGAAATTACACCTCCAGCTCCAGTGAAGACTCTAGCTGAATCTGCAAAGCTAAGCTGGAAAACTCAGGTTTTATTGTTAAATTTCCAACATTCCCTGCCTATGGTGGTGGAGAAGTTCTGAAACAGCCTTCTAAGGAGAGCAGTCGGGGCAAAAAAACCTAGCTGGCTTCAAGACTGAGTTTGATAAGTTATGCAGGAGGTGGTATGTTGAAACTGCCTACAATGGCATGTAGCTGATCTGTGACTGCTAGTAGCAAATATCTCCAGTGGCTGGAGATGGGACACTAGATGGGGAGGGCTCTGAGTTACTACAGAGAATTCTTTTCCAGGTGTCTGGCTGTTGGGTCTTGCCTAAAAGCTCAGGGTCCAACTGATCATCATTTTGGGGGTTGGGAAGGAGATTTCCACCCGGTTAGATTGGCAGAGATCCAGGGATTTTTTTGCTGCCTTCTGCAGCATGGGACAACAGTTACTTGCAAGTTTAAACTAGTGTAAATTGTGGATTCTCTGTAACCTGAAGCCTTTAAATCATGATTTGAGGACTTCAGTAACTCAGCCACAGGTTAGGGGTATATTTCAGGAGTGAGTGGGTGAGGTTCTGTGGCTTGAAACATGCAGGAGATCAGACTAGATGATCATGATGGTCCCTTCTGGCTTTAAAGTCTGAGTCTATGAGAAAGGTGGACACTGTGTCCATGTGCTGAGTCTGGAAGCTTCTGGTTTTGGGGTGGGGGAGCCTGGCTCAGTTTTTTTCTCTCCTTCCTTCCCTCTCACAACTGCTTCAGGGCCCTTCCAGGTGTTTCTAGTATACTGTGTGTATGTTTCTGTTCTGTTTCTTTGATGGTGGCATGAACTTGGCCTCAGAATGGTCACTGATTTTTGGCAAGCTGCCAAAATTTTTCTGAGGAAAACAACTGAGAGAAAGGAAATGACTTTAACACTTTATCTCAGCCAAATCTGAATGGAATTTCAAGGGAGTAAGAAAATGCATTTCTGTAACCAGAGCAGATTCCAAGTATCAAAGTTCTGCTGCAAACAATGGAGATCTGGCAGAATCTCAAAAAAAACTTTGCAAGAATCTTTAACGGAAAGTGTTAGGCAACTTAAATATAGGAGTCACTGCCAGCCTCTCCTGTAATAAACTGCAGAAGTCAGTAATAGGAGTAATTAGGACAATCGGTTTCTAGCAAGTAGACACAAGTATTTGGATGTAACAACATTGTAAGTCATTCTAAAATCATTCCTAAAATGTCACTTCTGCCAATTTACTTTCAAGAAGTGAATTAAAATTTAACAAAAGAGAACAGCCTCAAAGAACTGAACCATCTTTTACTGAGTAACCACATGGTCTAAGTAATGTACCTCTTGTCCTGTTTCTCTCCCCATGCTTTTTGTTTACTAACCTCACTTGTTGCATCATATTTGGATTTTGGTCCTGATCTTGAAATGAGCTACATGCGGCAGGATCAATGCACTCACGGCCACCCTAGTGACTTCAGTGGGGACATATGTGGATGCAGGATTGGGGCCTTAGATTGTAACATCTTTAGAGCAGGGATTCAGAAATAATGAAAAATATTAATAGTCACAACAGTTCACTCGAAGGATAAATGTAAATTGTACCTTTAAAATGTTCTTCATTATGCTGCTGTGCTGCAGCATGAATATTTTTTCAGGAGTAATGCCTTGAAGAAATTTAAAATGGCAACTCTGTAGGTCACATAAACATATAATCTGTTTATGTGGTATGCACATACTTTTTGGCCTGTTTCTTATTCCTGTGACCTTTTTGTACTTGTATTGTCCTTGGTGTTTATAAGTTGGCATGGCAATCCCTTCTCATTTCTCCCCACTCCTCCTTCTGCTGCTTTCTCCTATTTTCTTCGCGTCTATCAAATGTTTCTTCTCGTGACTCCTATCTGGAGCACTGGTATATGGGAAAACAAGGTTTTAAATGAGGACACTGAATGTCAGGATAGGTTTCTTTGTTAAAAATGTAGTCCTTGTCCTACTTCTCCCCCAATCGTGTGAGTTTAAAATGCTAACAGGAGTTGAAGAGCAGAACAAAATAAGCATCTTAGGTGCAAGGAGTGCTGCTTTAAAAACAATGATCCAGTATTCTTAAGTATCTTAAAATGCTGCTTATCTTATCTTCAAATATGGGACACAAATTACTACTTTGGTTGATATTTCTGGGTTCTCAGGGTATATCTACACAGCATAGTAAGCCTGTGGGATCTGCACCTGGAAACTTGATATCTCCAAGCCTCCAGGAGTGTCCACTTTGCATTAGAAACCCAGGCCTCACAACCATCACAATTTCAGCTACTATGGGTTTATATCATCATATCCCAGGGCTCCTAGTGCCCTCACCAGTCTAGTTGCTTTATGCTTCATTCATAGTGGATTGTCCAGGAATTTGTCGATCTGTCCCACTAGAAGTAGCTGGATATAGTTCACCAGCACATCCAACCAAGCTATTTTGTGTTGAATACTCCCAGCAGCTGGAACCATCAGCGTGGGTCCCAGTGTAGTGGAAGAACTTCTCCACCTCCTGCTGTCAGATCTATTTTGGGACTCAGGCATCTGGGGAAGGATAGTTCACTGGTTTGAGCATTGGGCTGCTAAACCCAGGGTTGGAAGTTCAATCCTTGAGGGGGCAATTTTGGGATCTGGGGCAAAAATCTGTCTGGGGATTGGTCCTGCTTTTGAGCAGGGAGTTGGACTAGATGACCTCTTGAGGTCCTTTCCGACCCTGATGATCTATGATCTGTGGGACACTGGTGGACATTTTGGTGGCAGTTTTTGATCTGCTGAAGGCACCTCTCAGAGGCAGATAATGCCATGCCAGCTGCAATCCAGCTGATGCTGCTCCTGCCTGTTGCCTTAGCTGCATCTTCCCCCTCTGTAGACAATCACTTCTAGAGTAGGGTTACAAGCATAGATTGGTGGGATCACTTTATAAAGCAGACGTAGATTGATCATTGGGCTCAGAATTTTTGCATGAAGAAGCAAACATTCCTGAAAGTCTGTGATCAGTTTGCCTCAATCCTCCAGTGTCACAACAACCACAGGAGGGTCTCAAAATGGGTTGCTGTAGCTACATGGAAGCTGACTACCCCACACTGCTGCAGGTCTGTGGCTAACCAGTTTGGAGTTGGCAAATCAGCTCTGAGTGGTGTTGTGGCAGAGGTTTGTGAAGCGATCAAGACTGTGATGTACCCAAAGGTGGGTGTGATTCCAAATATTCCTCAAATAATTGCTGGCCTTGAAAGAATGCATTTCCTAGACTGCACTGGAGCTGTCTATGGGACTCATGTATGAGTAGTTTGCCCTCTGCAAGCAGGACCGGTGCAAGGATGTTTCGCACCCTAGGCGAAACTTCCACATTGCGCCCTCCCCTGTCCCCAAGCCCCTGCCATGAGGCATCCCCCCCGCAGCAGCTCCCCACCCTCTGCCCTGAGGTATCCCCCCCGCCCCAGCTCACCCCTGCTCCACCCCCACCCCGAGCACGCCATCACTGCTTCACTTCTCCTGCCTCCCAGGCTTGCGGCACCTAAGCTCATTGGTACCACAAGCCTGGGAGGCGGGAGAAGTGAAGCAGCTCACCCCTGCTCCGCCTCCTCCCTGAGCACTCCATCACTGCTTCACTTCTCCTGCCTCCCAGGCTTGTGGCGCCAATCAGGTTAGGTGCCACAAGCCTGAGAGGCAGGAGAAGTGAAGCAGCCACTCTGTGCTTGGGGAGGAGGCGGGGCAGGGGTGAGCTGGGGCGGGGAGTTCCCCTGAGTGCAACCCCCCCCTTACTTGCTGCAGGTGGCCCTCCCTGCACTCCCCTGCCCCAGCTCCCTCTGCCTAAATGCCGGTGGCAACTGGGGTGGCCGAAGATCCAGCCGCCACGGTCACTGCTGAAGAAAGTGCCGCCCCCCAAATCCTAGCCGGCAGTCGCCTAAATGATTGCACTGGCCCGGTCTGCAAGGAGCACATCAGTACATAAACTGAAAGAGTATTACTCCATCACGATGCAGGCCCTGGCCAACCACAAGGGCAGATACATGGATACTAACATAGAATACATGATACTAGGGTGTTCCAAAGTGTGAGAGTTTACCTTCATGGAGAAGCTGGGACATTATCCTTTCTGTTGTTCTAGGATATCCCGTTTAAACCCTGTTGCCATGGCTTATGAAACCGTACCCTGATTTCAGAGGACCTGGCAAAAGAAGGTTCAACTACACACTCAGTAGCTGTAAAATGGTGGTGGAATATGAATTTGAAATCCCATTGGCACTGCCTTCAGAACCTGTGTCATCAATGCAGTCTGCATTATTGTGTTCTGCTCAATGTCTGTAAGGACAAGTAAGAACCTTTTGTGCCAAGAGTGGACTCAAGACACCACTGGGTTTCTGAACAGGCACACGTATCCAGACTGTGTACCTCTCCTGACTGGTGCTGGGTCCACGTGTGCAATCAGGATAGGGTGACCAGATGTCCCAATTTTATAGGGACAGTCCCGATTTTTGGGTCTTTTTTTTATATATGCTCCTATTACCCCCACCCCCATCCCAGTTTTTTACATTTGCTGTCTGGTCACCTTAAATCAGGATGCTTTGTGCACCCACATAATGGGTTTGCATGGTCCCATGTATGAAAGGGAATGAAGTGGAATTTGAGGCTGTGTATACGTGGGTACTTGTTTTAAATGTGTTGGTATTCTGTATTATGAATTTTGGAAACACTTTCATAAAACGTATAGAAACGTGTTATGCATTTTATAATACTGGTAATGTGCTTCAACTCTCAGTTTGTGCATTACTGTGATGATATTTTTGTAAATTTTTATTATGACATTTATTGCAAATGGGTATGTGGTGACATTTTTTTAAAGTTAGTGCCACTTTTAACATTACATACAGTAAAACTTGCTATTGTACCCTTGTGTGCAAATTCAATACTTAATTTTATGCAGGTATTTATATATCAAAGTTAGAACTAGAAAAGAAGACCAGCTGCCATCAAAACTCACAACACAGTAAACAAACTCAGTGCCAAAACAGTGAAAGGTGCATGTTCCCAAATGACATGTTCAGCTATTCCTGGGTATCCCCTGTCCTTCTGTTTTTGGCCTTTCTGGTGAATTTTGCATGTGCAGGCTGCTAGTGGACTGGAGTGGATGAATGTAGAGGGTACATTTGTCTGTTCTGGGTGCTATTGTTCATTGCCTGTGATGTGGTCCAGTCAGTCTCTGAATTGTCCAAATCCTGCGTAGTCTGCAGGATACAATAGCATAGAGGGGACTCAAGTCATGCAGGAGATGAAGATGGCAGTGGAGCCTGCAGGCTGGTAGCCATGAGTACAACTAACTGCTCAAACAACTCCTTCTGCTGTGCTCTGTCTTCACCCCTCAACCTGCGGTCTGTCCGCCACTCTCTTCTTGCACCGTGCAGCCTCTGTCTCTTTTTCCACCCACCTTGCATCCTTCACCTTCTGATACTCCATTTGGTCCTTCTGGGACTCTGTCTACCGATTTATTTTATCTAGTAGAATCTCTTCCATCAGCTTTTCTTGGCCTTTCTCCTTGCCTGCAATAGGGTGGGTCTGCTTCCCCAGGCTCCTGGTGCCTCAGTCAAAGAGGCTGCTTTAATTAAAGGCCAAAAGATGACACTTTGTATAAGTGGACTTTATTTTATTCACACAAAAAATACCCGCCACTTCCAACATCCTTTGAAGCAGCACTGAAAAGTACCACGTATCATGGCAAGATGTATGTAAAAATTCAATTGGAATGTTTTCTATTTCTCCTTGATTATTTTCCAGGATGGGGAAGACTAAGGGAGCTTATGAGTTGTCTAAACACTGGCTATGGTTTTTCAAACCTTTCAGGCAGGGCAAGCACTGGAGAACATTGATATTCTATAGGTCCCCATATGGAAATGTTAACTTATATTCCAGGCCAGCGGAGGACAGCCATCCATCTGTGCTAAGGAAATATTTAGGCATCTAGAGAATGACCAGTGTGTGTTGCTGTAGAGAAGACTATTGAAATACAGAGGTGGAACTAATAAATGTGCCCTGCTCTGGAACATAGCAGATCATCTAGAGTTCCTACTTTGTGAGACGTTCACTTTCATCACCAGCCAGCGATGGGGAAAAATTCTTAGTAAAATGAACAAAATGTTGAGTTAGCATGGACATATACTACATCCTTCTTACAAGCACCATGCATCCACGCACAGACCTTACTGCCTGTCTTCCACAGGGACCCCTAACACAGATAGACAGCCAACCTCTGCTGTAATTTGAATTCATATATTAAAGCCAGCAAAGGACTAAATACACACTTGGTTTTGTTTGGACTTGTAACAGCCAGTTATTTTGGGACTCAGTTTACAGGTGGTCCAGGACAGTGTGGTCATGGCTTATTTACAAGATGCTCTATATTATATTGGAGGGGTACATGAGGCTGTTAATTGTGGAGCCCCAACCCACACTTATAACAATCCATCAGTAATCAGTAAAAATGTTGTAACTGCTTGTTTAATATTTGTTCTTTTTTTTTTTTTTAATTCCATGGGGTGTCAGGAGGAAAGGAGTGGGGGGTTAGGGGAACGGCATGGGTTCTGCCCTGAACAGAAGCACATCAAAACCCCTGCTGTTTTAATAACTTAATAGGGCCACTAACCAAAAATTGCTTCTGTTCATATATTAATAACAACAAACATGGTAGCAGAAACTTACCAGGCTCCAGCTCCAGCACTTGCCCTGATACCACTCCTGCAGTCGGCTGCTCCCCAGGGCCATTCACATACAGCTCCTTTGAGTATGGCTCTAGGATTTGCTGCCAAGGCAATGGCAGCATAACCTCTTCAGTTACCAACCTCAGCACCAGGGTCACCTCTTGCCCTCCAGCAGTGCTTGTGACTGGGGGTTATAAGAGTGCCAACCCTGCTCAGCCAATTGTGATGCAAAACGGTGGGCTCAGTGCTCACTAAAGTACCCAGTCAAATTCCTCATAAAAAGGGCAGAAAAATGGGGAATTCCCAGAGGTGCTGTTAGAAGCTTTGACTTGGTGGTACTCTGTGTTCAGACACTCAATCTGCTCTGTGTATTGTCCTGCTCTCCAGTCAATCCCCAATGGTAGCAGCCCCTCAGATATAGCTTTGTAGACATAGCTGTTTTTTTCTGTTCTTGATCAAATTGAATATCTTGCTCAACTCATGCCCAAGGTTAACCAGAATCCAGCTGTGTTCCTCTGGTCAGGTAGCAGTGTGCTTGGTGCAGGACTTCTTTGTGTCGGCCATATTAATACGCCTCTACCTCGTATAACACTGTCCTCGGGAGCCAAAAAATCTTACCGTGTTATAGGTGAAACCATGTTATATCGAGCTTGCTTTGATCCACCAGAGTGCACAGCCCTGCCCCGGAGCACTGCTTTACCACGTTATATCCGAATTTGTGTTATATTGGGTGGTGTTGTATTGAGGTAGCGGTGTATGTGTGAGGGTTGACTGTTTCCAGTTGAGCATGGAAATGAAGAGTTAAATGCTGAGCAGCTGTATTTGAACCACAAGGTTCCTTCTGTTTCCTGGGAAGCGAATGTGGGAAATTATGGGATGGCCAGGCAGAGAAGCACAGGGATAGCGTTGACCGATTCTCCAGACCCAAGGCTGGTGACTTGGATTTGAGTTGCATCCACACTGCAAAATGCCAAGGCTTTGATCCACATCACAGCAGGACTCAGGCTCTCACCCACCCCGCAGCACAGTCCATGGGCCAGAGTCCAGTGGGGTTCCTGGCCTGAATTAGACTGATCTGTGTGTGGATGGAAGGAGGGCTTGGGCCTAAACCTGAGTCAGCCCAGGCTTTTGTGCTGTGTAGACATAACCATAGACACTTTGTCTTTCTTTATTGTTTTTTTTTTTCCAAAAATGATGAGTTCATGTTGTTTCTTAACCAAATAATTCTCCACCAGAAGTTACTCAATTATTAACAGATTACATTGAATAATTTCAAAGTGATTTCTTGGCATAGTAGTATGCATATTACAATCTGTCTTGGTATTGACATGTACTTAAGAATTAGGAGTAGAAAATCCCACTCTTTGATTTATTTAAGAAGCCAAGTTCATGTCAATCTGGCATGTCCTGTAAAGAGTATAGAAATCAGTGCCTGTGCAGCATATCATGAAGACTAGTTTTGCACATACAGTGCTGCATGCATGCCAGCTTTAGATGTTTCAGTGTGTAAATTAAAGACACAGTTTACTTAGAGGCAAGTTCTCCTAGTTTTATCTTGCAAAGTCCTGTGGCAATTGAAATCAGTAGAACTGCAGGGAATGTAAGTCAGAATAGAATTTAGCTTCTGATTTAGAGAGCTCCTCATTAGCACCATGGATATAAAACTGAATTTGAATTAAATTAATGAATTATTTTAAATGATTTTTAATTTGAATGTTCATTCACTGTCCCTTGCAACACCTGCTGATCCTTCCTACTATAGATGACTGAACCCCTCCTAATTGTCTAATCCTCCAATGATTTCCCTCTCTTTCTGAAAATTACACTAACCTCAGCATCCAGTTCCTCCAGCTTCAACATGACAACTGTTTCCCTTTTCCCTCCACCTATGCTTCCCATCAGCCAGAACTCTACCCTACCTACCATCCAACTAATCTCCCAGGTGCTACCCTCCCCTTCTCCCCATCTGCTGCTGCTTCTGTCTCTTTTTCTTGTATGGCATGTGCTCTTCTCAGTTTCTCATTGCTGCTCACTATCACCTCCTCTGCTCTGGAAACCCTAGAGAGGTTCCCACGTGGTCCACTCTTACCCCTCAATCACCCAGTTTTCAGGTGTTATGCAGTCTAAACCACATAATTTCTGAGGATTATGAAGACTTGGCTAGTTCTGCGGTGTATATTGATCTCTTGAGCCATGGATACAGTACATTCTAACAAACAGAGTTTAGTGACCATGAACATCCTCCGTACAGAACATGTAGTACCACACTTCTAAACTCCAATTAGATCAAATCTGTTTTTACAGAGAGATGTTTCTCATCTTGGAAGGAGGTTGAGCTCACATCTCAGAACCATTTCTTTGTGAAAGCTTTTAGATGAAGTGTCAGTGTAAAAAATGCCTCCCACATAGTAGAACTTCTTTTATGTACTTTAACCCTTTATTGGCCATGATTGCAGACCATGGAGCTGCTGACAGTACGTGGACTCATTCTAGAAAGAGCCAGAGTCTCAGTTAACAGAGGGTTATCTTTTTGAATTATAGGAAATGTTAACAAAATGAAGAACTGTTTTTGTATTTGTAGACTTCTATTTTCCTGACTGACTTCTTGGTAGCTCAGCATTTATCTTTCCTTACACAATCCCAAGAAACAAGATGCCTTGTCATTTCCTTACTCTGATACTTTAAACATGTCTTGTCATATATGTAGCGTAGCTGTAGCCATGTCATTACAGAGACAAGGTGGGTGAGGCAAGGTAATATCTGAAGTTTGTCCAATAAAAGAGAAATGTGAGAACCCTTTGCATTTAGTTAAAGCATTGACCAAAGGCCAAGGATGCAAGAAGCAGCTATTTTGTCACTAGATTGGTTCTGCCAACAGAGGTGCTAAAGTTTCACCATCTGATTTTTGTCAATAATGACACCTAAGGATTCACTACCATTAATACTAGTAGGCCTTTCCTTTTGTATTTTTGTCTGTGAAAACAGCAATTTCTTCCTAGCAAATCATTCTGTATCTGTTAGCATAACAAAAATGGCAGCTGAGGTGCTGACTTATTACTCTTTCCACAAAGGGCAGTAAAGAATATTATTTGGCAAATATGGTGTTTAAAACTATACTACATTACTTTATAAACATCTTTGTAGAAGTGTCCATAGCACATTGCTCTTTGATTTAAACAAAGCAACTCTTCCGCAGGTCAGATAGTGTGTCTAAGGTGCTGAGTAGTTGGCAGCCATAAACCTTTATCTTTATAGCATTCTGTTATGAATCTTTGAACCTGCAGTAGAGACAGTGAGTTATTACTTATTCCAACTTTGTATGCACCATTTTATCACGCCACAGACAATATTCTGAGGAAGAGAAAAAAACATGACTGGCACACACTGCAATGTGTTTTACTTCAGTCCTGAAGGCTTAGGTCACTATTACAAGGAAAAAGGTAGTAATGAAATGACTTGTTATTGCAATTGTAATCCGCTTTACTTATTTTAATTCAAGATTTTAAAATTTAAAACCTCAGACTGTTAGTAAAATGTTCCTGAACACAGTATTCCTGCTGACTAATAAACTTCACTAATAAATTCTTGCTGAATTATAGTCTGGAAAAGACTCTCTGGTGTCACTACAACACCTATCTGCTGGCTGCATAGCTCCGAAGAGGGTATATTTTCTCCAGAGCTGTAAGATCATTTGAAGAGGCATAGTGGAAATCTCATCTTTTACCACCGAGGGCTACTTCAATATTAAGACAGAATTTTCTGAGGCATTCCCTTAAGCTATAATTACTGTATCCCCTGTAGCAGCATTTGTACAGTGATAGTCACAACAAACTGATATCTTTAACAGAGTGAACATCTACTTTGGCTTTAATTCCGTGTATCTGGTAGAAAAGAAGAGTTTGATCCACTCACCAAGGATCTAATTCTGCCCCTGCTTAAATCAATGGCAAGACTCACATTGACTTTAATGGTGCAGGCTCAAGGTTTGGTCTGTGTGGACTGTGCTTACACAAATATGCTGCAGATAAATGGTCTACCTACCTCTAACAAACATCTATGGAATTTAGTAAATGCTAGACTAGAGCTTCATGTCTCTCTGGGAAGGACTTGGTGATAATGCTGGTGAGAAGGGATCTATTTATATAGTGTTATACAATGTGACTGACCCAACCACAAAATACACCCAATATTTTCAGGTGTTTGATTTTTATTGTCAAAAGAGGCACCCTATATCACCCTGGCTACTGTAATCACAAAACTAATGGGCCGTATCACACTGTCTGGCCAATCTATGATCACAGGAAGCTTCGGGGGTAGGAAGCTTCTGCCTCACTATGTTCACAGGAAATAGTAACTGGGAATAGACAAGTGCATTATTACACAAAAAACATATATTTCCTTGCAATAATGTAGCTAATACATTGTCATGCATCAGCTTTATTATGCTACTTTAATCCAATATTAATGTATGTGTTCTATTTATTTTGTTCAATAATATTTTGAACTGTTTTGAACACATTTACTCTGCACTTAGGGTGTGATACAAAGCTCATTGAAGCCTGTTGAAAAATTCAAGTAACTTTGGATCAGAGCATCCATTTCTAAGTTTCTTTGTATGCTGTTGCCTTATTTTATGTTCCTTGTTCATAGGTTTTTATTTTTTTCATTGTTTGTTTCATTTTTAGTAATATGATTTAATTTAAAGTAAAACCAAGGAGGCCTACAAAGAAAATATGTCTCTAAATGTTAAATGCAGGTGTGGGGTCACATCAGGGGTGAAAGTAACTTAAAGGACTTACCAGTACTCCGGAGTCCTGAGCAGGGGGCAGCGCCTTAACCAGAAGAGGCAGAGCCTTTAAATCCCCTGGTCCTTTAAATTAAGATTTAAAAGGCCCCAGGCTCTGGCTGCAGTAGCAGTGACTGGGAGTCCCAGGCCTTTTACATCACCCCCAGAGCTACCAGCTGCAGATGCGGCTGTGAGCCCCGGAGCTACGGGGTGATTTAAACGGCCCAGGGCTCCAGCTGCCACTACTGCAGCAGAGCTCTGGGCCCTTTAAATCACCGACAGAGCCCCAGGGGCTCCCAGCTGCCGCCGCTACCCCAGACTCAGCCTATGGTGGCTATTTAAAGGGCCCAGGGCTCTGGCTGCTGATGAGAGCCCCAAGTCCTTTAAATCACTAGCCTGGGGAAGCCAGTCTGGTCCAGCACAACGTACAGGCTCTTGCTGGTATGCCGTACTGGACCGGACCGGCTTACTTTCACCTCTGGGTCACGTGTATAGTACTTCAGTGGAAATCTACTTTGTGCTTTGCAGTATACAGAGCTGCAGTTTTCATCTGCAGAACATAAAGTACTTTTTAAACCTGGATAAAAATTCTTATCCCTATTTAATGGATAGGGAAACAGCACAGAGAAGGTTAATGACTTGTCTAAATATATACTGTGGTTCAGTGGCGGAGTCAAGATTTGAATACAGATCTAGTGACTCCCACCCTATGCTTAATATACCAGGCCACAGCTGCCCATGAAATGTTTAACACTAAGTGGGGCATAGCATTTTTTGCAGCTGTTATTGCTAGTTTTATACTGTAGGTTTTAAGTATGTTGACTGAAGAATGCTGCAAGGAAAGATTGTTTTCCTTTCAGAATCTGCAAAGTACTGTACATACTCTTTAAGACTCCGCTGAGGAGCAAGCCTCCCACAGCTGCTTCAGATGCTTAAGACTTAATTTTGATTTTAAATTGCCTGTTTGGAGCATTGTCCTCCCACGCTGCCTCTGCCACATTTCCTGTGTTCAAATACAAACTTTAAAATGAAACTTTAAGAGCAGCTGTGGAGGAAGGGAAAAATGGCAGATGCAGTGCGGCATGCCCTGAGGATAATGCAAAACCCTGACATTTGTCCTGCGGGTTTGTCAGGACAATTATAAAAGAGAGAGGGGAAACCCAGCATGGTTAGAGTATGAGGAATGCATGACTTTAGAGCCCAAAGCCATGAATAATAGGTCATCTCCATGCAGGAAACTTCAGAGAGATGGGCTTAATAGCACTGGCACATACTCAATAGCAAGTCAGTGCTCTTAATGAAATCTGGAGTACATCAATAGAATAAAAAGAAAATTGTGTTACTGTGTATAATCAGTTACATGTCACCACAATGTTATGTACTATATATGCCCATGTACTTCACAGTGAAATATGCTCCTGCAGTACTGATAACTATTGATCTATATTCAGCTACATAACAAGAATTCACTGAATTAAATTGAACTAAAATTATATTAAAAAGTAGAGCACCATTTTTAATATACTAATGCCATAAGCGTAATAAAGAGTTTGGATTTCGTAAGTAAATACGAAAAAATATTTCTTTATCTTTTCAGATGTAGTTGTGTGGAGCCACATAATCCTAGCAATAAGACCTT
Organism: Chelonoidis abingdonii; assembly: GCF_003597395.2. NCBI lineage: Eukaryota > Metazoa > Chordata > Testudines > Testudinidae > Chelonoidis > Chelonoidis abingdonii. Next base: position 46,763,790 of record NC_133778.1, on the reverse strand, counting down.
GCAATATTGGAATGACCACAATATCTCTGCATCAGACATACCTTGGGGAAACCTAACAGTGTCAGTAAGTGATAAATCCATGAACATGAATGTTACCTTTTCTGCTGTAGTCATATGAATAAATTACATTGCTCCAGCTATGATTGTATTGTTTAAATAAGGCACATACAGTACTTTGCTGAACAAAGGTTAATGTAGATGTTCTATCATTAATATTTATAGAAACCTTTTGCTAGATTATTATATAATCTTTATTAGTACTGTGATGCAGCAGGGCCAGAGGGCAGCAGGAGAGTGATAGATAGGAGGTATATAAGCCCCAGGATGATTAAGGCCTTATTCCCTGTGGACTGAGGAGAGGTTATTACAGGGTAATTAGAGCAGCTGAAGCCAATTAAGGCCCCAGAAGGAAGCTGGCTGGAGAGGTCGCCTAGGGAGTCGCTGCTGCACCTTGGAGGTGGGGTCTCGCCTGAGCCTTGCCATGACCCCACTGCCTGCCCTCCTTCCAGCAAGGAGAGGGGCTGCTCCAGCGTGGCAGGGGTTGCCTGCGGGGCTGGGCCGACCTCTCTTCCCTGAGGAGGAGAGAAGGAGAGCTGACTGTAGTTTGCAAGAATACTGTTATTGACCAGAGGATCAGAGTACCAGGGGAAGCAAATCCCTGCCCAAGCAGAGCAGGGGTACTCCACAGGCACAGAGGACCGAGAGAAACCCTGCCCAAGGGGAATGAGGGAAAGAAGCCCATGAAGCTGAAGGGGATGGGATCCAGAGTAGGGGGCTGACCTGGGTTCCTTCCCCACTTCCTTCTCTTCCACAACAAGGCAATAGCAGAGCCGTCAACGCCCAAGAATAGGGGCAAGGGGCAACATCCTGACCCATCACGCTAAGGAAAAGCGTGGGACCAACCACGATAGTGTTGGCCATTTGCCTAGTACATATTAAAGCAAGAATGTGCATCATTGTGCACTGCTTTAAAAAGTTTGTTTACATACTAACAGAGAAGTATGACTGACATTGTCTAAACACATCAAATGACAACAATGAATTTGACCTAAATTCTACCAGATGGCAAAACTAAAGCTGCCTTGTCTAAAAAGAATCTATAAGCTTTATTTTCTCTAAAATACTCTTCTAGCTGTTTAGGCTATACTGACAGGGGAAAGAGAATGTTTGTTAACATCCCAGTTAGTTGCTAAAGATCTATTTTACCCGTTCCTTTAATGTCAGCTATGTACTGTGTTACTATTGGACTTGTATAAACATTTCCTTGACATAAAAGAAAGCAAGCCACCATTCTACAGCACCTAATGCAAAATGTATTATTCTTGTAAGGGCTTGTTTCAAACACACAAAATATTTGTTCCTGAACTATATATTTTTCTGTATAGGGTTGGAGCCAGGGAACCTTATACTTATTATATTTCTTTCCCTCAGCTGCTTTTGAAGCTTGATTGTAAATGGCATATTTGAAAACAGGCTCTTTTTTTTTTCTTGCAATATTTTCTTCTTTGTAAATGGTCATTTAATTACAAAGCCAATGGCAATTCAGTCTAGAAAGAGAGAAATCTGGGACAGGCTCATGAGAGTCACAAGACGAGGCCTGTGTGATTTTTTTTCAGTAGGCAGTCGTCATCATAGACATGTAGTCTTTCATCTTCATGAATTTCTTTTCAGAAAATTAGGCTGGGGGAAACCTTTCAAAAGCAAAACTTAGATTTGCCTTGTTTTAGTCAACTAAAGTCTATAAATGTTAATTCAGTTGATATTGTGTTCTTTCTACAGCATAGGTTTTCAACCCAGGAGTTGCCCCCCAATCCAAGGGAGTGACACAAAGATTTAAAGAGGTTCATAACCACCTTCTTTTTCTTTATGGATTGATGGGAGTGTGTGTGTAGGGGTTGACCCTGAAACTTCTTTGTGTTGTAACATGGGGTCACAATATGGAAAATGTTAAGAACCACAATTCTAAGGGATCCTAGCGATTTCAGCAAAGACCCGATAGTGTGAGCTCTCAGAATAACAAGGGAAGATGTCTGCTATCACAGTGTTTCTCAGAGTATATTTATAGCTTAGACGTAAAACAACTAATTCCATTTTAACAAATAAATGTTACTAAGCCCTAATGTGTTACATTAAGCAACTGAAAAACTGCACACAATGAAGGATTCAGGAATATATAAGTTTCCCCTCAAAGATTTATTGTCAATAATCTAGTTTAAATTGGGAGCAGTATGATCGAATGTTCCAATATCCCCCATGCCTGTCAAATAAATATCCTGATTTCCTGACAATTATATATTTATTCATCATTTGAAATTTCTTGATGTCATTCGCAACCCCTCCCTGGTGCCAAAATATGCCAGTGAGAGGCCACATTGATTTGTTCTGGTCACACACAGGCAGCCCTGTATTTTCCACATATTAACTCTTGTTAGTGTTCCTGGTGGTAGGTCTTATCAGTGTAGTGCTTAACAAGGGCACAGGGAGTCAAGTTTATCAGAAGAGCAAAGAAAGTGCATTTTGTTAACTGCACAAACACTTGGCTGAATCTGGGTCTGCTCAGATTTTTGCAATTCTCTAGTTTGCACTGGACCCACTTAGATTCTTCATACAGGCATTAGTATAGTCAGTTTGTAAATTGATATATATTCTTACAGGATGAAATTCACCTTTGTGCACAGGCCATCATAAAGGGACCATGTGCCTTGATTTAACCAGGGCAATAGTACTTTTTAATCTGGCATCCCAAAATCCTGAGAACTGCTTTTGGGATGCCTGAAATGTCCTGTTTTTTCATTTCATCAATCAAAGTTTTCTGGTTTTTAATACCTACTGACTGTTTGTCCCAGATGTATTGCTATATTGATATATGTTTTGCACTCCCTTGTCTCACTCTCATCCCATACTAGGGTGTACTTCGTGCCAATCATTCTTCAAAACCAAAGCTTGTCATAAATTGTCCAACCATGGTGCTGCAATATGAATTTGATGAGTCAGTGACTCAGTGTAATTGATGAGAAAATTCTGCTCTGGCAGCATATAGTGGGAAGGAATAGGTACCTAGCAGTTGTGATAGCCTCATTTCTCCTTCTCTCTGTGGTGACCAGAACCATAAAGAGGAGGAAAGTGAGGGACAGATAGTCCATGGGGGATGGGGCATAGTTCATTCGTTCATTCTTTCTTTCTTTCTTAAATAGAAAATGTAGAGCACCTGAGTATTCTATGACTCTAATAAATGTTGCCACAAAAGTGCCCCAGTTTGTTATTTTGACAGTATGGTCAGTTACTTATTCACCACACAAGTCTGCTCCCATAGTCAGGGTATTAGAGAATGGACCCCTCAATTCAGGTTACTCTGTTTCTTATATTCCTTTACTTAATGAGCAGTGGGATTCCATGTTCTATAGTTCACAGCTTCATAGATTTCCCACATTTCTGTGCTTATTGGTTAGGATGCTGAAAACATCTGTATTTATGGTTGTCTGACAATCATTTGTTTAGATTTCTACTAGAGGTGTATCTGAAATGTAGGGTTCACATGTGAGATATAGGTTGCAGCAAATCTGTATGCTATCTTTTTAAAATAAATTGGTTAAAATTTGACAAATTCTGACACATCAGACTTTGAAGTGAAGCTGTTGCCTGAAATAAATGTTTATGTTTTGTTTGGTGTATTCCCTGAATTTTATCAGATCTTTTGAGAAACAATCTTAGCTTTTCCTAAGCAAAGAAAATGTTGTGAAGTGTGCTGCCCCCTTCTGGTAAATACATTTGTTAGTTCCGGTCTGGGATAATATATAGGTCTGAATAGTTTTCCTTCAAATTAAAGTTAAAACAAACAGCTAAAGCTTGGAAATGCAAGAAGAGTAGCACTTATCAGAGTATTTTCTTTCCTTTCTCAGCAGCCGTGTGAAAATTAAACATTAAAAAAAAATACAACCAAACTGTTTAAAAACAAATACAAGTTTGTTTCAAAGCATGGGAGAAGATTTATTTATCCAAACCAATTTGCCCATCCTTAATTGATATCACATAGTGATTATGTCATTAAATATCTCTAGGAAAAACTGTCAGTCATTGCTAAGTTTCTGTAGTGCTCTATGGCACAATGTCTGAGTGTATGAGATATTCTTCATTCTAAGATGAACAATTCTCATTTTCTAGCTTTCCATTTTTCTTCATAGCATTACAGCTGAAAAGTACAGTTTGTCCACACAATCTAGATATAAAGATTTGGAGTTTTAAATGAAAGAAGGTTAAATATCTCAAAATTAGTTTACTATTGACAATATATTATATGATCTAATCTGTCATTTATTTAAGGGAGTAGCTAATCACAGGAAAAAATATATAACAGCATTTACTAGGGCATTTTTCAAAACAATCCTGCTTTGTTCTTCCTGTTAGGAATGTGGGACGTTTCATGGGGAGTATGTTGGACGAGCCTGTGGACATCATGGCCCTTACGTTCCAGATGTTCTTTTCTGGTCAGTCATCCTGTTCTTTTCTACAGTAACGCTATCATCCACACTGAAGCAGTTCAAGACTAGCCGATATTTTCCAACAAAGGTACCTGGAATATACCTTTTTAATGCAAAAGTTTGTGTAAATCTTGTAGAAGTAGAAATCTCCACTGTTGCAGATTCAGTTTCTTGCTGCCCTCTATAATTTCTTGCTGGTGAAGTGCTGTAAGTTGTTGGGATTTTGTAGAGAAATTGTTTAATTATCTGGTTTTTGTTATTTTTCTTGTTTCCATCTTGATGTTTAAAACCAGAAAGTACTTCACAGCAAAATCTGACAAACAGAAACATCTTCAATCAGCCTTTAACACTGAAGAGTGACTCAGTAGGGGGTTTGGTCCTAATAGTTAAAAACTCAGCTCTCTTCAGAAAAACGAATAATGATAAAAAATAGCTTGATGTCCTAAAGACAACACTACTCCCACTGCAAATTGTTCTTCCTTTAATGCTCTGTTTACAAGTGATGTGTCCTTCTGCAATCCTGTTCATATTCTTTAAATATTTCCCACCCTCTGCATGTTATATTCTGTACCAAAGCTACTTATCTCCCACCAATCTAGATTCCTAGGGAGAGTTGCATTGTCTCCTGAGGCTGCTGCTACTACTTGCAAGAGTGCAGCGCATGCTCCCCTTTGAACCAACTTCTCTGGTTGGTGAGGAGGAAGGATGCAGCTATTACCATCCCCATCATGGGAGTGTGCGGACTGCCAGTGTGCCTGACCACAATGCAGATGAACAAGAATGGGTCCTTGTGCTCTTTCTCCATGTTGTGAAATTGAAACAGCACACGAGTGAACACAATCTCTCCCATGAGGAAAGTATTTGCTTAAGCCAGTGGTTTTCAACCCAGGATACGTGTACCCCTGGGGATACGCAGATGGGGATACGTGTACCCAGGGGGTACATCAACTCATCTAGATATTTGCCTAGTTTTACAACAGGCTACAAAAAATGCACTAGCGAAGTCAGTACAAACTAAAATTTCATACAGACAATGACTTGTTTATACTGCTCTAAATACACTACTGTACACTGAAATGTAAGCACAGTAGATATATTCCAATTCATTTATTTTATAATTATATGGTAAAAATAAGAAAATAAGCAATTTTTCAGTAAGAGTGTGCTGTGACACTTCTGTATTTTTATGTCTGATTTTTGTAAGCAAGTGGTTTTTAAGTGAGGTGAAACTTGGGAGGGTAGACAAGACAAACCAGACTCCTGAAAGGGGTACAGGAGCCTGGAAAGGTTGAGAGCCACTGTCTTAAGCCATAAAAGGAATTAAGTTTAAGCTCTTGTATTTGCTTTCTCAAATCCCACATGGATTTTTTGGTATTTCCCTGCTGGAAATGACATTTGTCTCAATATTTTTAGGTGCGATCTATAGTCAGTGACTTCGCTGTCTTTCTCACTATTATGTCCATGGTTTTAATTGACTATGCCTTGGGGATTCCATCTCCAAAACTTCAGGTTCCAAATGCATTCAAGGTAATTCATTAATAAACTGTACTGTTGTATTACATCACTAAAATACTTTGCCACGTAGTAGATTAAGTAGATATTTGATAACAAGTGAATAATAATTCTTCTCTGAACGTGTGTGTGTGTGTGTGTGTGTGTGTATGTGTAAGGTCCTGTTGTTTTAGGAACTAGCTTGTGGCCCTTGGCTCTACCATAATACATATAAATAATAATAAACTCCTTACAGTGCAACCTTTATTATTCAAATCTCATTGATCTGAAATTCCCTGTTATCTTCACAAAAGTGAAGTTTGTCTATTTGATCCTTAGGAGCAAAAGTAGGTTGGTCTAACTAAAGAGCCTTAGTCAGTTATCTCCACCCTATTTTTCTTCTCACCCTTGCCCTTGTCTCTCATCAGTAGGGTGACCAGGAGCAAATGTGAAAAATTGGGATGGGGGTGGGAGGGTAATAGGAGCCTATATAAGAAAAAGACCCAAAAATCAGGCCTGTCCCTATAAAATCAGGACATCTGATTACCCTACTCATCAGGCTACCCTGTGCTCCTTGATATTGGGGGATCCAGCCAGCAGACTGTGAAGTTTGCAGTCTCATGTGCCTCAGATCATCCAAATCCTAGATTATTATATGGTTTTGGGCGTCCCCCTGAGACCTTGGATCGTTATCATTTTACTGAATGCAATAAAGTCTGTAATATCCCAGTTAACATATAACTGGTAAAGACTTAAAGAAATGCAGTGTTTATATTTACCTGCTCTTTCTGGTACTATTTCACAGTATGATGTTTAGTATATTCTGTGACATTATTCAGAGAGATATTAATTCTTCATAGAAGCATCTCTAAATGAAACATATTATTTCCTAAGTAGTGCTTGTCTGTGGCGCTGCAAGGTCAGAGCATTTAATAATCACTAGAATTCTGAATTGCCCGTCCATGACCTTATGTTTTTGTAGCCCACCAGAGATGATCGTGGCTGGTTTGTCTCTCCTCTGGGGCCTAATCCTTGGTGGACTATTTTAGCTGCCGTAATTCCAGCTCTGCTTTGTACTATCCTTATCTTCATGGACCAGCAGATTACAGCCGTTATTATCAACAGAAAAGAACACAAACTCAAGGTATATGTTCCTAGAACACAGTCAAAAGATCATATGTTTACTTTACCTTCCTGCTTTGCTTTATGTAATGTACTTTCAACACTGCTCAATAACAATTAACTTATTGTGTATTATTTAGCAGTCTTTTTCAATAAATTTTAAAAAATGGAGCAAGTATGTTAATTTTGTGTATGTAATTTGTATTCTTTTCAGTGATTCTCTTTTTACACACGTCTTTAAAAGCGTTCTTAGAGCATACCCCTCAAGTCAGCAAAGCACTTAAGCAGGTGTCATTTAACTTTGAGCATCTGCTTAAGACCCATTGACTTCAAAGAACTTCAACATATGCTTTAAGTTAAGCACATGCCAAAGTGCTTTACTTAATCTAAACAGTCATGTCTAATATCTCTTGAAATCCAGACATCATCTGCTGGTGGGCATAATTTTGAGAATCTGTTAAGGGGACATGGTATTTTCTTATCACTTGGTTCCCTCTCTGCCTCTCCATATCTTTTGAATTTCCCCATAAGTGCTTTCTTCCCTTCCCTTCCCTTCCCTTCCTTCTTGGAGGAGGGAGAAGTGTAAAAACTGAACTTTAGAGGGAAAATGGTATCTTAAAACAACATAGAACAACTTCCTGCCAGATGTCTGCAGATGGAGAGAGGAGAAAGGGCCATCACCTCTCTGAAGAGCTGCTGGGCAAAATCCAACAGCAGGGTTCTGTACTTGTATATGCAGCAAATTTAGACCTCTTTTGACATACTTTTAATAAACAGCAATCCAATCCCAGATCACTTTAGCAAATGTATTGGCGTCCTTCACTTTGCACTGCTGCTTCTTCGATGATTGTGACATTTGATATGTTCTTTTTTTTGCCCTTTTTGTCAGCCTGACTCTTCATGTCAATCCATAGCATTGCATATGGTTAACTTGACAGATGCAGGAAATTGCTGCCAAGCTTTGGAATGTGTTTTTTTCAGCACTGGCATCTGGGAGTCAGATGGCTCTCCTGGCTGCCCTCTTGTCTTGCAGCATATTAGTTTTGCTGGGGTCTGGTATAGCATCACCTGTTGGTATGCTTTCTTGTCCTCCCATATGTCAGTTTCCTTGGATCCTAGGAAAAACTCCCTGATTCTGTATGTATTAGTGCATACATTCCTTCAAAATATGTCAGAAAGTAAAATGGGCGTCTCTGTTAGGATTTAGATTTAAACTCCTTCTTTGAGTACATGTGTGCATATTACTAATCTTTGTTAACACATCTCTGTGTTTAGCTAGACATGTCTTAGATGTAAGACTAGTGAGATAGTGAAGGGAATTTTTAATTTGATTTACCTTTATGAAGATGTCTCCCATGGTAAACAAAATAAATGAATAAAAATGGCATTTTCATGTTTGGTATGTGACTTGCATTTCAGAAACCCAAACACTTCTTAATTTCTTTCTGACGATGAATTTTACTTGTAAAATGTCTGCTTCCAAATCATTTTTTCCTCTTTTTTTATATTTCCTTTAGCAAATTCTGAATAGAGTATGCCTTAGAGTTTCTTTTTTTAGTCTCTGTAGCAAACCCTTCCAAGTTTGTTTGGAAATGGTTTAGTTACTTTTTTTATGTCATCTGCATAAGTTTGCAGGTAAGATTCTGGTTCAACACATTCATGTTATTTGCATGAGCTTTACTGCTTCATCAAAACAGGAAATTGGACATGTTGCCATATTGGAAAATATGTGATTTACCCCATGTGACTTTTCTCAGTAACAGTTTGAACTTTAAGTGCACTGTTGAACCACAGTCTCAGAGAGTATGTCTACACAGCAGCTAGAGGTGTAATTTCCGTCACAGTAGATGTTTTCTTTTCATTTGAGATAGTTCACTAAACATAGCAGGGTAGTTGTGGTGATGCGGGTAGCCAGCCAAATACAGTCCTGTCTGAGACCCTACATAGATATAGTCAGGCAGCTAACCCATGCCTCTTTGGCTACTCTGCTATTCTTATAACACTATGTCGATAATATCTAGTATGTATACATCTATGCCAGTTGGGAATTATGCCTCCAGCTGTAGTCTGAATATACTCACAGTGCTCCTGGGTTTCCAGAAAGAGGGAGGAAAAAAATCCAGCTGTGACAAAAAGTTCATGTATATGGAAAAACTTTACGCAAATCAATGTTCGTGCTCACATACAAGTTGGACACAAACCAAGGTTAATTTTGAATGCATTTGAGGTTTGAATCCAATGTTTTACATATCTCTGCTTGATAGCACAGAAATGTTATAACTTGACTTATCTGATTGTCTAACGCAGTTAACCTTTAAGATGGTATTTCTTTCATACTGACTGTTCCTACCAATGGGATGGTATTTCTTAAGAATGCAACAGGGGAAAACTGAAAAAGCACAGTACCTGATTTATTTTTTTAACCAACCTTCTTAATTTATAGAAGACTATTTTTACAATGGACAAAAGTAGAAACACATATTGAAATCTCCAGAAAAAAATCACAAGCAAACCTCAGTTCAGCATGATAATGATACTACTGAGAACTTATTAACTTGATGTGGCATTAATATAAGGATTTTAAAACATACAAAAAGGTGCATGTACTTTTATAGACACTGACGATTTAAATTAGTTTTGTGGCTGCTAATTTAACAATATCTGTGATCTATTGTGGAGGAAAGAGTCAAGTTTTGTGTTTCAGCCTGCTGTATGACCATGTCTATTTGCTTTCCTCTATGAAGTTTTTTTTAAAAGGTGAATTTATTACATGTGAATGATACCATATTGGCAACCCTGATAATTGGCATCCACTGTTATCAACAGATCAGGTCCAGGTAAATCAGCAGTGACACATCTTTCTCCATATTTGCTCATCAACATATCTGAAACTGGCTATGGAAGGACCACCTGTATGGATGGCTTCTCTTGGTATCTCTCATGACACCACCAGAAAAGAAGCCAAATGATACCAGTTTTGGTAGTAGATTTCGGATGTGGATACTTGCCTGCTAGGAACTAGACTAAGACCACCAACTCATTTCGCATAAATTACCAAACTATCACCATAATAAACACCTTTCTCTCACTGCTGACATCAGCTGGATAAAACATGGAGGACTGCTACTTTCTGTTAGGCATTTGAGTTTTTGAAATTGTTTCTAATAGTTAATTAGGTATGCCTGCTGCTGGAGCTTTCCTTAGTTCAGATGTCATTTTACATCTTCTTGTTGTTGTTGTTTGTTTTAACAGAAAGGGTGTGGATACCATCTTGACTTGTTGATGGTGGCACTCATGCTTGGAGTGTGCTCTATTATGGGATTACCATGGTTTGTTGCTGCCACCGTCCTTTCTATTTCCCATGTGAATAGTTTGAAACTGGAATCGGAGTGCTCTGCTCCAGGAGAGCAGCCCAAATTTCTTGGAATACGGGAACAAAGAGTTACAGGGCTCATGATCTTTGTCCTAATGGGCTCATCTGTCTTTTTGACGAGTATTCTTAAGGTAATACATTTTGAAAAATAAAGAAAAAGTGAGTAGTACTGTACCGTACATAGAATTTCAATTCTAATTATGCTTTTTATTGATTAGACACACTGCCAACCAGTATCCTATATTGCAATAATAGCTCTGTGTATGACAACAAACAATGTATTCTAACACTCACATAATAAAATAGGTAGGGACATTTCATATTTTTAACCAGAAAGGATTAGAGTGAAATCCTGGCCTCACTGAAGTCAGTGGTAGTTCTGTTACTGACTTCAGTGCGCCCAGGGTTTCACGGTTAGTCTAGCCTTGGATTAATGGCAAATTTTCATCTAAAAACCAAAGTCTGGTTAAATTATACCAACAACCAAATTTGTTTAGTATTTGGATAACTTAAGAACCTTGTGTGATCGATCTGTGGGTTAAAAAAAGGGGGGTTCCAATAAGCGTTCTGCAGTTGATGTCTTTGAAATAACCAGCGAAGCGTTCTTGCATTCTCTGCAGGTTCAAAGTCAAAGCAAATAACTAGGGGTCTATTCTCACCATATCAGTAAGCCTTGTAGGCAAAATCCTTGTCCTGATGAAATTGATGGGAATTTTGCCGTAGGTTTCATAGAGATCAGGATTTGGCCTTATTTATCGTGAAGGGAATAGGTTGTTTAATGCTTATATCTTTTGGTAATTCTGATTTAAATATAATGTTAAGCATGTTTCACAAACAAGTGTGTTGTGTGGATTGCATTTAAAATAGGGCTTAAATATGGAAAGATTTCCTCCCCACATATTTTGTACCAGAAAGAGTCTGCACATTTTAACTAGCTAGTCAGACTCACAAAATCATTGGGAAACAGTTGTGCTCTGTACTTACAACTCTGTGCAAACAACACAGACAGTTTCCCTTAGCAGTATTATTTATTTTGTTTTGTTTACAGCTGAAAAAAGTGTAATCTTAGATGCTTTTTCTGAGAATGTTGGTTGCAATGTTCAGGTCACATTCTGAACAATATTTTACCGGAAAGCTATCTGAATATTGTATGTATGTACTCTTACACTTTTATTTTCAGGGCATTTGTATTAATTTTTGAGAATAGAAAGTAAAGTACATTATGGTAACTAACTGTTAAAGCAAAATGCATCTTTGGAGCCAGATTCTGCTTCTTATTTACACAATTGTAAACCCAGAGTAACTCTACTAATTTTAAGGGAGTTATTCTGAATTTATTCTGGTCTGAGTAATTCAGGAACATGGCTCTTTGAATTAAAGTATCTTTATACATGAACTGATATTCATTATATTCTTCTTTTCTTCCTTTTTTTTTTCTCCTCACTGTGCAGTTTATTCCTATGCCAGTACTCTATGGGGTATTTCTTTACATGGGTGCTTCATCTCTAAAGGGAATTCAGGTAAAATGGAATACAAGAAAAGCACACATCTGTTTCTCTGTTAGTTATTGTGTTTACTTTTAAAATGGATAGTCATTTTTTCTTTTACTCTCTATTTACTTTCATATAGAAACGTAAAGGGACACTGTCAAGTTTCATTTCCTGGAAGTGACTAATTTGAAAAATAAAATGGATTTTGCTCTTTCAATAGTGTACATGGAAATTAAAGAAGTATTAAAAACAATAATGATTCTTCTGCTCCTCTGTTGATTATTTAAAGAGACTTTTGGGTAGGCCTAAGAGCAATGCACTGTTGCACAGGCTCTTTCTTCTGTACACACTTGCCTGCTGCCTCTTCCATTTCAACATTGCTGCTATTATTAATGGTAAACATCTGCTTGAGTTTCATCTACAAAGACCAATCCTTTGTTTAGCTGCTCTACAGCTGGTTTAGCCAGACTCTTGAGGATTCCCCTCCCACATGTAAGGGATATTTCAGATAGGGAAGAGCAACTGTAGCAACTCCTACAGTGGACATGACTTGGGGAAAGGGAATGCTCTGTCTAGTGATTCCCCACTGCTGGAATGGCCCTGGAGGCAGTTGGCAGCTGGAACACCATTGGCAACAATCTGCTCATTGGGCCTAGGCCAGCACAGAGCTGGCCAAGGATCGTGGGAGTACCAACAGCTCCTTAACATCCCACTCTTCTGAGCTGTGCCAAGCACTCCACAGCTGCAGCTCAGGATCTGGCACTAGGGCTGTTTCTCATGTACTGATGCAAAGTGAAATGACGTAGTAAAAACACGTATGCCCAGCCTACATGAACTCCCCCAAATTGACTAGTGCCAGTAGAGCTGCACTGGTGTGTGAAAAGTGCTGAGATGGATGGACCCTTGCAAAGCCTGGGGGAGAGGCATGCGCCATCAACAAAACAGTGAAGTAGGCTATGCACAAAGTGCTGTCAAGTGCACAGAGAAAACAAACTAAAAGAGAAAGAAGCAAACATTTTTCTTTAATCTCCTTCAATTCTAGATATTTTAAGAGTTACTTGTCACAAAATGTGGAAATATGATTACAAGTTGGCAGTGTCCCATTTATTTTAAATATTGTTTATTATCGGTGGGGCTGGTTATGTCATCTTTTATTAAGGTTGTCTCATACTTCACATTATAAGATCTTGTTTTCAGTTGCTTATAAATTTCTTAGCATTTAATAGCTAACATTTATTCTTTATATTTCTTCTAGCTTTTTGATAGAATAAAGTTATTTTGGATGCCCGCAAAGCATCAACCAGATTTTATTTATCTGAGGCATGTTCCTCTTCGAAAAGTCCATCTCTTCACCATAATTCAGCTGAGCTGTCTTGTACTCCTATGGATTATAAAGGTTTCAAGAGCTGCCATTGTCTTTCCAATGATGGTATGAAAAATGTTATTTTATTTTCTCAAAAAGATAAGTTATTTCTCCCAACTTATAAATCATTGCTAGAAAACATGAATTGTGTACAGGCATATTCAAAATACAGGTAAGGGTAGTTTCACATTGCATGATCTAAGTGAAATTCTAGATAATCCTTGCAGTTTGGATCAAATCTCATTCACTTTATACATTTGAATAGCCCTACTGCCTATTCTCATGAGAAAGGTGAGTAGGATTTGGTCCTTTATGAGATTCTTTAACACTTTTAAAAAAAATTCTACTTGATTTTTACACAAAGAACATCCATTCAATAAGGGTGTTTAGTGCCTGGAGAGATTTTTGTTGTTAACAGTTTTATGTCTTGTTGAAATAAACAACTCAATTGACTTTGTTACTGAAGTCAATTCTCCTTAGTTATATCATTGACTTAAAAAAAGATTAGTATTTCATGCTTCCGTAGAGGATGACAGTAAAGATTAATTGGCCCAGAACATACTGCACCCTAAAAATTTTTTCCCCAAGCTGTGAAAAATGCATTAGCCCTTCCAAAATAAAGAATACAATTCCAGCTTCCCTCTTGGATGATCCACCAACCAAATATATGCAAGCAAAGCAGAGTAGACAGTATAACATCCATAGGTATGCTTGTGCCATGCATGCCTCTTAATTACAAATTTAAACACAATCACTTTTGAAAGTGTCCCTTTAAAAGCATATTTACCATTTTTTATTTGCCTACAATACCCTGACCATTGAAATAAATGTCTTGACCAGGTTTTAGCTTTGGTGTTTGTCAGAAAACTCATGGATTTATTTTTTACCAAACGGGAGCTAAGCTGGTTGGATGATTTGATGCCTGAGAGCAAGAAAAAGAAACTGGAAGATGCAGAAAAAGAGGTAGGTCAGGGTTTCATCGTTCACTTTCTAATTCTTCTTTATCCATATTTCCACTGAATTATTTACCCCAAATCTTAGAGCTGAGTCATCGTCCATGTGACATGTAGACTTTACTGTGTCAGTCCTTTGACCTTGATTATATCACATTTTAAAGTTACAAATCTAAGACCCATTTCTGCAAATAGATGCACTACTGCAAACCTGTATGCTAGCATAATATCATACTGAGGTCAAAGAGTTTCTGTGTGGGTGGAAAGAATCCCAGTAGTAATATCTAATTATGAAGTGGGGCCCCTAGAGAGGGATATGGTCTAGTGATTCGAACACAGGCCTAGGAGTCAGAAACCCCAGAGTTCTAATCCTGGAAATTACAGTGTTCTTCAGTGGCCTTGGACAATTCACTTAGGCCTGAATTTGTAAAGGTTATTTAGACATTGTTGTGCTCAGTGTTGCAACACTGAGTGATTTAGAAGGCTAAATCTCATTTTCAGAAATGATTTAGGAACTCAAGAGCCTAAACCCCATTTGACTCCTACTTGGATTTTTGGCTCTAGGTGCCTAAATCCCTTTTACCAGTGGTATGTAGGCTCCTAACTCAGTTGAACACATCAGCTCCTAAATATTTTAAAAATCTGGGCCTTAGCCTCTCTACCTCAGTTTAACCATCTGTAGCATGGGGATAAAATTTACTGTCCTGTCTCTCTGGTGCATAGTGAAAAGTAGTGTTTTTATGAAATAATTGGAAAACCAAAGATGCTACATAAGTGATAAATATATTAATTATTAATATTTATTATTTGCAATCTATGTCCAAAGCTATCAGAATGAAATTTAAAATACACTGCTCATTCCACTTCACACTGTAACTGATATACCAATGCAAACAAGAGATTTGAGTCCACATCTGTTGTCTTTTTGAGTCAAACTAATTATAAGTAATCAAGCTACCTTTTTTTCATATTTTGGGTTGTTGGAAAGGAACCCTTTCCATATCATCTCTATGTTTTGCTTATGTGTCGCTTTCTTTCACATTCCAGATAGCATCACATCAGACAACAAAACTGGGATTTTTTTTTTTTTTTTGCTGCTGCTGCTTTATTTCAGTCACTGTCTATTTCGAGAGGTTATTTTTACATGTTTTGGCATTTCTAAATATTTGGAGCTATCATTAAAACTGTTTAACTGTCAAAAACTTATGAAGCTGTGGAGCCTGGAAATGACAAAATTAACTAGTAATAAAACTTCTGAAATGTATTCTAAAGAATTAATTGGAGAGTTGCTATCACACAGATTTTAAAAATAGAAATATTCTACCCACAAGAGTATAAATGGAGTTGACAAGATCTAAAAACTTGTTTGACTGGATCAAAATTTTTTAATTTACATTGCTTTACATTTCTAGGGCAATTTTTTTCCCACTGCTTTGCGGTTTTGCTTTGTATGTTATTCATCTCTTCCAATACACACTTCGGAGGCCACTTCAGAGTTAACCACTTAAGCCATTTTGAGTAAGAGCTGAATGGACAAAATACACTATTCTCATTATAAAAATTAAAATGGTGACGACTTTAACAGGTCTAGTAGTAAAATGGGTAGGGAGACAAACTCAATTTTGGCAAGGCTTAAATTTCCTCACTGAGGGAAATGATACTGGCCATTATAACTAGTGCCAAATTAAGAGTGTGGGCTCAGAATGTGGGCCATATAACCAGGGTGCTGTCACAGTGCCTGCCATGCGGTGGTAGCCCTAACTTCGTTGCTATTGATCAATCTCAATCCTCCTAATAAATGCAGGGATTAGCTAGTAGAGTGACACCCATACAAGGCAAATGGAGCAAGCCTCTTCCTACTCTGCCACCTCTTACTCCCCAGTATGAAAATAACACCCCCACCCCTTTCCCCTGGGTTATTGGTTACATATGGCTTTAATTGCTTGTGATTCAGTCTTTATGGGGTTGTGTGTGCTGTGCTGTGTTAGCGCAGGCTGTTATGATTGCACCCATTGGCCAGTGTAGGCAC
Source organism: Chelonoidis abingdonii (assembly GCF_003597395.2). Lineage (NCBI taxonomy): Eukaryota > Metazoa > Chordata > Testudines > Testudinidae > Chelonoidis > Chelonoidis abingdonii. Next base: position 46,747,491 of record NC_133778.1, on the reverse strand, counting down.
ACCTAACTTTGAAGCATTTGCCTGAGTTCATGTTGTGCAGACACTATTTCCATGGTTCAGTTGAGTGGTTTGTTTTGTTGGATTGTGATGTTAGAGAGTTGGCCATGGGAGCATGGGTTAGGTGCCCCTCACTAGGAATAGAGTTAATGGGGCACATATAGACTCTCCTGCACCCACATTTTCCTGTAAATTAGGTATCTACCCACCTTTAGTGCAGAGAGTTTTGCATTTGCAGAGAACCTGGCACTCTTGCGGAAAATGTTGAAGTTTCCTCATGTAATAGGTTGCATGGGGCTGTGGGCCTTAAGTGGGCCCTGGGATGTGTGCTGGCCTGCCTGAGGCCTTGGAATAATGTGGGCTCTGTGGAACATTGAGTTTAATGGGGTATACTTGCGGTTATATATTAAGGAATGGGGTATATTTGAGGAATGCTGTGGATTTGAACTAAGAAAAGGAATAAAGCCTATAAGCTGCTTGAAGTGGCTCTTGCCCTCTCACTGTCAACAGGACATGTTGCTTTTAGGAGTTACGTTTTTCTGGAGTTAAAGGTTTCATGAACTTGCAATATTTGACCAATGGATTTGAATGCACATCCTCATTCTCCTTAGCCCCTAGTATTCCCAGGTGCCCTTTTATGTTCCACTGAAAATTAATTTTGGAGCCCTGGCTGTGCATGCAGTCATAAATCTGGGATTATCTGATTCTTGCTTGCTCAACAGTGCGGCTTAAATGTCTGCTCTTACATAGTGTTTGAAATCTGATATATATATTCTTTGCTGAATATTTATTAGTAACTTCGCTCTCTTTTTGTTACAAAGGAAACTTTTATGTTTAGCATTGAAAAATACCATTAAGTGGAAAATTGTCCTTTAAATACATTATTCTTAGCATCAGATGTTTCAAACATAAAAAGCAATTGGAACTGTATCCTCTGTTTTAAAGAACTTTAGTAAATATTTAATATTACAGAAAAGAAAGGTTAAAACAGATATAAAAAGATCCATGTTCAGAACATCATTTTGTCTCTTGCATCTAAATGTCTTCCTCCTAGGAAGAACAAAGTATGTTAGCAATGGAAGAGGAGGGCACTGTTCAGTTACCACTCGAAGGTCATTACAGGTAAAATATACTTTTGATTAACTTGGGGTGATGTAAGCAAACATGAGAAAAGGACTAAACAATTGTATAAAACCCTGTCATGCCATAATACTTGTGACAATTCTTAATCTTGGCACAGACTGAAATCTGTCCTAACAAGAGGAAATATGCATGTGTGTTAGCAGAGCACAAATATGCCTCCCAAAGCTCATGCTTCAGGCTTTTGTGTCCTAGGTTCCACCTCCCTAGCCTTGGGACCTGATCCTGCAGTCTTCATTCAGCATGAAAAAAGTACAGAAGTGGAAGTTTTGCCTGTGAAAAGACTGCAGGATCAGCCCACTAATGGTTTTCATAGATTCATAGACTCTAGGACTGGAAGGGACCTCAAGAGTCATCGAGTCCAGTCCCCTGGCCCTCATGGCAGAACCAATACTGTCGATAGCCATCCCTGATTAGACATTTATCTAATCGCTACTCTTAAATACTCTGCAGAGATGCGAGATTCCACAACTCCTTAGCAATTTATTACCAGTGTTTAACTACCGTGACAGTTAGGAACTTTTTCTCCTACGTCCAACCTTAAATCTCCCTTGCTGGCAGGTTTAACCCATTGCTTCTTGTTCTATCAGTAGGGGCTAGGGAACAATGTTTTTCCCTCCTTTGATGACCACCCTTTAGAATACTGAAAACTGCCATATATGTGTCCCCTCCGTTCTTCTCTTTCCAAACTAAACAAACCCAATTCTTTTCAGCCTTCCTTCATACGGTCATGTTTCCTCAAGACTCTTAACTCATCTTGATTGCTCTTCTCTGACCGCTCTCCCATTTCTCCCAATTCTTTCTTGAAATTATGTGTGCCCAGGAAACTGGACACCAATACTCCAGGCTGGCCTACCAGCGCAGAAGTGAGCGAGAAGAATGACTTCTCGTGTCTTGTTTTACAACCACACCTGTTAATGCATCCAGAATCACGTTTGCTTTTTTTGCAACAGTATCACACTGGTTACTCATATTATAGCTTGTGTCCACTATGATCCCCTTAGATCCTTTCTGCGGTACTCTTTCCTAGCAGTCTCTTCCCAGTCTGTATGTGTGAAACTGATTGTTCCTTCCTAAATGTAGCACTTGATTTGTCCTTTATTGAAACTTCAATCGGGTTACTTCAGACCATTTCTACCAATTTTGTCCAGATCATTTTAATTTTGACCTGTCCTCCAAAGCATTTGCAATCCTCCCAGTTTGGGTATCACCACAAACTTATAAGCGTACTTGCTATGCCAATACTAAGTCGTTGGTGAGAGATTATTGAACAGAGCCAGTCCAAAAAGACCCCTTGAACGCCCACTTGTTCTTATACCTTATCCAGCAGGAGTTGGAAGCCATTTTAACCACTCTCTGAGACACGTTATCCAGCCAATTATCGCACCCACCTTATAGTAGCCCCATCTAAATTGTATTTGCCTAGTTTATCGATAAGAATATCATGCGAGACTGTATCAAATACCTTACTAAAGTCTAGGTATACCACATCCACCGCTTCTCCCTTATCCACAAGGCTCGTTATCCTATCTGAATATCTGGTGAATATCTGGGCTGGCTCTTGGTACACCCACTGCAAGACTAGGGTGGGGAGCAGGGTGGGAAGGTCCTAGAGCTCAGGCTGCAGCCCTGCAGTTAAACCCTGTGAGCCTGTGTCAGCTGGCATGAGCCAGCTGCAGGTTTCTAATTGCACTGTAGACTACCCTAAGAGGCCACAGGCACAATCAAGGCACTAGTCTTGCACACTGGTGTAATTCATCAAAAACTTTGGAACCACTTTTTTTTTTTTTTTTTTTTTTTTTTTGTATACTGAGTCTTGATCTGCATACAAATAATGTCATAAATGATGTACAATATTTAGTTTTGTGCTGTCACAGACTGAGGCCCTTAATGCTTTAAAAAAATAAATATATGAAAGGTTAAGTCCACGGTCCTACAGTTCTTACTCAGAAGCAGTCCTAGTAAAGTTAGGGAAATAAGTAAAGGGTTCAGGAGTCTCCTGTTACTGATTTTTTTTTTAATACCTCCTTTTTTTTAATAGAAAGTATATTCATTTTGAAATCATTAAAAAAAAACCTTTAAATTACTCCAGCTTTGCAATGGTTGTAAAACACTGCAGCTTACACTTGGAGTTGGTTAGTATAGTCTAGAACAGTGTTGCTCAATCTTTTTGATATTAGGAACTGGCTGGCTGCATTCTTCAACTATGTCAGGGAGATCTCAGGGACTGTCACCAGTCCACAGACCGGTCACTGAGAAACACTGATTTAGTGAATTGATCAGGGCGCTAGGAACCAGGAATTCTTCCATCTTAGTCCATTGATATGTTCAGTGACCTTAGGAAACTCACATAACCTTTCTGAATCTCATTTTCCTCATCTATAAATTGGTGGTGATGCCTACTTATCTTGCAGATGTTGTTAGGCTCAATTAATTCATGTTTGTACAACATTTTGCAAGAGTCAAGCACTAAATAAGTGACATTAATGGAGTATGTGTGAAGTTGCTAATAATATTTACTAAGTTCTAATATAATTGTTTAACATATTCATATATTTCTCATCATAATAATCAATGACTAAGTCCTGCTGTATAGTAATATAGAGAACAAAGACTGATCACTTGTGATATTGTGTGTTCATTTTTGTCTAGAGATGATCCATCTGTAATAAATATTTCTGATGAAATGGCAAAAACTGCCGTATGGAAGACATTGCTGATATCCTCAGAGAATGCAAAGGATAAGGAGTCAAGCTTTCCTTCTAAAAGGTTTTAACTTTTAAGTTATTAATATATTAAACCTCATATATTGGGGCCAAGCAAAACAACTGATTTTTTTAAATTGAAAAATGAGGGACTATAAAACTTCTTTGGCTACCACTAAGTTTATTTCTTAAAGAGTTATTTATTTTTTAAAAATTGTCTAATTAAAATATTCTGAGCCATATACACATTATGACCTTATAGAATCACAAATACTTGCATGCTAGGGTGGAAAACAATATAGTTCAGTATGCTGATGCCTGTGTAACAAACCACAGACTCATAACACCTGAAATCACACAGCATTTATTCTGAGTCTGTTCTTTGAATAAAGACAACATGGTCATCACTGTAACTGAAATGTTCACACTCAGTACCCACCAGTGTTAATGAGCGTTACACATGTACATTTAGGGCAGAATAGAATGCTTGAAATTGCAATAAAAGTATCTTTCATTATATATATTTCCGAATATTTGCAACTCCTATTTAGAACAGCCAAACAAATGTAATTTCCTGTTGGCAAAAAGTTCAAAGTATAATCCAGGAATATTGTAAAATGCCGAGAGCATTTTTGTCCATGCCATAGAGTACGACTATGAATGAGTAGATATGTTAAATGTACAGCATTTATTGTAACAAGTATCTTCCGCTATTTCCATAACTTTTAAATTAACATGATTTTCTACTTAATTGTTTCATATCACATTTCTATCATAAGCTCCCCTTCCTAATCACTCTAGAAGCTGATTCCCCAAAGGTAAGACCCTGTCCCTCAACCTCCTCGATTGCATTTTCCCATTTTAAATAGTGTCTTCTGGAAACCCAGATGACTTACTATATGTAATTTTTGGGGAGACAAAATGAATGGAAAACTTATGATCCATGTTAAAATATTTCTGTCAGAATTCTCAGTGTTATTTTGTAATATTTGAAATAGGTACTGTTCTTTACGGCCTGGAAGTGTTTTTCATGTTTTTAAGGAATCCACATACATTGTCTGTTTAAATGAGAAATTGAATTTACTCACAATATATATATTTTTATTTGTCCAGTAGTAATTTTTATTATTTTAATTCAGAATTTGTACCATAGATTTCTAAATCCAAGATATATCCCTGAAAAGTTGACTTTTTAATTTGGGAAGAGATGAAATAGTAGAAAAAAAAATCAGTTAGCGTCACTAAACTGAGTGAAATTAAATATAGAAGCTGTGGTCCTGAATTTTGTCACCCCAAAATGGCACGCTGCTTTTTCAGTGTTGTTCCTTTACATAAACAGCATGAACAAGATTAACAGTTAATGACCGACAATCTTGATTTCAAATCTCTGTGGACCAGTTTACTCATGTGCTCCATTTTAGCACCAATTTACTATCAATCAAAATAAAAACATGGCTCTGATTTTGTCTCCCACCTTCTATATGAGTTCCAAAGGCCATAATCACAGTAGATCTGTGTACGGGGGAAGCGTATAGTGAGGCTGAGCAGGGGAACTCTAACCCTCTGCATTTAGGGGCTGTCTCTTAACAGCTATGTGGATCTACTGGTTAAAAATCCTACATCAGAAATGCAGTGACTGCAATTTCAGTGATAGCTAAAAACACAAACACAGAAATAGTCCCCTCAGTAATAAAGTTTTAACCAACCTGCAACTCATTTTAATAAACTTTGCGCTAGATTATTTCATTATGAACCCAATTCTGAATCCCTGCATGTAACTTGAGTGCATAAGCCTTGCTCAGAATATCTCTGTGGAAACTAAGGTAAAGAATCCTATTTTCAAGGGGAGAAGCACCAGTGCAATCACTCAGTGGCTAAGGGGGCTTACAAGAGTTTTCACTAGAAGCTAATCTTGAACCTAAAACATACAGGGCCTCACCCACAAGTGACAAGTATTACAGATCTGTATTTTTCTGCATTTAAATGGAGATTGTAATCTCCTCAGAGCAGGGGCAGTATCTCATTTATCTATGGTGCTGTCTTTAAGAGAGAGAGAGAGAGAGAGAGAGAGTGTGTGTGTGGACACCTTTTCTGCTGGAATATATTGGTGCACCTCCAGTGACTTTAAGACAACTGCACCAATTTCTGTTGGCAGAGAATTTGGCTCAGATGATATTAATGAGGTTGTATGGGGTGGGTATCAGGAGATAATTTGACCTTTATGACTATTCAGTGTTTCCTGGTGATTATTTTCACTCCTTGATACTCAACCTAAGATGTAGGGTCTGGGCACGAAGTTCATACTCATGTGAGTAAGAACTGGAGGATGAAGCCCTTAGTTTTCGATTTTCAGGCTTTTAACCATAAAATCCTCCTTACTGTAAATGCTCAACCCATAGCTATAGAAATCCAGTTATCTGTGTCTAGTGGCCTAGCTTGTCTCAGCTGCCTGAGTAGAACACAGGGACAGAGGTGGATTCCAATAAACACAGGGACACAATCTTTTTATTTTTTGTTCTTTGTAAACAAAAGCAAGTTCATATCATGCTTAGTTATGATATAGCAGAAACAAAACTAAATAAGGGCCAAATTCTGTCTTCAAGTGCATGTGTGTGGCTTCCATTGAGTTCAGTGGAAATTTTATGCTGATATTTGAGGATACAGTTTGATCTCAAATGGCTAGAAAAGTACTGAAAATAAATGGATGCAGTGGTAATAGCTATAAGGAGGACCACACTGAAAAGTTCAAAGGGCTTTGCAGGTAATCAAGGAAATGAGATGACAGTATTCTGCTTCCTGCAGGAACATGTGTTCTGCCATAAAGAGAGAAATGTGCATTGTCTTGTGTTGAAGGCAATTGCACTCGTGCTTTTTGGGACTAAACAAGCATTTAATATAGCCCTGGCCTCGTTTATATGTTATCTGCCAAACACCAAAATAATATGACTAAATGAGGCTAATAGAAACAAATGAAGATCCTGTAATAAAATTTCATATAAGCATTTTTCACCAGTACATGCTCTGTCCAGCCAAAAACATACAAAGCCTTCTGAGTGCATGAATCTTGGAACGCTCTTTGGTGCTAACATAATAAACAAACAAGTTCAGTGCTGAAGGCGTTGCAGAGCTGCTTCAGGGGAGGAGAGGTTAGGTAAATGACTTCTCAGCCACTCCAGTGCAGTTACCCTATCATGGACTCTTCTGTCCCTGTCCATGGCTCACTGGTGCTCCTTAGCCCCTTAGCCCAAAGGGTCTACACACAGAATCTCAGCAAGGAAGACATCCTCTTCAGCCAGCACAGCCCATTTTGATTTCTCTGGCTGATTCAGTGATAAGGAAAAATCCACTCCTGATGTCAGACTCTCAGGGGACATGCACCTCCTACAGCATCCCCAGGAGACAGCCTGATAGGGTAGAGACAGGACTGGGCAGTTGCATCCAGCTGAAATCAGTATTCCTCTGTTGGTTCCAGAAGCACCCCTTGAAACAGGCAGAAGCCTCCACAGCCAGGGAGATAAGTTTGGGCTTGATTTAACTAAATGAAAATAACATCTGTACCCTTACAAACTATTTGTGTGAGGAAATTTTACAGGAGCAATGTTGGAGACTCCTTTGAAAATTTGTCCCACCTTATTTAAATCCTGCTTGGATTTGGCCTGGTTCTCATTTACTCCTGCTAGGGAATCATTCCTACCAGGAGGTTATAGGTATGCTCCAGGTTTGTATTTCAGAAACGGATATCGCCATCCTTTGTCAAAGGGTTGATTTACCTGCCTGTTGGAAGTGTCTTTAAATTGTATTAATGTGACTGGATGAATCTTGCTCTAAGGAGCTTGCAGTGACTCTCCTTTCACATAACAATGCAACCTGTGTGTTGTGCAGGTTGTCATAAAATAGGATTCAGGACAGAGAAAATAATCACCCTTGCACATCTTGTACATTGCTTTCTGTAGGCAAATCATCAGCATTTTTCCATTAAAATTGTGTTAGAATTTGAATCAAAAATAGAAAATATTCTTTTTGTTAATATCCAGCTGACAACTGCCTTGTACATGGCTGGGATACCCCTGTTTTTAAAAAATATTGTGCCTGGTATCGCACAGCATAAATGTGTACTGAATCAAAGATTTACAATTAAAATAATGTGATTTTTTTCCGAAGAAAGGAAGACCCTGAATCTCTGCTCACTGCCTCTTCAAATAAATTGGTCAAAAATATTTCTCATACGAGTGATGAGAATACACACATTTATAGCAAAGAAATACTGGGAACTCTTGTTTATGCCATTTTAAAAAATGCTGGTATTGTCTCAGAATTGTACCATTATCATTGTTTTAAAAAATCATTAACAGTTGTACAGTATTTGAAAAAAAAAAAGCAACTATTTTTTCTTGCATGCTTGCAGATTTGCACATGTGTAAACTTTGTTTATTGTTTACTTATCTCTTTACTAAAATGCTGGCCAGTGTCATCTGTACCATGGAACACTGCAATTTTTCACTCTTGCTTCCCAGTTTGTGCCATGCAGCATGAAAAGTTAATGCAATCGTATGTTTTTCCCCAGGTAAAATGCTTTAGCAACTAGGATAAGCCCTGCTGTAACATATATTCTTTTTTATTTACGCTCCTCCCCCCACAGTGCTGAAAGCAGAAGAGAGAAGAAAGCTGACTCAGGGAAAGGTCTTGACCGGGAGACTTGTCTATGACTTGTTCTTCAATTTATTTTTACAAACAAATGAAAGGAGTGCCACAATCATTAATATAACTGATTTGATCATATATTGTAAACTTTTCTTTCATCCCAAACTAGCACAGGTAATGTAAGTAGTGCAATATTTATTTCATTTTCTTCTAAGTGTCTACACCATCAGATATCTGTGCAAAAATCTACTGTACCCAAGGCAAGAATCTTCACTTTCCTTGCTATGTTTTAGCCATTTGTTAATACTGAATTCATCTCAACAATTGAGTAAGCATAGTTTCTTTCAAATGTAACTTAGTAGCTTTGTACTGTATTTTCTACTTCACCTGTGTGAAGATCCCTAATAATTTCATTCAAAACAAACTTGAAACATAGCCCCATTTCTTTTTCAGCTCTAGTCAATTATTTCAAGAGACCCAAATTAACAAGATTTTTTTTAAAAAAAAAATGACTGACCTGATCCTGCAAACCCTATCTTACTAGAATAATCCTTTCCCATGTGAACTTTTCCACTGAACTCAAGGGTTACTCTTGCACTAAGAGCAATGCTATCAGACCTAATATTTATGCAGTTTTCCTTGAATTAATACAGAATATTTAATATTCAAATTTGTATGTAACTGGAACATAAAATCACATATCTAATATATAAAACATTCTTTTACCTTGTTAAAAAAGAGATCCATTGATGTGAAATATTAATATGGTATTTGCTAAAAATGCAAGCTCTGATTACAGTGTCTTGTACTGTACTGAATGTTGCAGTGGTAGGTCAAACAGCTGCATTATGTTGTTAATGAACCCAGTATTTTATAATGCTAGTGGGAATTTTGTAGATATAAATCTTTACCAGACATATGCAGTTATGTTGCCCTCCTAGTGATGATCTGTTTTCCGTTTAATTGCCTAAAACCTTTAAATGCTACCAATAAAATCATACATTATGTTGCACACCTATATTGTTACCCCGCTGCTTACAATCATACCCTGCTGTCATCCAGATATGAATCATGCACAAGAGACTTAGAGGTGGTCGACTGTTGTTTTTGTTACATGCTCTTCTAATTATTCCATTAAATGCACGTTGATTAAAAACAAAACTCAAACCTGCAAATTAAGACATGGCTTAAAACTAGGACTATCAATTAATCACAGTTAATATATGCAATTAACACACAATAATTTAACTAGTTTAAAAAAGCCAGGTATGATTAACTGCAGTTTTAATCGCACTATTAAACAATAATATAACACCCATTTAAATTTATTATAAATATGTTTGGATGTTTTTCTACCATTTCAAATATATTGATTTCAGTTACAACACAGAATACAAAGTGTACAGTGCTCAGTTTATATCATTTTTTATTACTAGTATTTGCATGGTAAAAAAGATAAAGAAAAGAAATAGTATTTTTCAATTCACTTCATACAAGTCCACTCAGTCCTACTCTTGTTCAGCCAATAACTAAGACAAACATTTGTACAACACACAAGATTACATTTACGTGAGATAATGCTGCCTGGTTCAATGTCACCTGAAAGTGAGAACACGTGTTCACATGGCACTGTTGTAGCTGGTGTTGCAAGGTATTTACATGCTAGATGTACTATACATTCATTATGCTCCTTCATGCTTCTATTTCCAGGCCCGAAAAATTTCACATTTGTAAGTTGCACTTTCAGGATAAAGAGATTGCACTTCGGTACTTGTATGAGTTGAATTGAAAACTACTATTCCTTTTTTACAGGGCACATAGTTATAATGCTATCAAGTGAGCACTGTGCACTTTGTATTCTGTTTTGTAACTGAAATCAATATATTTGAAAATGTAGAAAAAATCCAAAAAAATTTATAAAAAATTTAAATTGGCGTTCTATTATTGAACAGTGTGATTAAAACTGTGATTGTGACTTTTAAAAAAAATCTTGTGATTGTGATTTTTTTTTAAATTGTTTGACAGCCCTACTTAAAACCATTACAAATAAGTTGTCCTAGTACATACAAACTGATTTTACTATGGCATGATCCTCCAATCTTTAACCAAGCTAAATTTTGCAAAAATAAGGACTGTAAGATCAGGCATTAAAGCATTGGAACAGTAACAAAAGTTTTAGAGCGTTATGTGGAAATATCTTTTTTTTTTTTAACAAATTAAAAATCTAAAGGTAAGTAACTCATCATTGTGTTAGTGGCTTCAGTCGTGTAATCATTACAATGATCAATTTATAGGGCTTTAAGGCTTCCTAGCTCTTCCAATGTGCGAATAATCACTTCACAGAGCTGAAAGGAGAGACTTTTCACACCCAGTGTCCAACACATAAAAAGCATTGCTTCTAACGCTGTTTTGACTAATCTAGCCAATGCATTCTGTTGCAAATAAGTAGGCTCACTGTTCTAAACTCTACTTAGTATTATCAAACCCCGTTACGGTCATTTTTAAGGAAATTATATTTAATGGATGCAAAGAAGGATTTAATAAAAATGGTTTGTATTTATAAATTTAGGGAAAATACACACACATTAAGGTTAAAATGCTTTGTTTTTGTGTACCTTATGGTACATTGTAACATTCCAATTGTTTTAAGCTTAGTATAGAAGTACAATACTGGTCCATCCCTGGAAGCAGCCTGCTGGTGTTTTGATATGTTGCTGACTTTCTGTTACCAATGATCAAAGTGAATAGGAAGTTTCACATAACCGACTCTTAGAATACTAAGAAATCAGTGTATTCAGTGGCATTCTGTATTTCTGTTCAGTATCTGAGTATTTTTTTTACAGTCACTCTATTCTTGTGAATTTTAATGCTATTCCAATGTTAATCTCAACATTTTTCAAATCACATCAAATATAATGCAAATGTAGTGTTATGTATTTACTTCTAATTTCATATTCCTGGTCAAAATTACTGAATTTCTTTTATGTAATTTATTACAAAAGTTTAAGTAATGTGTACATGTGAATAGAATATTGTGTTTTTCACGACTAAGAAATGTTATGTGGAAATAAATATTTATCCTAACTGATTTTCATTTTTATATTGCAAGACACAATGATCTAATCTGGAGGGCATTTGTGTAGCATGACGTGTGTTTCTTGTTTTAAACATCTGAAATGCTACATCAGGTAGATATTTTGAAATGTTTCACTTGTACACTAAGGAAGTTATATGTGTGGTGCTCACAGCTCGATGAACCATTCGGAGCAAGTAATTTAATTGACAAATGTATGTCCCAATCCTGCAAGGTGCTGTGTGCAGGTGGATCTAGGCAGTGCCCTATCAACGTATTCAATATGCAATCTGTATTAGCTAATTGTAATTGATCACAAATCACATGGTTTCTGTTCTGAGATTGGATGAGTTTAACTAAATGTTAAACTGTGGCTTTGCCCCAAGCACTGAACAGGGGTGGCACATAGTTGCATTGCTCCAGGCGCAGACCAGGAACCAAATTATGATTTAGTCCCAAAATGGCTTCTGTTCCTCTCCTTGTTCTGACGGAGCTCATGTACACCAGCCATATACCTTACACAAGTTACTTCCCCCTCATGCACTGACTCACCTGTGCTAGTGGGTCCAAGAGGGTACTGAGTCCAGGCTCAGCTTTTCCTCCCCCCCTGCCCTGCCTACAGGCACAGGAGGGGGAGATGCAGGCCCAGGGAGGCTGCACTCTCAGCCTTTCATGAAGTTTGTAATAATAAACTGGCGCTTGAGGATGTAGAACTCACTCTGTACAGATTGCAGTTAAGTACCCTCCCCCCACTTATCTGTATTATGGTCACTGGCCATAGTTCTATCAACACTGCTTCTGTAGTGCTCCGGTCTCAGCTGGCACTGGCCCATTGTACACAGATTGCAGATAACAGTTGACTCATAACTGGATTGCAGCTCTTTGTGTTTTCCTGTATGCACTGGATTAAATTAATCCCTTATATAACATCACCAAAACTGGTTTAGGCAGTAGTGCCACACCTACAGCTGCAGTGAGTCTGTGACGTGTTAGACTCCTACCCCAATGCAGCAGGGAGAACTGAAATGCAATGGACCATTTACTGTTTGTACCACATGGTGTTTCATGCTGCCTGAATTATGTGGTGACAACTTCACTGCTACCTGGAATCAGTGAAGGTTCTCCAGCACCTCAGGCTTAGGTGGGACATACCACTTGTGCCTAAATCCACCTTGTGATTCTAGCCTGGGAGGGAGGGTCTGATTCTACTCTGTCTTACCCTGATGTAATTAGATGGCGTTGAGGGGGAAAATGTGGATGTATGAGGGATCAGAATCAGGCCATTGTATTCCCCCTGAATGTTAGCTTGGCATCCAACAATGCAGCACTGCTATAAATGTGATATGAATGATATCTTAGTAATATTATGGCTTCATGCTTCAAATCAGTTTTCAACTATGTCCTATTAGTTACTTATCACCTAATTGTCTTAAATTTCTCAGCATAATACTTTGAGATACATTGTTCTGGTCATAGATAAAACAAAACAATTGAATGACATGTTTAGAATCCAGAGGACTTTGCCAATCAGATTCTAGCATCAGTGTTAGCTGGAAGACAGCATGTATTGCTTATAGCAGGGGTAGGCAACCTATGGCACGTGTGCCAAAGCCAGCATGTGGACTGATTTTCAGTGGCATTCACACTGCCTGGGTCCTGGCCCCCAGTCCGGCAGGCTCTGCATTTTAATTTAATTTTAAATGAAGCTTCTTAAACATTTTAAAAACCTTATTTACTTTACATACAACAATAGTTTAGTTAAACATTATAGAATTCTAGAAAGAGCCCTTCTAAATGTATTACTGGCATGCGAAACCTTAAATTTGAGTGAATAAATGAAGACTCGGCACACCACTTCTGAAAGGTTGCCAATGCCTGGTGTAGACGAAGCTCCATGCTGGAGCGAAGCAGCCACAATCACCTCTATCGAGGACACACACCCCGCTTCTCACTTAAGAAGTCACCCTAAGAGCCGGCCCTGCTGTTGTCTGTGTCCCGCTCTGAGCACAAGGGGGCAATGCCTGGTGGGCACAGGGGCCCCCAGGGCAGGAGCTGCCCCGCTCTGAGCACAAGGTGGCAATGCCCGGCGGGCGCAGGGGCCCAGGGGCAGGCGCTGCCCCGCTCTGAGCACATGGTGGCAATACCCGGCGGGCACATCGGCTCCTGGGACAGGCGCTGCCCCGCTCTGAGCACAAGGTGGCAATGCCCGGAGGGCGCATCGGCTCCTGGGGCAGGTCCGTGAGCTGGCTATTACTACCACTTAGAAGAAACATCATACTTTGAGAACATTTTAGGTAGAAGGTGCTATAGGGATAAAGTATGTTAGAAATGTTAATAAATTGCACCTAAAAACACCACGGTAATGCAGGTGGTCATCTCGTTCACAGCAGGTAAGGGCTTTGTTTGAGTAAATGAGGCATGGCTCAGCTGTTCTTACAAATTTTCAAGGTACATGTTTGTGAAAAACTGTAGCCTTGTTTCAACTTGAATCCTGCCTGTCTCCTCATGGAGATGGAATGCTAAAGCTGCTTTGACTGTGTTCCCTCTCCTGCCCCGGATTTTATCTGTCTACTTCTAGATTCACACCTAAAACTACTAACCCATCATGCACATGTAATAACTATATGACAGGTATATGTGAGAAACCAATGTGCTAAATGTAATATAGTCATATCATGCTTTGTTACATGATACTACCAAGGACTAAATGCAATATTTCCACCTTTTTATAATTGTATGGGACTAAGGGCTGATCTTCACTACAGGGAGATCGATGCTGTTGCAATTGATGGAGCAGGGGTCAATTTAATGGGTCTAGTGAAGACCTGCTAAATCAATGGCAGAGCACTCTCCAGGCGACTCCAGTACTCCAGCTCTCCGAGAAGAGTAAGGGAAGTTGACCGGAGAGTGTCTCCCATTGACGCAGTGCAGTGAAGACAGCAGGGTAAGTCAACCTAAGCTGGGAGTAGCGTACCTTTGGTTGACTTACCCCAGTAGTGCAGACAAGGTCTAAGTTTCCTTCTCCAACAACAAATATGTTTTTGTAATGTTCTTAGTCAAGTTTTCTAGTAGATAGAGGACTACAGATACTGTTCAGAACAAAGTCTTCGGTACCACAACTATACCTTTATTCCAAATTTTGCAGTTCTTTTAAGATAAATGGTTTGCTCTTTCCATACATGGGTACAGAGCACTCTGCTAAAAGCCACAGGGCTATATGGTCACTTTATTTTTAATTCTAAAAAGCTCATATTAGTCCTAAATTTTCCACTGTTAAGTGGAGCCTGATGATAAATCTGATAGAAATTTACAGGTAGGTTGTGGAAAACTCAAACCCTGTAGCACATTTCTATACAAAGACATCAGCCAGTCCTTGCTCCCAATGATTGTTAGATATGCAGGGTGCATTTTCATTTTTCACTGATTATCTATATCTTAAGCACTGGCAACATGCCTAGTGTTGTATAATACCATCCCTGCCTCACAAAGATTACACTAAGTAACAACAGGCCAAAGAGCCTTGCTCAGGTTGTACTCAAGCAAATTCTCATGGAAGTCCACACCAGTCTGTCTGATTAAGGAGTGAGTAAGCGCCACAAAGCTGTTGCCCTTTAGGCACTTGTGGAATTCAGCTCCACAGTTTTGATAGCTATTAATCAAGGGCTTTGCAGAAAGCTTTTCTATAGTCACAGTTTAGTTCTGTTTTAGAGAGTGCTACAAGGCAGACCAGTCATGTCATCTCATGGAATAGACTGTACTGAAAAAATAGAATTTTATACAAGAAATGGAATACTAACATAAGTCTCTCTTTGCTGTTTTTAGTATAGCTGGTAAGAACATGGGACATAATTTTGCAGAAGTTTTTGTTGAAAACTTCATCCTGATTGTCACTAAAAATATTCAGATTTCAGTAAATTTAAAAAAAAACTCTATTAATCATCTGAGCTTTCTTTAACAGGTTATAATTTGGCTTGGAAGGATTTGATTTTACTAGGTAAACATCAATTTCACTGTATGCATACAAACTGACTATTCCATTGAAATAACGTTTTTAAATATAAAAAATGCTGGTTGTGAATTTAGTTTGATTTAAGGATATTTACTTTGTATAGTTTGAGATGTGATGTCAATTTGTGTTTTAATGGTTATCTCAACATCTGTCATTAAATAATTGTCTGATGCTCCTCAATAATTTCCTGCAACTGTGAATTATAGATATCAAAAATTATGCTTAAAATCCATAATTTTGCACAAATACAAATTTAAATTGATAAAAATAGAAAAATGGTTAAATAGATAAATGATAAAAATCAAATTCTGCCAAACCTAGTTATAATGTTCTACGGTACACTTCCTTTCTATTCCAGACCCCCAATCTTCTGCCTCTATTCAGCTAACAACTCTGTGAAATGTGAGTAATTTATCAATATCAGCAAGAAGTAGACCAGATATGTACATTTCCATTTTACAGTGAAATTAGCAAGTATGAAAAGGTATTGATTGAAACACCACACTTTAAAAAAGGAAATTTGGCGAATGACATGTAAACATTCTTGTGCTGCTAAAACCTGATTTAAAACAAATTTAAATAATCTCTGTTGCCAAGCAACTATCGCATCTTTGTCATAAAAATTGACATGATGTGTACATGGTCATTAAAGGTTTAAATAACAGTTTTCAGATGGTCTCAAAAATAGTTATACTGGCTCAGTGCAAGTTTAGATGAGAGAATCTACTGGAAAAGTGCCATTATTAACAAGGTGATAAAGAAATCCCAGTATGGTATGAAATGCTGTTTTGGTGCTAGGGCAATGAGAAACACTGCTTTATGAAACGGCTCATATGGGTGTAAATATGGTTGTGTGCCTGTCCTCCAATGCCATGGTCTTTGTCCGTATACCACTAGGGAAAAGAAACAAACAATATTATATCTGGCTACATACAGAACTATGTACAACGTAATACATGCTATAGAAATCTCAATATAAATATTAAACAGGACAGCTGTAACCAATCAAATTATCAGAGTTCCAGAGTACTCAGTGGTTGTGGGCCACTGAGAAGGGGAACTGATGAGTAGAATGTAGATGAGGTGCTGAGTGACCTAGCTGCTTATTTCCTTGCTTTATAGGGCTTATGTCCTTGGGCCATGCTATCTATCAGCCTTAACTTTGCTCTAACGGGATATATGTGGGCTTTTTAGTAAATATGTGGCATTGTTGACCGTTAATCACAGGGCTTGCTTGCAATGCTGATATGCATTATCCTTTGTATAACCCCCTACAGAGCCCAGCCACACTGAATATCTCTTTTCCTTCCTGATCCCCTTCAGAGCTGTACTCTTCCATCAAAGCTCTGTTCACCGTGTTATGCCACCACTCTTGTTTGTCTGAAGGCACAACTGCTTCTGTAGCATAGCTGCAGGTGTGTGACACTTTAGGCTTCAGTTCTCCCTCTTTCTGGTCCCCTACCAGGGATGAGGTCAGAAGGGGAAAGGATAAGGTGCAGCACAATTTTTCAGGCTGATAGCTTACAGTTAGAGGTATCATCAGAAAAGCGGAGTAGCTGATGGCTGTGAACAGCTTTGTCGGTTAACCTAGCTAAAATACACCAAGATGAGTTCGGGCAAGGGAGAGGATTTGGGTATTTAACTCTGCCCTTTTCAGGTGTGGCCCATACACAAGATGTTATCAGCGTGTGAATGTGGAGTTTGATGGACTGTGCTTATGTAGCTAAAGGAACCCTATGAAATAATAGGATAACATTTCAAAAAGGCAAATTTTCCCCTGTTCCCTGTGCAAAATACTAAATAATTTACTAAAAAAAATATACAGGAAATTACTTTGTCCTCTGAAGTTATTTTGCCAAATCTGCCAAATTCAGACACTGAAGCTGAAACAGAGATTTTCATCCTGGTTTAAGTACAAATCTCCACACAACTTCAATAAGGCAGTTGCTATGTAAGCCTCCCCATAACACGTGCATAGTTTGAGATGATAAAAATAAGAGCTACATTCTCTTCTCAGATCTGTCAGGTAGATATGAAGGGAGACTGTAGCCCTGACAACATTCATTATTAGCAGTGAGTCATACCATTGCTTGGAAATCCACCTCGGCATCAACAAGAGCTTTGGAGATCTGTGCTGCTTGCTGAAAGTGAACGTTATCTGGGAATAAGAGAGAAGAAAAAGGTAAAGCAGAAATGGCTTCGGCACCACTCTGGGGAAAAACAAAACCATGAACAGAACACCCAAACAGGATTAAGATACAAGCCTCTCTTGCATTCCTTACTAGGAGACAAATTAGTTGTGGAAAGCTAGATTATTGTATTGACGTAAATGTAACAGCCTTGCCCCTGCATGATTTTGTTTTGCCAGTAGTAAAACTGCAAACCTGTCTGTAACACTAAAATGTCTAATTAGTTGCAACTCACCATCTGCTGTTCCGTGAATAAGGAGATACTCAACTTCTTTGAAATTTTCAGCTTTGGCCATGACTGTTGAACTCTGAAAATTAAAAAAAAAAAAAGGTGCTATTGTTCAAGAAATGGTTTGCCACCAAATGACTTTCATTTCAGTTAACATAACCAGGGGTACTCTGAATAAAAATAAATAAAATAACTTTCAAATGTGCACAAGAGTGTTGGTACTTTATATGGGAACATTCACAATATGCTTCTCTGTTTGAGATGTGTGTGTGCAGTGTGTCTGCAAAGTAACTTGGATTACAACTCCAGAGGGACAGAGTTATCAGAGAGGCCCCCATGCAATGCATTGCTGACATGCTGTTATTGCCTGCAGCCCTGTACTTGCCATGGGTTTCCAGTGCGATTCAGCAAACAAATAATTTAAAAATGTATTACCATGACAACATTACATCCTACTGTAGCATATACCTGCTATTTCTGAGAGACTGTACAAGCACTTTCCTCAACAAAACGTATATCATACATATATTGTATCAGTATAACCAGAACCTTTTATTTCTAAGCAAAAAGATTAGATATGTAAACTTACTGAGGGCTAACAGATGTTTAAAAAATTGAGAGAATATGAAATACAAGAAGAAAATAACACTGAACCAAAGGCATAACCTGAAGCTAGGTCACACTTTGGGAAGTAGAACAATATTGACTTGAGAAAAGCAGTGACTAAGAATAATCATGACAAATTTAAAACACTGACCACACTGTTAACCAGCAATATGATAACTGCTGGGACTTGCAATTATAACCTGAGAATTGCTGACAGAAAAAGAGGAAATGCAGGCTGAACAAGCAAGGGTATAGGATAATGTTCTGATATGCACATTGAGACCACAATAAAGTAGGCCTGGTGAGAAAGACAACATAGACACTGGGATAACTTCTTTTAAAAATCCATGAAATGCAAATTTTCATCCGTTAACAATGTTACACTGCTCTTTTGCTAGTTTTGCTTGAACCTTTATGTAAACTTGTTTGTATTACATCTATAAAAGTTCTCACGTAAAGAGCACAAGTGTAAATGGGAATTGGTGTTTGTCTCTTTTAGTAACATTTGATTTATTAGCTATGAAAATTTAAGTCTAGATATAGAATCCTCATGGTTTTAGATATAAAAATCAAATGTATCATGCTACCAAGAAACAACAATACATAGTGCTCCTTATTTACATCTATGCCTGTTTACACTGTTCTAATAAAGTGCCCTTAAAGTGGTTGTAAATGTTACACACTTTAGTCTAATGGCAAAAAATGGCCTTAATGTAATACAGTTTAATGAGAATTAGGCATGCTGTAAATTGCAAACATACAAAAGATGCAAGCTAAATAAGAAGAAAACCTACAAGCCACTTCAATTTTTACGATCAAAATCAGAGTAACTGAAGAGGATGGCTCAGTAAGGACAGATTAACTGTCTGGAAACCAGTGACATATGAAAAGCTGAATACAGTGGTGATTGAAACAAGAGTTGGTATGGTGGAGGTGTGATGAAAAAAACCCCTAGAAAATATCAAAGTTGGAAAATCTAAAGCCATGGCAAGGTAACTGCCTGGAGAAACATGAGTACAGCAGCAGTCAGAGAGAATGAAAAATAGGAAGTAATGGTCCAGTGGCAAAACCAATTAAGCAGCATTCACTGGGTGGAACATGGTCCGCATACACAGAGAAGCAGCACCTACAACTGATTGTTTAATCATGCCAGCAAATCAACCTTTATTATTTATGAAGGGGTGAGAAGAGATAACACTCTGGTGAAGGCGAGGAGATGCATGACTTGGTCAGTCATTCCTTCTCTCTCTCCTCTGTGACTTTCAGGCCTTATACTTGACCAACTTCGTCAGTCTGAGACCAGCTTTCAAAATGCCACTTTTCTTTGCCTCTTTCCTCTGAGTGTTAACATTAGACAAGTTCATTTGTTAATACTTCCCAAGAATTCAGAGAACACAAAACACACAAAGGCAACTGTTTCCCCCACAGATCATTGCTTAAATCTGGGTATTTATGGTTGTTCGTGGTTATAGTCTGCTTTTACAGGCACCTAACCAAACCCAGGGAGCAGAATATGAACTGCTTACTTCTAACACTGGAGGTTTCAAAGTCAGGAGCAGTCTCGGGTTAGATGGCCACAGTTACACCTCAGAGAGAGAGAGAGAGAACTGATGCTTTAATCAGGCCCCAGGACACATTTAAGGGTAAATAAATCCAATACATCAGCATGACTGCTTGCTTTCATGACTTACATTGTACAAGCCACAGCTCTCAAAGCCCATGTCAGTGGAAGTGTTCAGCTCTGGGCTACACTGAGCATAACTGGCTTCGCTAAAGATCACATAGCAGTCACCATTTTATCAGCGCTCAACAAACAAGGTTTGGCTGAAATCTGAAGGTCTCTCTCCCTTTGGCATAGTGTCAGCTAATAGAACAAATGTCAAATCAGTACAAGATGGCATATTTACAAAATTGTACCCTGTTTTGCATAACCTAATGATGCAGCAGTTCTTAAGGACTGAACATTTCAAATCTGCTAGTGAAAGATTGCCAAATCTATGACTGTTTCAAACACTTGCCAAAACCATATCAAATTCAGAGTGAACTGCAAAATAATCTCCTTCACAAGTTGAATAGTCCCTTTTGTAAGCTCTAGGCCCCTGTCATGATCTCTCCAACTAAGCCTCAGGACTCTCCATAGGCTGGTAACTCACCCCTCTATACATCAACATGGAGGTTGCACTCTTTGTGTTGGCCCCTACCTCAGGTGTGTTATAACTTCCATTAACTCCAGGCATCTGCCACCTTCACAAACCTCCTCCGTTACACAAGACTCTCTAATTTAGTTAGACTACAGGACAAATTGGGCCAGATTTTATTCTCATTTACATGGTGCAACTTCAACAACCTCCACTGAGGGGAATGGAACAAAACTGGTCTCCTTTGAGCTGTACTTCAGCCATGCTACTGTTGCCACACACTACTACTACTATCCGTTCTAGCAATGTTTGCCCCTTCCTTTGCCAACTCTCTTATTTTCATACTTCAAGGAGAGCCTAAAAAGAGCCATCCCATCTAATTAGCTTGCTAGCAGGATGTGAGTTTAAATCCTCCCTCAGACGTTCTTCCCAACCTCAAAAAATTCCATTCCATACATACATTTGGAATTAATGTTGTGACAACGTGCGTGAGGGGCAACAACGTGAGGGCTGGCCTTAGCGCTCTGATTAGCATATCACAGTATCACACAGAAGACCAGGGCTCGGTTTCTGGGTCTAGTCACTGTCCCACACGCGAGCAGTTGCTGTCAGCACTAAAGTGGCAGAGCCTTCAGTATTTAGTGGGGAAAGGAACATTGCTTTGCCCTTTCTGGCTGAGGTGAGGGCAGTTTTGATAGAAGATAGGCGGCACCAGCTCTCCTTGATGAGAAAGAAGGGCACTGTTACAGAGCCTTGAAGAAAGGGGCTAATTTCTGAGTGGGGTCAGCAAGGTTCCAAGAAGCAAGGTTCTTGGGAGCAAACAAATCCCCCAAAATGAATCACTGGGAGTATTGAACAGGCAAAGGAACAGAGCTTCTTTTGACTCTTGCAACACATGAGCAAGGTCTGGAGTCAGACTTTTCTACCTCTAGAGGAAGGTGTATAGTGTGACAACACGATCTATCTCATCACCCTCTTCTCCATCTAGCCACCATCCTCCCCAATTAGTCCTCTGAGTAACACTTTAAAAACCTTTAGCTCTTGGTACTGGCAGTTTCAATGTGGCCATTGCCAGCAATGGATGCTGTGCCAAGAAAATTCGACTCCTGGCATGAAAGGATCAAACAGTCCTCTGGTGCCATCTGTGCCGTGAAGCTGGAGAATGACTTTGTGCACCCAATGTGTTAATGTTCCATTCTGTAGCAAGAATGTGACTTATATTTACATTACTACCTAGCTGAACTGCTACTGTTCTCACTGTCTTAAAAGGAGCATACTTGGGGGTGCGGGGGGGCAGGCCAAAAGGAAGGTTGATAGAGCTAACAGCTGGGAAAAAGCAGATCTGGTTAGGCAAGGAGGCCATGATTGATCCTGATCTGTCTCCTGTAATAATGAAGCCATGAAAAGTAAGATATTGGTCAAGGACTCTTCCAGCAATCAACACTTTCAGCAGCTTTCAAGTGAGCCACAGGCTAGCTTGTATTGCCTATGTAAATGTGACGGGTCCTCAAAGCAGATATTTCAGTCTATTTAAATATTTCATAGACCATTCACTGCATCTCCCAATGAGCACAATTTACCATTCTTTCCTTGTAACCCAGGGGTGGTTTAAGACTGTGCTCTGAACTCACCAAAATGATCAGCCATCCATTCCCTATCTTCTCCAGACACACACTCTCCCCCGTGTATTTCCCCCCTCTCACAATGGATTCTTCAACACGCCTTTCTCCATCCTCCCAGCAAACAAACTCTTGGAACCAAATTAATGGCTAAACTTTGGCTGAGGTTACGAGGGATGAAGAGGTGCATCTCTCCTAATCTGGGGCTTGTTAGGCATTGTTTTGGTCCCTGGTGCCTACAGGCAGCCCTAATTTGTGCCTGGCTGTCAAATGCTCATATAAGCCATTTTGGCACCCAGGGCATAGGAACGTTCTAGTCATGTCTCCATTCCCACAAGCTATGCTGACTCTACTCATACCAGAGAATCTCCCTGCATCGGTGGAAGTCCCTGGAAGGATTTATAATGGCTGTTTTATGCTCCCCTAATTCTTGTTAGTGGCTGGTCCTGTCCCTAGTGTAATTTAGTGATGTCTCAGACCTGCTCTGCCTTACCCCAAGCTTCTTACAGCCCCAAGGGGTAATTCAGGCAGCTGGAGACAGCTGGTCTACAGGTCAACATGGCCCTGCTTCTTTTCCTTCAAGAAATCCACCACACCAGGGGCTGCGGGAGGTGGCCAATAGCTTCTAGGCTGGATCAATGAGAATTCCATTGTGCAATGGGAATCCCCAGTTATCTGGTTACACCAGAAGTATAACAACTTTGTTGACAGAGTGGGGTCTAGGTCCCCTTAATTTGGTTTCACCACTGCTGGTTGGATTTAATCCTCAGATTCTGAACAGGAGCAGTGTTGCTCTCTTGCAAATTTATTGCAAGTCTTGGAAAAAAATCAAAACCAAAACCAAACAAAAATACAGAACTGTTTCTAACCCTCATGATTATGGAGGAAAATGTGAAAATCTGAAGTGCAGCCTACAGGCTCCGAAACCAGAAGGCATATTAAGGATACATATTTTTAATCTAATTATTTTTAAGATAATTTCATGCCTTTTGGGTACCCGAGTCATGATTTTTGAAAGCTAGAGGTCTGCAATACTGCAAGAGTGTGTCTCTTAATTTTTTTATGCATTGCATTTTGTTTGTCGTTTTTATAAAGAAATGCACAGTATTTGAGTTAATCTGACTGAACTGGGTAAAGGAGGCCCCGGATTTTTAATTTCTTCCAGGCCCATGACATTTTTTGTAGCATGAAATAAAGATGGATCTCTCTAAATTTAACAACATGTACCCAAATAATCTAGAAAATGCACATTTCAAAACCTTAGAGGAACCACTGTGACTTCATTTTGGTTGAGTTTGTTTAAGACACAGAATAGTTTGCCCAATAGCATATCACATTTTTAGTTGAATCAGTTCCTTGGTATCCAAAATAAAACCATGATTTACAGCTTGTGATTACTGTTTGTAAAATATCCAAATCAAACTCATTTATTTAACATACCTCCAACCCCAGGAAAATAGTGTAACAATTTAATTCTAAATCCAGAAAGTAGTAACTCTAGGACCTCTAGAAGCACAATGTAATACAACTTGAATTGTTAACAAGTAACTGAAGAAGTTATTCTGGAAAAAAACTGAATGTATTAATAACTGCTTATATCATGTGCTCTAGCGAAAAAGTATATTTAAACTACGGAAAAAAGGAATTAAGTACTATCTTACCTCATAGTTTTTCAGATTATCACTTGCTACAGGAAGACCCATGTAACGCTCTGTATATATTGAATCTGTAATATTAAAAGTGTGAATACAATATAGTAGAAGGCTTCTGCTTTTGAAAGTGCTTTTGTCTACCTGAGATTCCACATGTTGTGTTACTCACAGACACAAGGTATGCATTACCATTTTGGAAAGAGTCACCATTTTCCCTGATGAGCTTCACAGGGTATCCATAATCATTAGGAATATTTAATGTTGCTGTAGCCATGGCCACCTGAATGCTGAATATTAATAAATCACCTTGTGTCAATGTTATATTATTGTCAGTAATCTTAAAGAAATTGCTGATACTCAAGCATTTACTCACTGGTTTCTGAAAATCATCCAGATAAATGGTCTCAGGTATTTAGAACTTAGTATCATTAAGAAAAGAAACTGCCCAAACTGGATTATTCCCTGATGACTGAATTGGGCCTTATTTGCTTTATCTTTACATTTATATTCAGAATCTCAGTTTTCCAGAGATTTTTCAGCATGATGTCTGATTTTTTTTTTTAAATTGCCAGATTTGCTGCCCTTTTCTATACTAAAATCCACAAACGGAAGTATAATAAACACATTTCAATCTCTGTTTAACTACTGGTTACTACAAGTGTCATAGAGAACCACCTACATTTGATTTGCTTTTTTAACTCTACTGTGTCTTTTTCACTGATCTAGAAAATTACAGTCTGGAATTTTAGTGTTTCTCTGATTGTCACCAAAAATAAAATCTTTGCATAGGATTCCTGCTACATTGGAATATCTGCCCTAAAAGGTCATGACAATTTGGGCACGGCAGTTACAGGCAACTGAAAACTGTAAAATAAAATAAAAATAAATAATAATAAATAAAACTTTCTGGACTAGAGGATGTATTTTTAAATACTATTACATAACAAATGAGGGGAATAATCTAATGTGTGTCTCATTATGCTGCACATTCTGATGTGTCTCTCATTATGCTGCACATTTGAATGGCTACAATTACTCACCACACAAGTTCATCATTTACATATAATGGACTCCTATGTAGGCTTTTGCAAATCACTAACATTAGATGTCTTTTCTGAAGGTACTGAAAGCCTACATTTTTCTAAACCAGCTTCACTGAAAGGGGTATTTAATCCTGAAGAATTCAACAGCACAGAGCCTAGTATTTCTTGGCTATTTGGCCAATTTCAGTTTATGCAACTTTCCTCTTATGTTGTTTGACAAACATAAAAGTGTAGTGTTAAAAGTTCTCAATAATGAAGCTTGCATACAGTAGTAACCGCAAGCTGGACTTTCTAATTATTAAAGTAAACCATTTTAAGTGACTACTGTGTTGGTCTAGTCTTGTTTCACATAAAATGAATAACCCACCATATCCTATCCCAAGTTACACATAGAGAAAGATATTTAAATAGCTCCCTTGTGTATTAACTAGGAAATTTACAGGACCAGATCCAACTCAGTTGAAAGACTCCCATCTTAGCTCAAGGTTACAGTCTTGTCAGTGCTCCTTCTAACAAACAAGCTCCTATAGGAAATTATAATCTTTTGTTTTACATTATATCTATATCTATATAAATGTTTTCTAAGAATAAATAGAACCTTGCAATAATTGGTTTTCAATCCTGCCACATTTTTCATGGACAGCATTAAAGGACCAACCATGAACAAAGCAATGTACTAAATGAGTCTAAGATGGGAGTATTTCTTTTACTACCATGTGAACACAGCACTGTTTTTATCTGGACCTACAATGAGTTATATGTGTATACAGATTTTATTTTCCAGACATCCAGTCTCTAGAGGGATTTTCTTCAGAGAATTAACTAGAACTGTAAAATCTGAATTTTAAACCTGAGGCAGTTCACATCTGTGACTTAAAATTACTCAGTATCCCTTTAAGAGATGAATTTACAACACAAATGTTCTTATTCTGCCTATAGTTCAATCTGGTAAGCAAAGCAGTAATTTAAAGAAACAAGTACCAAAAATAATGAATTTATGACATTCAATAATGATCTCTCAACACTTTAGAACACATGGCAGTTTATGAATGCAAATGCAGGCATTTACATTACAGTAATATTGCAAATATTACAGTAATTCTGTGCTTTATAAAGGTTAAACAGATTATCTTAAATTTAGGATCTGACATTTAAAAAATAATCCAGAATTTGGAGAGATTGTGCAATACTGAACAACAGCTCACCAAAACAGACCAAATGGCATTTATGAGAGATCACCCAGTTAATACACAAAGTATTATTCTATGAATCAATTCTCTGCAGCATGTATGCTGCAAGTCATATGGGAATATTTATAACTGGGAAGCCATCACATACCATAATATTGCCAGCGTGACACTGGGGCTACAGCTATTCCACACTTGAACACTTTACTTCCAGATCCAAGCACCATGGAGGTCACATACCCCCCATAAGACTGAAAAGAAATCAATACAGTTATTTTAAGGGGAAGGAAGAGATGGGACCCATCTGATACACTACTTTTGACACTTGTTTTTTATATTGCGACCTCCATCATGATTTTGATACTCTCTCTGGAGCAGCAAGCTCAAGAATAAAGTTTATGACTCAGGGAGTGACAATCTCCATTTCAGTCTGCTCCAGGGACAAGGCAACAAAGAACTGCCTTTTACTATGGGCTAATGTGAAATTCACGAACTAGCCCATTACACAGATGTTTAAATACCTGACATGCAGAAGCAAACAGGCAGGACAATATCTAAAAGGTGTTACTTGCTGCCACAAGTGATTGCACTCACAAGTTTAGAGGCCAGTTTAAAAAAATTTCCTCTTAACATTTAAAGAGATAAGTAACTTTAGGAACTTATCCCTACCTTGCAATGGGATAACGAAGGACTAACTCTCAAGCAGCTGCAGAGTCCAGTGACTTATATGACATTCATAAGTATAGGGATCAGCACTCATGGAACCCATTGCTGGATTGGGCCCTTCAGTCCCAGTATGGCAAAGCATTTATACATGTTTAATTTCAAGCACACGAGCAGTCCCACTGAAATCAATGGGGCTATCAATGTGTGGGATGGTGACGGACCAGTAACTGGAAGTTCTGTGAGAAGTGTGGTCCCTAGTTGTATTCCACTATGTGCCCAGGGCTGGAGAGCTGAAAGTAACATCCATTGGTCCACGCATGCACTCTGATTCACCTCGTACCTCTATTCGAGGGGATAAAGGGTGGGGCAGATTGACCACTTCTCTAGTTCATTCTCTACTGGAAATCAGAGAAGATCCAAAGCAGACAGGAAGGAGGACAGGTAGTGGAATACAGCTAGGGACCACATATCTCAAAGAACCGCCAGTTACAGGTCAGTAACTTCCCCTTCTTCTTCAGTGATGGTCCCAATTGTAGTCCACTGAAGGTGACTGACAAGTAGTACCTAAGTAGGATGAGGGTGCAAGAATACAGATGGGAGAGCTGAGTGGAGGACCACCATTTCAAAAGAGGCATCAGCCGAGAAGTCCTGCACCAGGCCATAATGTCTTGTGAATGTGTGAATGGAGCCCCACATGTCCGCCGAGGGGCATCTCCTGAAGTGATGCCATAGTCGTTGCTTGTGCTCCAGTAGAATAAACTCTCACTCTATGGGGGAAAGGCCAGGAGGTACGCTAATTGATGGATCTCTGGCTGCATTCTACTCTATTTGGAGATTATCTGGGTAGAAATGGCATGGCCCGACTCTTTCTGTGATAACAATGAACAATCTCAAGGATTTCCTGATTGGTTTTGTTCTTTGCAAGTAAAAGGCCATGGCCTGCCAAACACAGAAGAAGTAGAGTCTTCGTTCCCCTAAGGAATCATGTGTTTTTGGCAGGAACAAAAGTAGGTGAATTGATTGGTTAAGGTGAAATTCTGAAACTACATTGGGGATGAATTTGGTGTGTAGACACAATGCAACCTTATTCTTATGGAATATACTGTAAGGAGAACCTGCCATCATTGCTGCAAGCTTGCCAACCGTTATAGCTGAGGTGATGGCTATGAGGAAAGGAGAGACATGGAGCAAGAAGCTAAAGTTTGGAGGGGGACCTTGTGATCACTGAATAGGGGGGAAGATTGAGATTAGGCCTTTCCAGATATCCAGTGGATGTGAGAAGATTGAGTAGGCCTGAGAAGGTGGATGGTATGCACTGATTGCCACCAAGTGGAGTCACATGGAGCTGATGGACAGGCCTGATGTCTTCAGCGAGAGGATGTAGTCCAAGATGAGAGGACTATTTGCAGTTTCTGGGAGAATGCTCCTTTGATGTGCTCAAAAAGAAAAGCATCCCCCTTTAGCTAGCTAGGACTCTTCCAGCAGAGTCCTTCCTACTATCAGAAAGGATGTCTCACATGGCTGTGGAGCATGAACCTTCTAAGGAAGATGCTTATCTAAAGCCTGGCGATGGAGTGGGTGCAGATTGGGGTGCTTGATCTTGCTGTTTCACTGAGTTAGGAGCTCACTTATAGGTTTCCTGGAGGGACCTGGTGACAAGTAGCCAGTCATCAAGATTGGGGAAGTGCGACGCGGTAGACTAGGCCCTGAGGCCCCCTGCTGGAGGTCTTGTGGCCCTACCACACCCCGCCCCAGAAAAGGGCAGTAGAGCTGCCAACCTGCCTAGAGTGGCTGTGTGGGAAGCAGCCAGTCACGGCCCAGACGGTTAGCAGAAGAAGAGCTGCAGGGCCAGAGTGAGTTCAGTTCTTTGCTAGAACTGGAGGAGAGTGGATGGTGCTCCAGACTGGCTGCTGGGACTCCATGAGGACAAGGCCCTGAGATAAGGGTGAAGAATGTGCAGGAGCCATGGAGCAATGCTCTATTCCGGAGCAGGGACAAACAGAGAGACATTACAGAGAGAGAGGCCCCTGTTGGATTTGTACTCCGAAAGGGACTTGCGTTCCTTTTATCTCACAGACAGACTATGTATGACTTGGCTGGAGGGCTGAGTCACTGAAGACCCACCACAAACAGAGAGAGAGCAGGCACACGCACTCGGCCAGGGAGCGCTTGCAAGAGCTGAGTGCAACCTCATTACAGAAAGACAATGAGACCACCACGTCTAACATGAGCTGCTACTACCAAGAATATCTTGGTAAGACTCTGAGGGTGGTCACTATTTCAAAAGGGAGCATTCTGTACTGAAAATAGTTGGATTCCACCATGAATATGTGGAACCATATATAAATGAGATGAATGTCCAAATGAAAAATCAGGCATCCCTCATGCTGAGAGTCATAAACCAAATGCCCTTTTCTAAAGATGGTATTATAGAAGCCAACATGACCATGCAAAATTTGAGTTTGCGAATGAAGCAGCTGAGATGGTGGAAGTTGAGCGGTTGTCAACTACCCTTCTTTTTGGGTACCAGGAGGTAAGTTGAGTAAAACCCATTCCCTTGGTATTGAGGAAGGATGTGTTCTATTGCTCGTCGCTGCAATAGGGGGCTCACCTCTTGCTCAAGAGGAGGAATTCAGAAGAGGTAGGGATGCAAACTCTATCATATAGCCACTTGACTGTTATTGCATTCTAAGTATTGAAAGAGACTTCTAGACAACCCCCAAATGGTATGTGTATGGGGGGAGGGGGGATAGAGGGGATGGGGAGATGTAGGGCTTAGTGTTTTGCGGCTCTCATGCACCAGTCAAAAATAACATCAAGCTGGTGGCTGAGACTGAGATACAGTGCTTGCTGCAAACGATGTGTGGAAATGAATCTTTTGAATCCTCTACCTCTTGTGTGGTGGTTCATAGGGCCTCTGGTTGAAAAAATGCTTAGACACATGTCTAGGTTTAAACGATGGGTGGTGACACTCCCTCTTAGGCGCTGGTGTATATATCCCCAGTGAACGGAGGGAACTCTAGAGCCCTTCAGGTTATGGAAGGACTTGTCTATCTTTTAGTTGAAGAGCTGTGATTGATTGAAGGGTTATACCTCTCTGGTATTCTGGACCTCCCTTGGAAACCCTAACGCATGGAGCCATGACTCCCTGAGCATGATGATGACAGTAGCTATAGCTTTAGAATACGTATCATAGAGCATAGTCAGGTACCTGAACAGGGTACAGAGGTGGAGGGGGCAGTTTCCACTGAAGAGACTAATTCTAAACCTTAAGAGATCAATAGAACACTGAACTGTAAACTGTAAAAACTATTTACAAGGCTAAATTCATTTGCTATTTTGTAGGGAAAAAGCCAAAGCTACGGACACTGGAGGTTCCTACCCAGACCATGTGGCAGTGAGAAGGAACCAGGGTAAGAAAACAAAAATTCTGCCCCTTTGGCCAACAGATAGTAATCTTCTCCACCCTTGTGGGAGTGGGAGTGCAGGTGGAGGGCTCTGGGCACATGCCTAACCCACAGTGGACTACAATAGGGACCATCACTCAAAGAATTACAATTTAGGTCTGTGCTTTAAAACTTTGCTGAAGCAAGGCCTTAGTGAAGAGCTACCAATCTGACAGCTCTGTAAACCGAATTCTCCCTTTTGTCCATAGGATATGTTCAGAAGAAGCAGCATCAGTGCAGACTTCCTCATATTATGTAGTTAGTGTGTAGAGTAAAAGATACAACAGCTAAGTCTTTATAATTACCTAACAGAGATTCATCAGCCAAAGTAATTTGAATACTCACCCAGCCCCAAATAGCTATTCTGTTCTTATCGACAAAGTTCATTTCAGAAAATTTTCTAAATGCAAACAAAAATCAAACACTCACTGGATGGCAGAGATTTTAGAGTAGTAGTAATCACATGCAATTCCCTGTTTTCTAATATGCTGACATTTTAACTTATACAGCTATGGCTGAACCATTTGGCCCAGTGATTGCTTGAGACAAAATGTAATGTTCCACCTTTTTCTGAACTTCATAAAATCTGCTGAGTTTGAAGCGTTTTTTGTGTGTAACTGACAGAAAACAAAACTGGCAGCTTTGTAAAAAAAAATGCTCAGCTCAGATTTAGCCTAGATGATTTTTTTGGTATGATATTGGCAGCCCTAGAGCTATGAAATGGTAAGGGGCAGGGATTACATCTGGTCCTTACAGGAGAGATGAGAGCTGAAAAACAATACCTGAAACTCAATTCACAAAAATTCCTTTTCAACACTGAAGTCCCACCTCTCAGTGATACTGGTGCAATCTCACTGACTTCATTTACTTCAACTAGGTCCACCAGTATAAGCTGAATGGTGAATATAACTACAGGGAAAATGCTGATTAGCTCAGCAGATACAAACAGAAGTCAGTCTTGATGAACTGAACAGAATAATTTGTTTTAAAATATAGTTTGCTTTTTGTGCTCCCTATCAAAAGGTCATTGGTCACCAGCCAACAATTAAATATTAGTAAATGATTAGGAGACAGTATATAATAAACATATACATTTTGAAAATTTCACTGTGACTACTAGCACAGAGTCACAAAAGGAAGTTTGTGGACAAGCCCAAAGTAGAACTTGGGTCTCTTGACTCTGAGCCATATGCTACAGTGACATGATTATCCTCTCTCTCTTCTATAATATTACCACTATGATAAAGTTTTTGCTGATCAAGCAGAGCCTCCCTTCACTGTATGTCATGATGTTCTTTGTTTTATGAGTTGTTTGTTGAATAGAAAGAAAGGTGCCTTGGTTTATCATTCTTAAAACTTCAACAGTTGGGACATCAAGCAAGTGTTATAATAGTTAATAAACCAGTCCACTGTGTGCTCACCTAGCTGCTGAGATTTGATCCTCTACTTCATATGTTCCCAGTCTTCGATTTATTGCATGCATAATTTCATCTCCTTGGTAGCCACTTCCTCTGCCATCAAAGCTAGCCACAATGATTTGTTCTGTGCTTGCAAGGTATGTAGCCCAATTGATACGGAAGGCATAATCTGCTTTCTGACTGCAGGGTCCTGCATAGCTGTGAAAGAATCCCAAAGAAGTCAAACATCTGCTGTTTATTTATTCTCTCATAAAGAATATGTGATACAATTATTGCTGAAAATCATGAACAGGCAAACCTAATAACTAAACTGAGCACCAGAAATGTGTGAAACTCATCCATTGCTTACCCCAAATCCCAGCTTTTACTGGGGGAGAGCAGCAGTCTCAGTGGAAATATTCACATGAGTGAGCACTGCAGGACCTGGCCCTTCTCTAGAAATTCAATTGCTTTGCACTATAGTAACTATCCTAAGCAAATTCCATCTCTTATGTTTTGTCACTTTGTTTCAAACTGATGCTATTGTTTAACTGAACGAATCTATTTCTGGTGCTCCATTTAATTATTATTCATTATTTGTCTCGTTAAAATGTTAAATCAACAGTAAACAGCCTTCACTTGTGAAAATACAAAACAAAAACCCCATGTCATTTCACCACACTTTCACTGACTCATCGGTGAAATTTAAAGACAAAAAAAACCCACCCTATAGACTAATCAAACTATTTTTCATGCAGGCTTGGAAGGGAGAAATGAGAAGTGATTGCTATTGTACTTTCTGTTTTTTAAGTACTTTGAAAGCACTCAGGTACTTCAGACATGAGGCTGCATAAGTACTCAGACAGATACAGTTAGATTAGATAGATTAGCAAGTATCATCTTTACTAATCTAGCGTTCTGTTTCTGAAGAATTCATTGCGTGCTGTCTTGTTTATTTTTAATGGGAGACTTCACGTGAGTAAGATCTGCAAGACTGGGCCCTAAAACTATCCAACTCTGTTTCCCTTTTGGGGAAAAAAAGAGGAACCTTTTTAAAAGGGAAAATAGGCATTAACAGCAAAAAATTTGAACAATAAAAGGACTCATTATCTACCTCATATGTCTATGTACTTCACTTTCAAAACCAAGCCATATGTATGCCAGAATTTCAAGAGACCCTTCAAGGTCTCTTTCAAGGGTAGGATTTCTCTGCATGCAGCATTGCTTCCATGTATACAGATCTGGTTACTGATGTGAACTCTTTATTTTACTATTCTGAAAATGGTGCTCTCCATAATCTTTCTGGAGAGTACACACTTCATTCTTCACAATGATATGATTAGTAATCCACTGTACGAAACAAGGTTGATACTCACCAAGGACCAGATGACAGTCAGTGAGAGCACAGGGGTTTTGTTTTGAATTTTAGCAAGTGAAGGGGACTTACTGTTCATTACAACTATAAGTAGGCAAATAATGAAAAATTCTAGCCAATGTTATCAAATAAAGAAAAAGAGGTAACTGATTTCTATGTTGAGAGGAAACCAATATAACTCCTGAATTATGCTATTCTCGTGGAGCCAGTTTTCAGTAAATATGGAAATTTGTTAACCGTTTCTATGAACAGCTAATTCAGTAATTCTCATTAAAGAAACAATAATTA
Source organism: Chelonoidis abingdonii (assembly GCF_003597395.2). NCBI lineage: Eukaryota > Metazoa > Chordata > Testudines > Testudinidae > Chelonoidis > Chelonoidis abingdonii. Next base: position 46,714,091 of record NC_133778.1, on the reverse strand, counting down.
ATGAAAATACATTAGAATGAGCAGAAGAGAGTGAGGAGTCTATTCGTTGACTTCAATGGGTTTTGGGTCAGAATTCAAAAGGATTAGGGTCAGCTATATTCAGAACAATCTGGAAACAGGGCCTGGTCCTCCAAGATAATGAGGAACTCTTGTGTGCCCTGAACTCCTGTTGACTTCAGTGGGAGCTGTGGGTACTCAGTATCCCATGGAAAGGGGACAGAATCATGCCTGAAGAGTATCCAGTGCCATAAACAAAAGATACCCTTGTTAGACCTTGCAGCATCTGATGGCGCACACGCTTAGGAGGTCCACTGTAGAACAAACCACATGACAATCTATAGAAAACTAGGATTCACAATGGTTTCTCTGTCTCTTAAACACACTTTTAAAGGCCACTTGTGTGTTTTCTGAAATTATTAAAAGTCTTTGAAGGAAATGAAAGTGATTACAATGCTAATATACTTGAAGACTTACACATCAAGGAGCAGAGGGTACTTCTTCAATGAATCAAAATGGGGAGGTAAGATCATCTGATACCACAATGCTAAAAGTAAAAAAAAAAAAATTGATTTGTATTAGTTGTGCTATGAAATAACATATAGCTGCACTGTTCACATAATCAGTAAAGTACATTTGAGTCATCCATTAATTTTTTAAAAATTGTACAAAAAGTTTTATTTTATTAAAAAATGCCCTAAAACAAATGAGTCTAGATTTAGCTTTACTAGGTTAATTAGAAACCTTAAATCATAATGTCTTTGTGGTTTAAAAGTAAGTCACTAGAAATTCTGAAATTGATAGAGCTTTTTTTTTTTTTTTTAATTGTAACTCGGTATGTTTTTTGTGGTTGAGTCTACATTTAACGTGGCAATCTTGACAAAGTGGTGCGCTGCCAGTCTGGTATCAGCTCAGAAAATGCTTTTCTAGTCAATTTTCTAGGCCCCATGTCCCAAATGAGAGAGGAAACTGAGCGGAAATTATCAACTTCCCAGGTAAGTGTGGAACAACGAACTCTGTTCAATGGCCTATGAACAAAATCTTAGAAATATGTTTTATTATATTTACATAATAGGTAATAGCAATGCAATTCCATGTTTTTCCTCTCGGAACTGTGATGGAAGAGCTGGGCTGAGATGAGTTAACCAAACATATTAAGGGTAGACTGTGAATGATATAGGGAGTGCTGCAGACTTAGCAGTTTGCTTGTTCACTGAAGGATTTTATAGGCATGGATGCTTCACACAGAGTGTAATGAGTGTTGTAGGAATGTGTTGTGTTCTAATAGTTAGAGTCCAAGTGTTTCAGGAGTTTGTAGAGTTCAGACTACACATGATGTTAAAATACAAAGGTGCTAAGTGACATTCAAAAATTAAGACCTGGGTCATATGCTGTTGAAAGTGTTTTTCATCTTTGTGCTCTGTAGATGTAGGTACAGGCATCTCCACTGAGATGTACAAGACACATGAATTTAAGAGGATATTTGGATCTGAAGTTTAAATTAATGGGATTTTTTTTCTGCCCAGTATTACACAAAGAAAGAAGAGGAAATTCCCCTTACCCAACAGTTTCTACCCAGAAGAGATGAAGTAGTAAGAGGAAGAAGGAATAAAAAGATGAACACACAACTGATAGCATGAAGATCATCTTTAAACCTCCATCTTCCCTGGTAGTTTCCATCTTTAAACCTACTAAAAATGTCACTAGAAATAAAAGACAGAAATACAAAGATAAAGGAGAGCTATAATATTCATGAGATAACAGTGGGAGGAGGGAGGTATCATAAGCCTTTCTCCCAAATCTGGACCTTAGCGTCCAAAATCTGGGTGCTTAGCATGAACCTCCAAGCTTAATTACCAGCTTGGATCTTATCTCGCTGCCACCAGACAGGAATTAAGCCAACCTCCGTCGCCTCTGGTGTCGCCCCCAAACTTTCCCTGGAGGGACCCCCAAGACACAGAAGCTCTGAGTCTTACCGGCAAGGGAATACTCCACTTCCCTTCCCCTCCCTCTCCCACCCAGACTTTCCTCTCTGGGCTAACCTGAGAGTACTGATGCAATCTCTTTACATCACATATCCAAGAAGCCATATCTCTCTATTCCACAAAAAGACAAACCCCAAATACAAGGAAACAGAAATGATTCTATCTCTCTTTCCCCTCCCACCAATTCCCTGGTGCTGCAGGAGCTTACCTCCGTAGATCTACACAAAAGAAATTCCCTCCTTAAGCTTTAAAAAATCCGGTTTCCTGATTGGTCCTCTTGTCAGGTGTTGGTCCCCTTTGTTTAACCTTTACAGATAAAAGAAACATTAACCCTTAGCTATCTATTTATGACCACGCCCCCCAAATCACAGACAGTGGGAAACTTCACTGGTGGTGATTCTTCCTAAAACTGTAACTAAACAGATTAATAAAACACTGCACCTTTAACATATACTACTAAGTATGTAAACTACAAGACTTCACATCTTAAGGACAATTTTAACCAGTGTATTCCGGGAAACTCTCACGGGAGAGTGCATCAGCTTTTGTAGAAGCTCCTTGAAAAAGTGTTGTTTTCAAAATCAAAATCTTGGAGAGCATAACTCCAACGAAGAAGTTTCTTGTTGTTCCCCTTGGCAGTATTGAAGCCACTTTTAGCGTACAGCAGTCAGTTTGTAGCGGGAACCGCCGCCCCAAAACGTATGGGCGTAAGCTTTGCAGGGCGTAACACAATGGAATAGAAATTCCTTTTCATGACCTGACCAGTGGCTTTCCCTCTCAGATAGTTTCTTGCTGAGAAACACGACAGGATGGAAGTTGTGATCCGGTCCTTCCTGCATGAGAACTGCTCCTATACCACGCTCAGATGCATCGGTGGTTACTAGGAATGGTTTGTCAAAGTCTGGGGCCCTTAGCACAGGATCAGACGTGAGCATCGCCTTAAGTTGGGTTTGTAAAACTTGATTTTGGTAAGAATGTTCATTTTGTTTAGCACACTAGCAGTTGGAATGAAGAATAGTCCAGGAAGGCATTGTGCAGACTTCTCATAGCCTATCAATGCTCCTCAAACCAGTAGCAATTCAAGGCAAGACTCCAAGGAAACTTAAGGGGTCATGAACCTAAACAGCTGGTTTGGGTTCCTTAACACCATGAAAATCCAAACCAGCAAGATTCATAAAGCATTAGTGGAGAATTCGCCTAGTGGCCAATTTAGCCTCGTATCTAACAACTATAATAATCACTTAAAACAAATTCTTTAAGCACTACCACATTGTTATATTGTTATTCAGAAAGCCTAGAGTCAGTACACTATTCAAGCATACACATACTTTTAAGCATGTGAAGTCATTCCACTGACTTCAGTGGGACTAATCACATGTTCGAAGTTACACACATGCTTATGTGCTTTGCTGAATTGGGGGCCTTAATAACCCAAAAAAGTTTTCCAGAAATGTATATCCTGCATGTATTTATGAAGAATCATAGTACCAGTCCACCAGGATCTCTGTAATCAAACACAAGCCACTCACATTAAATGTGCCTTTAAATTAACATAAACTAGTAATCTCTTTAAACCAATTAAAATTCTACTATGACCCTTCTGGCACAGCAGCACTAATATCCTTTGACTCTTCACCCTACCACATATATTATCAAATATAACAGCAGTCATCCACAACATCATCATAAAGAAAGCACAATGATACACACTCTATAAAATAAATTTGTCCAGGGTATCAGCTGATTTTATTACGTGTAATTTCAACAGTGCTGTCATTTCACTATTTACACACATTCTCTCTCTCTCTCTCAACTAAAAGTTTTAAGAACTAAAGACTACGGCTGTATTTATTTAAATTAGAATATATTTAAGAAAGTTTCTAGCTTGGGGTTTTTAAAATGTATTACATCTTTCCTAAAAATGGTAAAGAATTAAGACATATTTTTAACTTACTGTATCCATTCAGACTAATGGTGTCAACTTTTTTGGAAGGCATTTGAATATCCTTCAACATACTGTCCAAGTCTGTGTTGTTTTCCAGAATTCTGATGACTAAATAAGAAGGTGGATAAAAATTCAATGATTTTTTAATTTAAATACATTTTTCCTTTTTAAAAATAAACCTGCTTAAAATTCATTTTGAAATTTACAAGCTATATTAAGACCAAAATGTACTATAATCTATTAAAATCCTTTAAATAAATAAAAACATGCTGCATCTTTGAGCCCTCTTCAAATTTTAATGAATTACAGGTTGCTGGGTTTTTTTTTTAAATGGAGCCCTGGAGCACCCATGGAGTCAGCGCCTATGGTTGAAGCTGCTCCACATTGTATACAGTAGTGAAATATCCACTGGTGCAGGAACTGGAACCTGGCTCTCCCACATCTCAGGTGAATGCCCAGACCACTGGGCTACAGAGTCAGTGACCCACTCTTGATCCGTCCCCGGCCTCATGACACCTCAGTTTGTCCTGATTTAGACACCTAACTGCATGAGAGGGCTCTCAGCTTTGAATCCCAAGCAAAGAAGAGGACATCTATCTGACTGAGATTTGGCCATCTAGTTCCCTCTGAGGGCAAGGATTAGGTCTCACCCCTCTCCTTAGCATTTCCTATTAGTTAGCATGGGTAGTTCTCCACTCAGCTTGCCTGCTTCTCTGAATCTCATTCTTAGGCACCTAACTCTCCCCATGCATTGTACTAACTCAGGGCTTTGAATGCCACCTGATGGCAGGGCACCTAAATGTTAGGTACTGCAATGTTCAACCTAAATGTCCTTTATGAATCAATCTAACCCCTAGTGGGATTTTCAAAAGCACCTAAGCACAACACACAACTCCCATTGAAATCAATAGAAGCTGGGTGTGAATCTGTTCAGGTGCTTTTCAAAATCCCAGTACGCAGCTATTTGCGCCTCTAGGCACCTAAGTACTTTTGAAAATCTGGTTTATGGGGACCAGAAACAATCCATAAATTCACTAACTGCAGTTAATAAATTTAATAAATCAATTTGAAATGCAAAACATGGTTTAATAAACTTGCTTTTGTTCCTTTTGTATCGAACACATTTAAGGCAGTTATATATAATAAAAAACAATTTATCAGGTCTGGTTTTGTACACTTTTAACTGAATTCCAGCTCCCATCTAAACTCACCTCGGCAGAAATCATGAGTAAAACTTTACCTGGTAAAAAAGAAATGCACTATTTTCTAACATAATAAAAATGGGAAATTTAAGAATCTGAACAAAATATATAGCTATATAAGCAATTATGTAGCTCAACATAGATATACTATATTCTCCTGGTTAGCAAAAAGTAGTATCAAATTTATTGTAATGGCTACAGTTAGTTGCAAATCAGCATCATTTAATGGTTATACCAACCAATGAGAATGAACCTTGCTTTAGGAAAATAACTAAAAAGTAAAAAGCAACAATAAAATTTATTATTTAAATCAAGTTTTCCTGCTCGCTGATTTAAATCACTGCTGAAAATCAACACACCTTGTTAAGACAACAACAGAAATAAATGGCAAGTCTGATTACTGAATTCCAGTGCATTTTATCTCATTCTACATGGAAAAACTCAGAGTTAGCCAGGACATGACTGACTGTCAAAAGTTAAAATACCCTCAGACTAAAGGAACTCCATATCTGCTATGCACAGATACACAAGCTGCAATTGAAAATAGAGAAGATCAAATACCATGATCGTCACTACTTCTGGACAGCATAGAAGTGGGCAGGCCGGGACCTATTGACAGAACAAAAGAAAAACTGTGTTTTAATTGAATGCCTTTTTAAACATGATCCTGTAACACTAACTAGGAGACTGTGAATCCCAAAATGTTCAGCTTGGGAAAGTAGCTGAACTTCTGCATGAGTATCTGAACTTTTTCAGGACCATCACTGAGATCCCTAGAGTCTCCCCAAAGGTCCTCCACCTACTTTCCACAGAAGCCTCAGGATTCCCCCTCACATGTTTGAGAGACACCCGAAGTGTGAAAGCATTGGCTTAAGATTTCAGCACTCAGTGACAGACTTGAAGGTGGCAATTTTGCAACAAAAAAACTTAAAAACAGACTCCAAAAAGAGACTGCTGAACTCGAATTAATATGCAGATTAGATACAATTAACTCAGGCCTAAACAGAGACTGGGAATGGCTGGGTCATTACACTAATTGAATCTATTTCCCTATGTTAAGTTCTCCTCACACCTTCTACGGGTCATCTTAATTATCACTTCAAAAGTTTTTTTTTCCTCCTGCTGATGATAGCTCATCTCAATTGATTAGACTCTTCCTGTTGGTATGCATACTTCCACCTTTTCATGTTCTCTGTATGCATAAATATCTCCTGTCTGTGGATATGGCTACACTTACATTTGTACAGCGCTGGGAGTTACAGCTGTCTTTGTACAGCTGAGTAGGTAAAGCGCTGCAGTGTGGCCACACTGACAGCTACCAGAGCTGCAGTGTGGCCACATTTGCAGCGCTGTTGGGAGTGGTGCATTGTGGGCAGCTATCCCAGCGTTCAAGTGGCCTGCCACTGCTTTTCAAACAGGGGGGTGCGGTGGAGTGTGACAGGGAGCGTGGGGAGACAGAAGAGAGGTGGATTTTTGGAGTGACACTGTTCTCAGCTCCCTGCCTTGCAAGTTCTAAGACTGGAAGATCACAGCACCTACCTTCAAGCATTTAAAAGTTTTGACCCTTCCCTGACCCCTCTTTATCACTAAATGCAAATTATGTACTTCCTAAATAGCCTTCAGACCACATAAGCAGCTGCTCACACGGACTTCCCCCTCCCCTTCTCCTCAAGCAAACAGCTGTGAACATTCCAAAGAAATTCCCCTGCTCCGCTGGCTCGCTGGAGCGAAGAGCAGCTTGTGTTTGTTTTTAGATAGTAGCTCTGGGGAGCTAGGGGAGCTCATAGTTAGCATTCTTCCGTTTTTTGTGGACAGGTTCTGGATATCTCTTAATACCCTGGGCCGATAAAAGCGCTTTGGTCGCAACACTTGGTGAGCAGCAGAGCTGTCCACCAGCGCTGCAATCGTTTACACCACAAAGAGACCAGGTACAGCCAGCGCTGCAGCCCAGGGAGTTGCAGCGTTGGCTGTGCTTGCAAGTATGACAACAGATGAGTTGCAAGCACTGTAACCTCATCACCAGCGCTGCAACTCTTCTCAGTGTAGCCCAAAGCCCTGTTGTGTGTTCCATTCTATATCTGAAGAAGTGAGCTGTCGCTTCACGAAAGCTCATGCTGAAATAAATTTGTTAGTCTCTAAGGTGCCACAAGTACTCCTGTTCTTTTTGCGGATACAGACTAACACGGCTGCTACCCTGAAATCTGTAATTAAAACAATGTGCGTTTCAGAACTCAGGTGATTCAGATGCTTTTTTCACTGAGCTAGCTACTTCATCCCTATCCCTTTCCAATATGTGTGCCAGTAGGTCAGTAACTCAGGAGGTGAATTCAGATGTTTCTTGGACTCTAAATATTGGACACTAAATATTTTGTGGACTCTTTTTAACAGGCTTACCATCTCGCCCTGATATTAATCACACTCACTGAGGATTTCTCATCCCTAAAAAGTTGCTCCCAAAGAAACATCCAAGTGCTTCCACAATATACAGCTCTCTACAGCAGCATCTTCCCTTTCAGAGAAATAAACAAGTCTCCCTATGGAATTTTGCCACTGATTCCCCGTGAACCACCACTCATCAAAGAAGGCAAGAATCTATTGTCCACATTCCACTTCTGGAGCGAGAGTGTTACCTCGGTGATACTTGAGGGCATTAAAGTGTCTACAACTGAAGAGAGGGGGCTGGTAGTAGCTCATTCTTTGAGATGAGCCACCAGCACTGGCACATGCCACTGACCCAAATCTGTTGTCCTTCTGAGCATACTGCAAGATGCATCTGTTTGCACAGGTGGCTTCATAAATGGGGTTTGCTGGAGGTTAGATCTGCATGGGGGAGGGAAATTGTATGTTTTGTTGGGGGATTGAGTTCTGCTGACTGTTGGGGTAAGCTATCATTCCATTTTATTTTTATGATTATAATTTGAGTGACGGGTGCTTAGAGCCTACAACAGACAGCTGTTAATTACTGCATAAATCCAAAGAAATAACAATGAACACATAGCATTGTTCTTTATCATGTACCTTAGACATTGTTGGTTGAACCCCTCCTAATTAAATACTGAGTCACATTCACATTTATTAGTTTGGGTCATACTCACCATAACAATTCAGCAGATAATACTGTGCATCATTGCTGAAGGATGCAGAATAATACTGACATCTGTCTTTGTCCAGATCACAGCTCAAGCACTTAGGTGTGGTAGGACCATTTCCAACCGACACTCTGCAAAGTGATGGAAAGTTTCATTTTAAAGGTAAATGACATTCCTAAGAAGGTCCATTCAGTCACCACAGTTATCAGGTGACTAAACAACGCCAGATGGAATTTGTCTATTTTACATCAGAGACATATCTCTATACAAACCATGCATAAGCATTTATGTAGAACAGAGCTCCCTTGTAACAATGCATTTTGCATTATGATGTGCTTTTCTTAATACTGTATATAATGGCATGTTTGTAAGGTGCAGTCCTGTTCCCATTAAAGTCAACAGCAAAACTCCAGTTGATTTTAAGGGCAGCAAAACCAGAAACTAGCACTCCAGAGTTCAGGCAATACTGCAATTTACATCATAATCAAAACTCTAAAATACTAATATTATAATGAGCATTTTTCATCTTCTAAATCAATTGTTTTATTCTCTGTAACATGACGTCTTATTTAACAGCTTGTTTTCCTAAAATATTTTAATTAAATATTCCACACACAACTGTATATTTTATTCAGGAACAATGGATTTTGAATATCTTAAATCACTAAACTTGTCTATAATTTTCATTACATTATTTTCATTTCTAAATTTGGAAATATAATAAGCATCATACTTATAAAGGTTTCTTCCTCCTGGCTTTCCACCAAATTCATTACTGATGTAGTATCTATAAAACAAACACACCGGTTAAAGAAAGTTATTTATGGTGTATTTACACAAGACATAAAATGATCATTTAGATATTGCTTAATTACATTTTTATGCATCAAATTTTTATTTTAGAGAAGTTAAGGTAACTCTCTCTAATGTAGGTAAGTATATGTGATATCTTGTGGTGTTCATATTTATATCTATCCAAACAAACTGTCACTGTATTATTTTTATATATTCAGAGTTACCACACTGAAGTAACTTGCTTCACATATTGTGGTATTTCTGCCCGCCATAGCATTCGCAGAGATTAATGCAATTTCAGAGGAAGCAGTGAGAAGGCAGACCCTCAACTAGAGAGAACACCTTGTGTTTGGACACAGTAGTTGCAAGGGGTGCTAATTGCACTACACCTTTAAGTCAGTGGGAATTTGTCTGTCTGGCCACGAAGGGAACAGTGCTTTATGGCTGGGGTGGGGGAGCGAGGCCAACTGCTGAAAAAGGGGACAAGGGGCCAGTGTGCTGACACTGACTCATCCACTGGGAACTGGATGGGCAAAATGATTTAAAAGGGACAGCCCTGTGTGTGAAGCTCCCTTTTACATGGAGAAGCCTGAGGCAGCACCCAACCTCCCTCCCCTTTAGGCGGTGAAATACCAGATTGGTGAAAGTGGAGTTGAGGTTTTTTTGCCTTTCCCACAGCGGGTTCAGGGAGGGCTTTGTTCCTGCAGACTGACTCCCTCAGGGAACTGATGCACAGGATCCCCTGGGAAGTTAATATGAGGCGGAAAGGAATCCAGGAGAGCTAGCTGTATTTTAAAGAAGCCTTATTGAGGGCACAGGAACAAACCATCCCGATGTGTAGAACGAACAGTAAAAATATGGCAGGCAACCAGCCTGGCTTAACGGAGAAGTCGTCTGTGAGCTTAAACACAAAAAGGAAGCTTACAAGAAGTGGAAACTTGGACAGATGACTAGCGAGGAGTATAAAAATATTGCTCAAGCATCCAGGGGTGCAATCAGGAAGGCCCAAGCACAACTGGAATTGCAGCTAGCAAAGGAAGTGAAGGGTAACATGAAGGTTTTCTGCAGGTATGTAGCAACAAGAAGGTAGTGAGGGAAAGTGTGGGACCTCTATTGCAACCTAGTGACAGATGATATAGAAAAAGATGAAGTACTCAATGCTTTTTTTGCCTTGGTCTTCACAGACAAGGTCAGCTCCCAGACTGCTGCACTGGGCACCACAGTATGGGGAGGAGGTGAACAGCCCTCAATTGTGAAAGAACAGGTTAAGGACTATATAGAAAAGCTGAACATGCACAAGTCCATGGGGCCGGATGCACTGCATCCAAGGGTGCTGAGAGAGTTGGCTGATGTGATTGCAGAGCTATTGGCCATTATCTTTGAAAACTCATAGCAATTGGGGGAGGTCCTGGATGATTGGAAAAAGGCAAATAGAGTGCCCATCTTTAAAAAAAGAAGGAGAATCCAGAGAACTACAGACCGGTCAGCCCCACCTCAGTCCGTGGAAAAATCATGAGGCAGGTCCTCAAGTAATCCATTTTGAAGCACTTGGAGGTGATGAAGGTGATTAGGAACAGTCAACATGGATTTGCCAAGGGCAAGTCATGCCTGACCAACCTGATTGCCTTCTATGATGAGATAACTAGCTCTGTGGATATGGGGAAAGTGATGGATGTGATATACATTGACTTTAGCAAAGCTTTTGATATGGTCTCCCACAGTATTCTTGGCAGCAAGTTAAAGAAGTATGGCTTGGCTGAATGGACTATAAGATGGATAGAAAGCTGGGTAGATGGCCAGGCTCAACGGGTAGTGATCAACGGCTTGATGTCTAGTTGGCAGCCAGTATCAAGCGGAGTGCCCCAGGGGTCGGTCCTGGGGCCAGTTTTGTTCAACATCTTCATTAATAAGCTGGATGATGGGATGGATTGCACCCTCAGCAAGTCCACATATGACACTAAGCTGGGAGGACAGGTAGAGGATAGGGATAAGGTCCAGAGTGACCTAGACAAATTGGAGGATTGAGCCAAAAGAAATCTGATGAGGGTCAACAAGGACAAGTGCAAAGTCCTGCACTTAGGACGGAAGAATCTCACGCACTGCTACAGGCTGGGGACCAACTGGTTAAGTGGCAGTTCTGCAGAAAAGAACCTGGGGATTACAGTGGATGAGAAGCTGGACATGAGTCAACAGTGTGCCCTTGCTGCCAAGAAGGCTAACGGCATATTGGACTGCATGGTAGGAGCATTGCCAGCAGATCAATGGAAGTCATTATTCCCCTGTTTGGCACTGATGAGGCCACATTTGGAGTATTGCACCCAGTTTTGGCCCCCCCCAAAGAAAGGAGGTGGACAAATTGGAGAGAGTCCAGAGGAGGGCAATGAAAATGATTAGGGGACTGGGGCACATGACTAATGAGGAGAGGCTGTGGGAACTGGGCTTATTTAGTCTGCAGAAGAGAAGAGTGAGGGGGGATTTGATAGCAGCCATCAACTACCTGAAGGGGGTTCCAAAGAGGATTGAACTAGGCTGTTCTCAGTAGTGGTGGATGACAGAACAAGAAGCAATGGTCTCAAGTTGCAGTGAGGGAGGTCTATGTTGGATATTAGGAAAACCTACTTCACTAGGAGGGTGGTGAAGCACTGGTATGGGTTACCTAGGAAGGTGGTGGAATCTCCACACTTAGAGGTTTTTAAGGCCTGGCTTGACAAAGCCCTGGCTGGGATGATTTAGTTGGGGCTGGTCCTGCTTTGAAAAGAGGCTGGAAGTAGATGACCTCCTGAGGACTCTTCCACCCTAATCTTCTATGATTCTATGCATGGCATGAAGGGTGGTCGGCTGTATGCCGCAACACACGATGTAAGTGTGGGGTGGATGTCCAGTGCAGGTACTCCATGAAGAAGCGACACAGTTACCGGATAAATGGCTTGGAGGCGTTTATTAAAGGAACAAAATAGGGGGAGAGGGGAGTTGGAACTCCTATAATTGGTACAGCAGGGAGACAACCCTGCTTAACCCTCCTATAAGGGGGGTGGATGGTAAAGTCCCAGCAATGGATTGGCTGGGGGACCTGGATGGAAAAAGAGGGGGAGCTGGCAGAACCCCCTCTCCCTGGGGAATTATGGAATGAACATGGTATTACCTGCACTGTACATTTTTATCAGCTGGATAGTCCCAGACATTTAATAATAAAGTTGCAGCCTAATTAAAACCATATCAAATGTCTCCTGTCCTTCTTTCAGTACAGCCAGACTATTATCCTCCCTTCATGGTCAGTGCCATGAAAACAGGTGAGGCTGACCCCCCTTACTGATTGTATTGCGTTCCAGGATTGTTGAAGAGGGACAGAAGAGAGTCCCTCACAGATTTCATTAAGTCCTGGCTTGCATTTGTCATGCTACTGTCTGTTTGACACAGAAAACGTCATACTGAATCCTGCCATTAAGTATCTGAGTGCACATAGAAACACTACTCAGAAGTACCTAAATTGTGTCTTTATAGTTGAGATTGCTTATCAAAGGAACAAACGTAACCCTGGAGGCCAAGTGTTGTGAAATTACAGGTCTGGATCAGAGATTCCAAAGCACATGGAGAACCTGCCTATGTAGGAAACACCAGCATAGCTGATTAGATCAGCAACAAAATAAGGAGCACCACTGAAAATAGGGTGACCGCACTGACTAATATAGAGCAGAAGTCAGTTCAGAAAAGTCTATATAGGAGCAGAAAAAGATAGCTATGGTTTGATTTTGGCCTATATTTTAAATTATGGAACAGAATCTTGGGCGTGCTGGCACACGGCTTGGTACACAGGATGAGGTGGGGCTTTCCATCCATCCTGGAGGCAGCTGTGGAATAACTTGGCCTCTGCTGGAACTTAAAGCAGCCTCAGCATTAGCTGTACCAGTGTCTATTGCCACGAAGAGCGGTTGTAACAGCTCTGGCCATGTCCCCACCAACACATTCCTTATGCTGAGGAAATGGCAGGAACTCTCTGTTGCTGGGGGATCCCCAGCTGCCCACTTAAGGCAGTTTTAAGTAACCTTTGAATCCCTGAAGTAGCGAAAAGGGCATCAAGCCAGGCCAAGGATCTGGCTCAATACGTTTAGCACTTTGGCTAAGTTACTAAAATAAAAAATAGCTAGGATGTAGGGTTCTCTCTTGGCAACGGTTTGAAAAGAGCAATTTTCAAAACAGCAGTTACTGTTTTGTAACTCTTCATGGAAAAAATGTTTAGTAACTAGGCCTAATCACAGTTAACTCATGCGATTAACTCAAAAAATTAATTGTGATTAATCACAGGTTTAATTGCACTGTTAAACAATAGAATACCAATTGAAATGTGTTATAAAAATAATAATTATTATTGGAGATATACCTATTTCCTAGAACTGGAAAGGACCTTGAGTCCAGCCCCCTGCTTTCACTAGCAGGACCAAGTACTGATTTTGCCCCAGATCCCTAAGTGGCCCCCTCAAAGACTGAACTCACCACCCTGGGTTTAGCAGGCCAATGCTCAAACCACCGAGCTACCCCTCCCCTCAATATGTTAAATATTTTTGATGCTCTTCTACATTTTCAAACATATTGTAGTCTGTGTTGTAACTGAAATCAAAGTGTATATTACTTTTTTACAAATATTTGCAGTCAAAATGATAAAAGAAATAGTATTTTTCAGCTGACCTCAGACAAGTACTGTAGTGCAATCTCTTTTTTGTGAAAATGCAATTTATAAATGTAGATTTTTTTTGTTCCATAACTGCCCTAAAAAACGGAGCAATGTAAAACTTCAGATCCTACCTGTCCACTCAGTCCTACTTCTTGTTCAGCCAATCGCTAAGACAAACAAGTTTGTTTACATTTACAGGAGATAATGCTGCCTGCTTCTTATTTACAATGTCACCAGAAAGCAAGAACAGGCATTTGCATGGCACTTTTGTAGCCAGCACTGCAAGGTATTTACATGCCAGATGTGCTAAACATTCATAAGCCTCTTCATGCTTCAGCCACCATTCTAGAGGACATGCTTCCATGCTGATGACGCTTATTAAAAAAAATAATGCTTTAATTAAATTTGTGACTGAACTCCTTGCAGGAGAATTGTATGTTCCCTGCTCTATTTTACCTGCATTCTGCCATATATTTCTTGTTATAGCAGTCTTCGATGATGACTCAGCACATGTTGTTCATTTTAACACTTTCACTGTAGATTTGACAAAACGCAAAGAAGGCACCAATGTGAGATTTCTAAAGTTAGCTACAGCACTTGACCCAAGATTTAAGAATCTGAGGAGCCTTCCAAAATCTGAGAGGGGCAAGGTGTGGAGCATGTTTTCAGAAGTCTTGTCTTTTTTTTTTTTTTTTTTGGGTAAGGATTTAAGAACTAGATTTGAGTTCAAAAGTTAAAGATTAATAACAGTTGAAACACAACGGTTAACGCCCGTGTCAAATATACAATCAGCATCCTTAAATCCATCCGATTCGCATGCATTGCTTATGACTAGATGAGGCTGAACTGTAAAGTCACGATTTTTTTTTTTACGCCCATGTGTTCTCGGCAGGATTTCCTTTTTTGCAGCACGTAAACGTAATGACCGTGGAAATAAGTTTATGTTGGTTTGTGGAGATGGGAAAAATTCCTGCTGACTAATCGAATCTGTAGGCCTAATACATATGCACTATTATTGTATTATTACAAGGAACTTTGATTTTATTCAATCCCAATAAAAGCAAGTGCCTCCAGAGGACCGGGGACATTGTTCTGCTCTACACATTATGAAGCCCAACTCGACTACGGAACTGTTAGCGTTGGTCTGTTCAGGCTGCGGCACGCAGAGGTCGGCCCGACATGCGCAGGTGCATCCCTGACTGTCGGCTAATAGCACCTCATCTGTCATGAACTATCAGTGAAGTTCTTTTTACGCCACATTCTGCGTTTGGCCTTACAAATCCATAGCAAGGTTATCTCTCTCTTTTTAAGTCAGGGATGCATGCCCCGCATGCCGGGGTCCACCTAAACCCTGCCGTGCCAGCAGCCTACAACAGACCAACGCTAACGAGTTCCAGTAGTCGAGTTGGGCTTCATAATGTGTAGATGCAGAACAATGTCCCCAGGTCCTCTGGAGGCACGGGGGGCGGGGGGCAGAGCTGGAGGGCTGCGGGGGTGTTGCTCACAGTCACAATCAGCAGCTCCATGGCAACGTAACGAGTCTAGCTGATTTAGCGGGAAAGCAACACTTCAATGCAAAAACTACAGAACTCAAACCACCAAAAAATAAAATCAACCTGCTCCTGGTAGCATCCGACTCAGATAATGAAAATGAACAAGTGTCGGTCTGCACTGCTTTGGATTGTTATCGAGCAGAACTCATCATCAGCATGGACATGTCCTCTGGAAGGGTGGTTGAAGCATGAAGGGACATATGAATCTTTAGCACATCTGGCATATAAATATCTTGTTCTAATGGCACTGCTGTGGCTGGCGTCCCATCTGTTCTCACTTTCAGGTGACATTGTAAAGAAGAAGTGGCCAGCATTATCTCCTGCAAATACAAACAAGTTTGTTTACCTGAGTGATTGGCTGAACAAGTAGGATTGCATAGACTTGCAGGCGCTAACATTTTACATTTTTTGGTTTTGAATGCAGTTTTTTGTACATAAATTTGTAAGTTCAACTTCCATGATAAAGAGATTGCACTACAGTACTTGTATCAGGTGAACTTAAAAATTCAATTTCTTTTGTTTTATACAGTGCAAATACTTTTAATAAAAATAAATATGAAGTGAGCACTGTACACTTCGTATTTTGAGTTGTAATTGAAATTAATATATTTGAAAATGTAGAAAACATCCAAAAATATTTAAATAAATGGTAATTTCTTATTAACAGTGCGATTTATCATGATTAATTTTTTTAATTGCTTGACAGCCAGATTAGTAACAGTCTTTTATTCCAACATTTCTGTAACTCCAGGTAGGTAAAGAGCACCCTGGAAAGCATTCTGGATCCTACTAACTTTAAGGGGGATTGTGAAGTTAGTGGGAACTGTGCATGCACGTCCTGGGATAGAATGTTGTCCTATGCAGGAATTTCATGGTATTGGTCATTAGATCCTTAGCAGTGCAATTCTTGATTGTAGCTAGAACCTAGAAGTGACTCAGTAAAAATGATCACATGGTGTTCCATAGTTATTCATCAATGGCGCCAGATCAATACAGTTCAGTTTACAAGAGTTTCTACCTGCCCCAAAATACTAGACCTCCAAGTTCTCTCTATGGGAACCACAACTTGGGCAGGTTTCTTTCTTACTTACTCATCACCACCCAGATGTGTGTATCAGAGGATTTGTTATTGCACCTGAACTTAAAAACAGGCATTAGCTTGTGCAAGAAGTGTCAAATTCTATGAGAGAAGCCAGGTGGCACCAGCCATGATGCACAACAGTCAAGCTATGATAAACAATAACCCACAGTCAAGCTAGCTAATATGCTGCCAGCCATAGCATGAGCTGGACTTCACCTTGTATTGCAAGCACAATGCCGTCACCTGTCCTACACTGATTTTTTAAAAACGTAAATAGGCTCTCATCAAAACATATCCAGGAATCTGTGGGTTAAATGCCCCTGTACATCATCTGGAGGTATGTTAGTTGGTCTCATTACAAGTAAGATCTACTGGAGAAGCTTTAAAGTTCTTTGTCTTTGAGTGAACATTACACAGAGCAGTGGTCCCCAACCCTTTTGTGACCAGTAGCACATTCATGTTTTCAGTAGAGCGTGGTGGGCGCCAACAATTTTACAAGCTTATTTTGTATTTGTACATTAAATAATACAAAAAATATTTAAAATTACATAATATATGAATCAAGAGAGAAAAGAAAAGCCGGAGAAAAGCCGCGAGGACAGAGAACACTGGTGCCCACAGCCCTGGAGTACTCTGCCCTCAGCAGGTGTACGGCCCCAGATTTTCTTCTCTGCTGGGCACTAGGTTGGCCCTGCACCTGCCGGGGACCAAGAACACCAGCACCTGCAGCCCTAGAGTTCTCTGTCACCGGCAGGTCCCCTGCTGGGCCCGAGGCAGGCTCACATAAATGCCCCGGCAGGTGCCATGGCGCCCGCGAGCACCACGTTGGGGACCACTGACACAGAGTAAATGACTGAACAGGACTTTAGATGATGTAATGTTACTCTGTTATATATTCTTAACTAAATATATTTCTTGTAACAGATGCCTTATTTATTGTGATTGACAAGCACACACACACACTTAATACAGTATAGTTCCAATTCTCCTCTCACCACATCCGGTTATCTCCACTGACTAAGATGGAATTGCACTTGATTTATAACAGTGTGAGATGAGGACCAGGCTCATCATATTTTATACATGGTACACACTGCACCTACCATTCCTATAGTTCTTGCTAGTCATGAACTGAAACAGAATAATTTGAACTCAGTTTCTTTTTGTTCACATGGGCTGCTTTGACAGAGACTGGTTATGCAGTAAGTGGTAAAGAATCAATCATTTTGCACTAGAATTTTAATAATTACATAAGGTGACTTTTGCCCTCTGAACTAAAGGCTAAACATTTTTTATTTTTATTTTTTGTACAGAAGGACACAGCCAAAATGAGCTGGACCATCTTAAAAAGAGGCATTTCTGGTTTTATGCGAGCAACAGACTGAAACAAAATAAGAATTTTTCTAAAACAAAATAAGGAAAGTGCACCTGGCAAAGCTTCTCTTAGAGCCAGTAGGCTTAAGCCTTAAATATTCCCTAGACAGTCAAATGAAGCACAAAAAAATAGTGCAACTGCTGCATTGCCCACTCCCCTACAATTTCTGGTCTGTATGTGAAGAAAGGGCATAGTGTTTCACAGAGACTGTAGTATCTTTTAATAATATGTTGTAGGAAAATCACACAGTCAAATACAGATAGCAGTGTGCATGTGTGTACATGTATCTCAAAGATAGGACCACATTGCAAAGTTCAGAACTATATCTAGAACGAAAAAATATCCCAATATTTATAGGCATTTGCATGCAGAGTTTTGGGTTGGGAACCGTGTGAGCGTGTGCATATCTGAGTGAATCCTTTATATGTTCCACTAAACTTTTATGGACCCCTACCCCCACAAAGACAAGTGGGGTGGGTCTTTCTTCTAGCCTATTCACAAGGGTTAGATTTTCAAAGGTACTTAGGCAAATAAAGATATAGATACATGCCTAGTGGGATCTCCAGCAAACCTGTATTATGTTGTAAAGACTTGCAATTAAATTGCTTTTCTTACAATACTCACATAAAGTCATTGGTTACAGCTTCTATGCTGATTACTTCCCAATTTCCATGTGTAATAGGTATTTTGCTCTAAAAACAAGGAGAGGCAAAAAGTAGAATGATAAATTCCAAGCTGGCCTGAAGAAATGTAAATCAGCAGTGACTATCCTAAGAATTATTACTCACCCCTGTGCTGTTGATATAGTGAATGTGTTTGAAGCCCTCTGTATTGCTTAAAATTTTGTAGTAGCTAATATTATCAGATGCAAAGTAAGGGTCAGAAGGCTGAAACTGGAAAAACACAACAAAATTATTAGAGCAGATAACAGAAACCCAAGAACAAAATGCTGACCTTCAGTTTTTGGGAATCTGAATTCATAGGCTCTTAACATTCATGGCATGCATTTCGGTAAACATACCACGGAATACTGTCTCAGTTCAGGGCTGGAAATCTATTTTGATTAGGTGCATGGAACCTATAGCAACCATCTTTAGAAGTAAACACAGCCAACATGTTGTCTTTGTTTCTTCAGCAGCAGAAGTTCCGGTGCATTAGCAACCTGCCACCCACAAGCTCCCACCTCCCCTTCAAATTAAAGACTTTCAGGTTTACTATTTCCCTGTCACTTTATAATATCATGGTGTACTTGTTACTGCAAATCACTAAATGTGAAATTTGAGGGGGCTTGCATGATGTTTATGAATTTGAGCACAGTTCATTGACATGTCTTCTAGGTTCTGCAAACTTCTCAAATGAAAAATGGCTTCATTTTCCAATAAAACAAGCTACTTTCCAAGGGCAAATAGCCCAATTTTGAGTGGACAGTGGCTTCACAACTCAAAACAGCTTAAAGCTGGCACTTGTATCTTTATGTTTTCATTGAAGACATAACCATTCAACAAAACAGAGCTGATCCAAAGCACAGTAAATCAATGGGAGTCTTTCCATTGACTCCAGAGAGCTTTGAGTCAAACTCATGTAGAAAAAGAATGGAAAGGCATGAAATTGCTCCAAATGAAATAACTACAGATAGTATTTCTATAGTGTGTTACATGCTTAAAACATTAACCAATCCTCACAATCCCCCAGGACATGTTATTGTTTATTCCTGTTTTACATATGGGGAAACTGCGACAGATAAAGTGACTTGCCTAAGGCCATTCAATACATCAGTGGCATAAACTGGTATTAGAAATCAAGCCTTTCCAATACCTGTGTTTATTTCTCTGGACAACACTGTCTCCTTGGTAATATTTTTGTACAAAATTTCATGGAATGTATTTCACTAGTTTCTCAGAGCCCTATTTAAAACTGCAATCTTAATTCAGCTAAATGTTATTCTCCTTTAACTTAATTGGTAAGGGCTTAAATTCTGAGGTAACAAACTGTTGGTTCCTAGGGACCATGGAGTCCTGAGTGATCTTGAATTTACTAAATTTTTTTCTCTGGTTGGTAAAAATATTACTGCCCAGTTCTTACATAGTGATTTTCATCAGTAGATCTCAAAGCAATTTACAAAAAGAGGTCACTAATCAAGCAGTGTCATGTTATCCAGGGTTGGATGAGATTAAAAGGACAGAATATGTACAGGCTTGCCTATATGGGCATTTTGTGCATGGCAAGCCAGGATATGAGTCTGCAGTGCACTAGCCTGTCACTTACTAACTGGCTATGTGGACCCAGCTACCAGACACTGAAAGTTCCATAGTATGCTTTGACCTACTGCTGTTTGAAATGGAAATTTTAGTGCATGGTAGCAGGGTCCACGTAGCCAGTTAGTGCACAGCAAGCTAGTGTGCTATAGACTGACACCCATCTGGTTTTCCGTGGAATCAAAAACCCTGCTGTCTCACACACATTTGCTATCTCTGTGTCAATAATCCTCATCTTGGCTTTGATCCTTTTTATACAGTTAAGATTTTTTTTTAAATCCTGCTACTTAAAAGGCACAAAGACTCCCCATTTTGCCCAACAGTTTACACCAATTGCCTAACTGTGGAGCCTTTGCTGTATAGAAGCAAAATGTGTCAGCATTAAAGCCTTCCTCTCCATATCAAATTTGACAGCAGGTGGGATGATCTCTCATCACTGTACTGGGGGTGATTTCATCCCTGCTGTTTCCTCCCTCACTGCGTTTCTTTAAATTTTTCCTTTCTGACTTAAAAGTGAATTTGTGACTAAAACAGTCAATGTGTGGAGAGTGCGGGCGTAGAGAGCATATTCTGTGTTCTCATCAGAAATTCTGAAACACGTTTCTCCCTCTGGTCTGATCTTTTGGGTCTATCCTTCACTTCCTCCAGATCATCTAAGTAGTTCAACAGGTGCTTACTCTCTACCACATGGCATTCTGTCCCTATGCAATGTGGAAAATGGTATTTAGATGGGGTTCTACTCAGCAGAGCTGTGTAAAAAATTTCATCTGGTTGGTTAAAACGTATGCAAAAAAGCCAGCAAGATTTTGTTGTTGTTTGGGGAAATTTATTTTGTTTTAAGAAAATAAAGGGAGACATCTGAATGAAGTGATTTCGTACTTTGCTATGCTGAAAACCAAACCAGCGGAGAGGCTATGGGCCAGATTCTTTTAGTACATTCTGGCTCCTTCATGCCACACTGATGGTGCAAAGGGGCTGGAGAGTGGCCAGGTCTCGCTGAGAATTCCACTGGTGTCAAGGGCTTCTCAACTGGAACAGAGAATACCTGGCTCCTGCACAACCTCACACTACCACCAGCGGTAGGGAGTGACTAAGAGACAAAGCCAGCTATCTCTAGCCGGTGTGCAGTCCCAGAGGACTGTTGCCAACTGGCAACTCCTAGATCAATCTAACCTATGTGGAGCCAGGGTTAAAAGAGCCAGACTCAGAAAGTTTAGCATTACAAACCCCAGGAAATTTAAATGAGTGGGTTTTGCACAGCTCCAGTTGAGATCTATTCCTTTTGCCACCTGTGCGCAATTAGCAGTTGTCTAAGTAAGTTATGGATTAGGTCTAGGTAACACACCATTAGAAAGGTAAGAAGTTAATTAAATGTAAGGAAGACATTTATTATGATCAATGTATTATGTAATATGTTGTAATCTAGAAACTGAATACTCACTGTGCCGATCCAGCCAGTTTTACTTTCTTCTGTATGTTGTTGGCCCTGAGGGGGGGAAAAAAAACAACCCCCCCGACTGGCATTATAATGTATATTTCATACAGCCTATGTATCACACAAATATGCCTGAATATATTTTTCTTTCCTCAACCCCACTCTTGACTCTTATTTATTAAGTCATTTGACTATTTAGCTCCATTTTTCATACCTCTGGACATTGCCACATTCCATCCTCTCTTGTAAAGTCACAGATCACAAGGACTGAAAAATTCTGAATCCTTCTGAGCCACTGCAGACAGAGCCTTTCGTCTGTTACCCATGTTACAACACTCAAATAGTGATCCCTGGAAATAACAAATGCTATTAGATGCTTCAGTATCTTCCATACACTACTTTTCTATATAGTGGAGTCCAGTAGTTCATTGAACTCTACATATTCAGGTCTTACACTTTTAGTTGCAGTGAACTTTTCAGTTGCATTCAATGCTACAGACCTCAGTAACCCATTGCAATGCTTGATGTCTATTGTTTTGCCATCAGGTAATGCCTCAGCTTACTTTCATTCATACAGTAAGCTCAAACTACGGCCCACAGGCCGGATCTAGCCCATGAGCCATTTTAAGCCACCCCATGAGACGCACCGCGCGGCTCAGCCCTGCTTCAGAGCCCCAACCGCACCGCGTGGCTCAGCCCTGCTCCAGCACTCCGGCTGGGGCACAGGGTCGGGGCCGCACCACGCAGCTAAGCTGCGTCATAGCCCTGTTCCGGATCCTACACACTCCAGTGGGAGCTGCAGGGGTGGTTCCTGAGGATGGGGCAGCGTGCAGAGCCACTTGGCCGTGCTTCCACATAGGAGCCGGAGAAGGGACATGATACTGCTTCCGAGAGCCGCTTAAGGTAAGCGCTGCTTGGAGCCTGCACTCTCTGGGCTTCTCCCCTCGCCCCAACCTTCTGCCCCATCCCTGACTCCCTCCCGCTCTCCAAACCCCTCGATCCCAGATTGGAGCATCCTTCTGCACCCCAAACCTCTCCTCCCAAGCCTGCACCCACAACCAGAACCTGCACCCCTTCCCACACTCCTGCCCCAGCCCTGATCCCCGCCACCCTCCATACCCCTTGGTCTCAGCTCAGAGCACCCTCCTACACCCCAGACTTCTCATATGCAGCCCCAACCCAAAGCCCGCACCCCCTCCTGCACCCCAGCCACAATTTTGTGAGCATTCATGGCCTGTCATACAATTTCTATTCCCCGATGTGGCCCTCAGGCCAAAAAGTTTGTCCAAAAAGTGTCAGCGTCCCACAAGAATTATAATTAAATGTTGACAGAGACATTGATGGATCCACTCAGAACTACTCAACAGCATGTCAAAAGCCCTGTACTATGGACAATACCCACTGACTCAGTTCGATATTGCTGGGAATCCTGTGCTTACTGTGAAGGCCTTGAGCATACTACCAGCACATTTTGCTACTCAAGTATCTTAGTTCCATCTCCAGTACATCATCCAGCTGAGAACTCTCCTTTGCAGGAAGAACTTAGAATCAAAGAGAAAAGCTTTCACTTTTATAATTTTGCACTCTATCTGCATGAGCTCCTCACTTTATTACAACAAAGGGCAGAACCCGCAGAATGCAGTAGTTCTCATTCCCAACTATGATCCCTTACTCTTGTGTGTAAAAAGAGAAGATAAGGTTATGCCTTCCCAGTATGACAGGGGTAATTACAGCAGGCTTTGTGAACTGATCTAATGCAGATGTCTTCACAGGACTTTGCTCTTAGCTTTACAGCTGACATGTTTGTCAAAGTTCATATGTTCTCTCTCCTTCCCTTAACAATCAGCTGACAAAGAGCAGGTGGGAGATTTTTGGTGAAATTAATTAACTGTTTGTGAGACCATAAACATGTCCCCTGTGCAAAAAAACCCTGCACTTATTATTAACTTCAACCACAACAGCTGTACTTTGTCAGATATGCCACCTGGCTTCCTGGTCTGATTTTTTGGAGGGAATTTCTGACTACAATGTAGGGGTTGTATTCATACGTGTATATAAAGTGTATAAATATCTATTTCTGTGCTGCGCAGCCCATGACACTTGGCTGTGGATTGTAATGCTTTCGTAGGGCACTTGTGCTCCAGGTTTTATGTTTCGTGAACAGTTTCAAATTTAATGTTCCATTTTAACGTTGCTGTTTTCACTGTTACGGAGCAATACAGCACAAGCCACAGAAAAAAGGGGAACTGCAACAAGAAAATGGCTAGAAGAAGGAGCCTTTGATGCTTTTCTATCTCCTCCTCCCACCCATGCCACAACAGTTGTTTCCTGTGATAGAAAAGAAATCCAAATTTAGTAATGAAAATTACTTAAAAAGTTGGTTTTGTTCTTTAAATTGAGAAAGTCGACAATTCTGCAGGAAGACATAAACGTCAAACAAGACAATTAAAAAAAAAGACAATCATCATTTTGTTCCAAGACTTTTTGCAGCTTTTTGTTTAATGTACATAATTTTACAACCAATAGGTAGGCTGGAGTGTACCTCTGGTTTTCATGGATTCTTATATTTGAGGAGTAAATCGTAATGTGACTAATTCAAATTACAGGGATGTCAGGCAGTGCAAAAGTATTGCATTTCACTTCCTTGTTTTCTCCCTGGAAAGTGCACTCTGCAACCCTCTACCACAGTGTGTTTGCCCAGTCTGCAAACTTCTCATTTCCAACACTGGTACAAAGTGAAAGTCTCACAGAGTGAAATCCATCCCTGTGCACAGGCCTGGGCATTACTTACATCTCACTTAACCATCCCACATGAACACTCAGCACCACAGGGATCTAAGTGGGATTTTAATGATATACATATATTGTGCTGACCTTTTGCAAATGCACAAATTTCACCACAGATGTTAAATGGCAAAATGTTGCCATTTCAAGCATTTTGGCAGCTGTCTCAGAGAAATGGTCAGAGTGCTCCCCTCGTTAAATGCTACAATTTATGAGAAATTTCTAAATCCTGAGGGCCAGACCCATTCAAGAAACACAGATGGTGAAAGGAGCCTCTCTTCACATTGTTTTCTTTAGGCAGGATAGACATCCTCATGCTCAGAGAGGGCAAGGACCCCATAATATCTGGGCTAATGCACTAGCTTGGGCAAAAGAACACAAGTGTCCTGTCAGCGCTATGGGCCCAGCCAGCAGGACTAGATATCAGTGGACAGAGGTGCATGTAGCACCAGCTTTAAGCTTGGTGAAGTGACTACGCTCCTTTGGAGAGCTCAGCAGCACTGCACAGGCAAATGTGTGCAGGCATATCGTCTCCTGTAGCTCCCCCTGGGGTAGTAAAGCCATGCAGACTCCCCACCCCTGCAAGCCCTCCATGAAGGGCCAGAATTTAGCCATACAAGGGTGAAAGTTTCTCTCTCTCATAAGGAAAATGCCAAAAAAACTGCCTGCATCCCCTTCTCTATCCCCAGCTGGCAGTCTATTTACAGTGGGGACAAATCTATCTTTTCAAAACAGGGAAAACTTGAGACAAACCCACACTACTTTGGAGTTACTTTTCCCTCAGCAGTGAGAATGTTTTCTATGCAGTCCCCACTATGAATACTTACATTGCTTTACATTACACCACATTAATCGCAGACCATCTTTTATTTATTAAACGTCACTATCGTGTAATTCTTTAAGAAAGGTGGGAGTTGTGCACGGGGATGGATGTTTGTAACAGCATCAAGTGCTTCCTACATCCTTACTTACAAGATCAAGGTTTAATTTAAGTGTAACATATTTGATCCTAAGCAGAGTTAGACATCTGTATTCTTGAAAATTCTGGGTCGGATTCACCATTGTGTTAGCCCAGATTTATATGGTATTACACTGATATAAAACTAGAGTAACTCCAGTAGAAAATTAGGCCCTGTATTAGGCTGGGAGGGTGTGTGCATGTTATTGTTTTGAGCTAAGAATGGTATTGTTCTGCTTTCACTGGGAGCTAGTGAAAGATAAGGAGATTTTTCTAAAGAACAAAGAAACCAATTAAAACTGAACTGAAAACAGATGTTTATTTTACACTTCTATCTAGAAAACTTCAAGAGCTAGCTAGCATCATCAATATTTTGTGGAATTATTGTAGGGCTATAGAAGAATATATGAACAATATATTAATGCAAACAAATACATGAGGTTAGATATATGCTTCAATCACTGATTCAGTTAATACAAAGGATGTTGATTTTACTGTGGTGAGGATTGGAATGGAATATTCTCTGTATTCTGGCTTTAGTTATTTGATAACACAGCAGAGGATGCTGTTTTATTTCCTGACTAACAGGCCTGCTTTGCTTTCACTAAAGATTATCACCTCTTTCTGTGTGATACAGTACACACTATCTGTCTCTAAATCCTTACTGTAAACATTAGACACTTACACTCCATAAGTCTACAGTATTGTAGAAACAGGAGACTTTGGATACAGAAT
This sequence comes from Chelonoidis abingdonii, assembly GCF_003597395.2. Taxonomy (NCBI): domain Eukaryota; kingdom Metazoa; phylum Chordata; order Testudines; family Testudinidae; genus Chelonoidis; species Chelonoidis abingdonii. Next base: position 46,688,233 of record NC_133778.1, on the reverse strand, counting down.
TGTGCGTGTATGTGTTAAATCCTCTTGGTTGCTCTTTTCAGAATACTCAAATTAATGTCAAGTAGTACATTGTCAGTGGCATTTTGAGAAATAAGACTTTTTGTTTACTTTCAGAATTACTGGCTTATACATTCTAAGTTTAATCAGAGGAACTTTGCTATGTTACCTCACAATATAAGCAGTATTGCTTTAAATGAGCCATTGAAAACACAGTGGAATCTCCTCCCAGTGAAACCAGATACAGTGAATCTTCACTTACAGTGAAATAAAGTGACAATTCTAAATTTTTTCTCAGTGCATTGTAATGTGCAAATTGCATTTCCACGTATAGTCAATTTCTGCTGATAGTAAAGCTGTTCTGTGAAATGACTTCACTATAAGAAGGATCCACTATATAAGATGAGCCAATAACGTGTCATATTCTGAGCACAAGAAATCTGGAACATGCCATCACCTTTAAATTATTTTTAGAAAGAATAATCTCTGCATGGGCTTTACACAGTAAATCCTGTTCCTCTCTGAGCAGTGTGATAATGTAACTCAGTGATATACAGTAGTAATCTAGGGCATTCACAGAGAAAACACACATACTATCAAAACTACTTACCCTGATATTATACTAGCTGGCGCAATAATTTCACTGGAATTCACAGTGGGAAGAGATTGGGTATTCACAACAAATAATCTTACAGTAGGATTTGCAGCTCCTGCCTGAAAAAGAATATGTTTCACGGTATTTTTGAAGACAATAAATAATTTCTAAGTGAAAAAAAACCTCTTGACATTAGGGAAGACAGAAAAGAAACTGTAAAGTGCAGCAACAGTGAGACTGCAGTACCATGCAGGTTAGACTATGTGAAAAAACACAATTCTGTTCAGATGGGCACATACACTTATTTTTTTTATTAAGAGATTAGCCACATAGTTCTAATAAAAACATACCTCTTCATTTATAAAAATAAATATCCATAATTGTGTTTGACATATTCTGTCTTCATTTACTATATTTACTAATATACCATAACTTTGCCAGAGGGTAGGGCTTATTGCTCTCTAGCAATGGGTTATATTCAACTCCACTACCAGATTGGGTGTATGTGTGTGTCTGGCAAACCACCTTTCACCATGGATTCAGAAAGCTCTGACATCTCACAGCAATATATTTCCTGAGCAGATGCCCTGTCCTCTAAGAGAAGTTAGCACCATCCCTTTCAGGTCATTGATTCCTCTACAAATGATAATCACCCAGAAATACCAGTAATTGGAGTTAAAAACTCATAGCTGATCCTTCCTAAGACCAGCAATATTCCATGCTAAAAGGGACACATACTTCTGAGTTCAGTGAAGAAGCAAACAAATCCATTATGTTGTATCCCTTGGTGAGATCCTTATCCAGCAAAAACAACACCAATATCTCCTTCCTTACTTGGTCACAAAACACACAACAAATGAGAAATTAAAACTATCTCCTGGGAGCCATTGACTGAAACATCCCAAAACACGACACAATGATTTCACTGGGGATGGTGCTTTTTATGGTACCACTGAAATATTCCTGATTCTCACACACCTCTCCTCCTCTCCCTGGCCTCCCAGTCAGAAACATTTGCTTTGAGATTTGTGGACAGAAAGTGCCATGTAAATGCAAACTTTAGTCCACACCTGCTGAGTTTAGCTTATTAACGGCCATATTCAAGTTGGGATCCCTGATGCTATTAGTCAACTATCTTGCTGTTACCAGCTGGACCTCTGTCAACATCACCAAATGAAGTTCAACCAGCTTTTCTGCTGTGTATGCGCCTCTCTGATTCATTACGCCTTGCTATCCTTCATTCGGTTTCCTCCATTCACTCTGCTACCTAAGGGACAAATTCTCCTTATGCTGAGGGCATATAGTGGCCATCTGGCAGTGGAACTGGTAGAAGGAAGTGGTGCGCTCTGAGGTATCAAGGATATAAGGACATAGGCAGGGCCTGTCACTAGCTATTCTGCCCCCACTCCCGCAACCCCCCCGTGGGGGGAGGGGTGGGGCTGGCTTGGGGGCAGGGGGACCCACTCACCAGCACTCACCAGCGGCACGGCTGGGGCCAGGCCGCTGCACTTCCTGCCACTGGTGAGTGCAGGCCTAGCCCTGCTGCATTCATCAGGGGAGTGGGAGAGGGGCTGGGCCAGAGCAGGGGTGGGAAGAGGCAGGGAGGGGGTGGAACAGGGCAGGGGCTATGGGGAAGGGGTGGAGTGGGGACGGAGCTGGGGTGGAGCAGAGGTGGGAGCTATGGGGAAGAGATGGGACTGGGAAGGGGTGGGAGCAGGAAGAGGCAGGGCAGAGCAGGGACGGGAAGAGGCAGGGTGGAGCAGAGGCATTGGGGGAGGGGTGGAGTGGGGGCAAGGTTGGGGCAGAGCGGGGGTGGGAGCCATGGGGAAGACGCGGGGCAGGGGCTGGGGCAGCATGCAGCTGTGCAGGGCACCAGGAAATGTGGTGCCCCAAATTTCCTGGTGCTCTATGGAGCTGCGTACTTGGCGTATGGATAAAGGACAGCCCTGCACATCGGTGTAGACAGTGACTCTGTGACTGTGAAACACTCCCTCCTCTATGGAAGGCACACATCAACCAGGGGCTGCGGCTGTAGCTCTGGAGAGGTTCTATGGCCTGCAGGAGAGAATTCTATTAATTAAAGCCCATGCAACACCCTTATGCATAATGCTATATAATAGCATGCCTCACTATCTCCATCACTGCTTGTCATCCCTTCAGTGGTTCTGGAAAAATAACAAAAAACCTTAAATCAGACTTTTTTCCCCTGAAGATAATAAAAATACGTTAACATTGCCAGATGCTGTTGACTTCAGTAAGAGTAATCACAGCAAGCTGTTGAGGAGAGACAGACAATATTTTCATCAGCAGGAAGTGATTAAATGATTAAGAGAATAGCCTCAAACTGCTGAACAACCATGTTTAATAAATAACACAGACCTTGGGATATGGGAGTCTAATGGTCTTTGGATACTGCAGCGTGTCTTCTGCATAAAAGGAATACTCCATAACAGGAACTTCTGAATCATTAAACTCTGCATATGCTAGAAAACTGGCATTTGGAGACCACCACAGAGCAGAATGGGTGCCGAACATTTCCTCTGAAAGAGATGCAAAGACGTTCTTTTGAAGTAATAGCTGCTAAATTGGCATCTGCATCTGAATTATTGTTCTAATTTGCTTTGCCCAGATTTATGCTGAGGTTCAGCAACTGAAGTACAGACTATTTGCCTGGGTTCTAGAATTACCCAGTAAATGAATGCTTACAACAAATAGCCTTTTATAGTAATATTTCCTGAATCTGGCTGCAATAATAAAAAAAAAAATCTGTACTGGGTGCTAGTCCTGTCATCTATCACACACTCCCCTTACAAAATAAAAGCATTTTAAAACAATATAAAACCTTTATCACTTTACGATGTATAAAATTCCCAAATGAGCTTTCAATCTTGTAACCAAGTTATCTGGAAGTAAGGCAGATCTATTGCCAAATCCAAGAGCAGAAGGTAAAGCCAGACGTTTAAAAATTTGGCATACATTTCTGTCTTAACCTATGCACACAGAAAACAAATAAGAATTCTGCAAAGATTTACGACCATGGAACCCCACTGACCTCACTGGTTTGACTTTAATGGTTGCACAGGGTAGAATTTGGCCTAGTATGTCCAAACAGCCAGTGAATGGAATGGCCATAACTAAAACCAAGCACATATGGCCTTACTAACTGTTAAACTATTAATACAGTATTTCCCAAACTTTTGAAAGCTGAGCTCCACTTAAGAGAAATGAAACCAGCTGTGCCCCTTTGTAAGCTCATGTGGTGTGAAACACCTTAGTTTATAAATCTTCCATGATCTCCCAGCTTATCTGTCAAACCCACTCCACCTACATCTTGCAAAACACCAGAGTAAATCCTCATAACAGACTTCCTTTCCTTTCCAACACTCTTTGATTATCAGCAAAAGAGTTAACAATGTTGACATTTTAAGTATCCTTGGCATGCATACAAGTCAGTACTCACTGAAGTGAAGGGGAAGTTCACACTTCACAGCTATTATTTCAGGCTTTATACAAATTCAGGCAGTTGTCTCTGCATTGATTACATTCACTTTTTGAAAATTCTCTTTATAAGGATAATGGATAGATTTTTTTTTAAATGAAAGCTGAGACTATGGGAACAATTCAGAGGTCTAGCTCTCTCCCTACACCACTGATGGGGTAGAGGCAGAGCAAGCCAAATATTTTGGTAAACACTGCATTTATTATATTACTATATTTTAACATGTAGGCTTTTCATGTACAAGAATACCAAGGTTTTTTATAAAACTTTTCATCCATAGTTGTCAGAGTGCTTTGCTTCCACCTTGCAGATGAAGAAACTGAAGAACAAACCAGGGAAGTGACTTGACCAAGGTCACCCAGCAGGCCAATGGAAGATCTGGGAATAGAACTCATAAAGTCCTATTCTCAGTCCAGTGCTTTACCCACTAGGCCAGTGTTTCCCAAACTTGGGATGTTGCTTGTTTAGGGAAAGCTCCAGGTCAATGGGAGCTGCTGGAAGAAGCGCGGGCCAAGGGACATGCTGGCTGCTGCTTCCAGCAGCTCCCATTGGCCTAGAGCAGTGAACTGTGGCCAGTGGGAGCCGCGATTGGCTGGATCTGTGGACTCGGCAGGTAAACAAACCGGCCTGGCCCGCCAGGGGCTTTCCCTAAACAAACGGAATCCCAAGTTTGGAAAACACTGCACTAGGCAACACTGCCTCCATGTTAGAGTGGTCCATAGGATAATGAACTGGACTAGAAAGCACAAGACCAGGATTCTATGCCTAGATGTACCACTGACCTGCCATGTGACATTAATCAAGTCATTACACATCTTTGTGCCTCTGTTTCCCCATTTGCAAAACAAGTACCATGATACCCACTTTACTTTTTAAAGCATTTTGATTTCTGTGGCTGACACTTTCTATATAGTATAAGCTAGGTGGTGATACCGTTTAAGGTGCTTTTCTTCCTCCATGTGTTTATTTTCACATATTTTAAACAGACTAACAAATAAGTTTCTACGTTTTCTTGTAAGGTAAAATATGTAGGTAATTACCTTCATACACCCAGTCAGCTATTCCATTAAAAATTTTATTTTCTTCTCCATTTGAGGTGATCTGCACACTTGACACACCTGGTGATTCTTTGATGTAAATGTTATTATTCCAAACATATGCCTGTAAAAAACCTCAAAATCTTAGTTATTACAATAGTTACTGTTAGAATCCAATGCTAGAAAAAGTCACAGAGTTCCTTCCTATTCCCTCCCATTGTCTTATTTGTCGCTCTTTCAGATGGCAGAGATTGTCTTCGACAGTTACGTTTCACCAAATACAATGCAGGTACTTAAATAAAAACATTATTTATTAGTATTAAATTAATTAGTAATAGAAAACGTTGGAGTAGTGAGTGATCTGGCCTATGGTCATGAACAGAGACCTGGGGGAATAAATCATCAGGTGCTGCTAATAATCAAGAGATAAGTGCATCTATAGCACTTTCCATCTGTTGATCTCAAAGCACTTTACAAAGGAGATCAGTATCATCCCCCATTTTACAGATGAGGTAAAGTCAATTGCTTAAGGTCACCAAGCAGGCCAAGCCAGGAGTAGAATGTAGATCTCCTGAGTTGTAGTACAGTATTCTATTCACTCAGCTACACTGTCACCAGTCTGACAGTGGAAGCTGTAAGCTCTTTGATAAAACATTGGCAAGGGTCTTAGTTATCTTGCAAGGTTTGTAAGGATGCTGCACTCCTTTGACAACTTTTTACAGGAGGCAGGACTCTGTCATTTTTCAGGAGCTCTGTATAAAGTAAGATGTGCAAAACCCTATTCAGCATCTCTAGCCCCAAGACACAGCCAACAAGAATGCACAATGGCAACTTAGCTGTCATGGGAGCAATACAGGTAGGGAATCCACAGACCAACACTCCATGTAAAGAATTCATTATAGACCACAGCCGCTACAACAGCTTAGAGGCTGTGGACAGTAGCTGCAGTCTTTGGACAATGGCTCTACATCCTGTTTTGATTTGGGGTCAGGGAGGATTCTGTCCCCCTGACACTTGTATAGCCCCCACCCCAATTAAAGATCGTTTACTCAGGCTTTACTCAGAGGATGAGAATTTGACCCTGAGAAAGCACACAGTTTATTAGTAAGCAATAGCGCTGGAGTGGGATATTACTTTCTGCTGTTTTGTAGCAAGGTCTCCTATGTGACTGTATAGATGGGCCCAAAGCCTCCACTATTTAGAGAACTATTGCTCAGAAAAATCACTAGGGCATTGCAATGCTTCCAACAGCAACAATAACTTTAAAGGAACTATCTGACGTTTTTCTGCAGCAATGGAAAAACATCATCATCACAATGTGTACTAAATGTGGCCATCATCCCTCTATGATCACATCCATACTGTGGTTGTGATGCTGGCAGACTAGACGCCAGCTCATGCCAAAGCCCCAGGCCTCCCTGAATGCATACAAAAGCAGAACTGGAAGCCAGGATAATTCACTTGTGTACTTATGTAGATCAAAGTGATCGTTAAATGTATTAGAATGTATTTAGTGTTTAAACTTCACAAAAATGAATGGGATGCTACACACTTCATTTTCTCTTATCTGTATCTTCTTATAGTGTAATAGCAAATATTTACAATGTGTATACCCCTGTAACTAAATAACTCAACAAATGAGAAAGAAGCCTTGCAGAATGCAAATGAAAAATGTTGACAGAAAAGTAAAAACTTCAAAGCAAGTGGTCTGTGTGTGTGAGGATTGGCGATCAAAGACTAAATGAATTCCTTACTCTCCATCATCAAAGTGAAAACCCACATGGGTAGTGACCCTGTCAGCTAGTTTTGTGTGAGAAGCTATAAGTATGGACACAGGGAAAAATTCTTCACCTCTGAAGTGTTTGGATTCTAACAGGGCAGAGTAACTGAATGAGAAGACAGACTATGGATAGCCCTGAGAGACTTTTGGGAAACTGGTAGGTTACTATCTCTCTCCTACCATTTCAAATTATAGACTGCAACTCATCTGTATATATATATTTTACCTGCTTATCCTCTCTATCATGCTCATTTCTTTTTTCTAGCTAATGAACTTTTAGTTAGTGTACAATAGACTTGGCTACCAGTGTTGTCTTTGGTGTGAGAGCTAGGATGCAAATTGATCTGGATGATTGACTGGTGTCTGAGGACTGCGTGTAACCTGAATGTGTTGTCATTTTTGGTGTAAGTGACAATCTATCACATAGTCCAGCTTGCCTGGGTGACAAAATAGACTGATGTGTCGATGGGGACTGTCTGTGACTCCATTATCAGACTACTGTAATACTTTACGAGTTAACATTTGTTGCTGGCTTGGTGAAATCTAATTATAGAACATACCACAAGTTTGGAGTATCTGCCCTGCTCTTGACAGTCTGCCCTGAGATAGGCACTCATGGTCATGAGCCACCCCAGAAAGTGTGACAGTGGTATTGGAAATACACTGCAGAAATTTCATTACACTTATATTTACTAACCAGTTTGTGACCAACAGGTGACCAGGATATGTACTGGGTATCATTAGGCAGTAGATTATCAGTTACTAAGGAACTAGGGAAAAACAAAACAAAAAGTATACAAGAAAGACAAATCAGTGGAATGTCATTTCATTGCAATGTGGCTTCATACTATATGATTTTTCTGTAATAGCTACTGACCTTGAATTTAAATCATAGATGTGGTATGAAGCCGTGTATGAATGCCTCCAGAGCTGCAAAAGAATCATTTTTATATTGAGAAACTAGATCACCATGACCAACTTAGGAGTCCTGTGAATGTGTTATGAGATACTGGCAATAATATCTGACACCTCCTCAGACTCCCATTTGGGAGGGGTGAACACAACCAACATGCACTGGTGACTACCAACGGGCCAGACTGTCCTCACCCACGGAAAAGGCAGGAGAAGCTGCAGAAAGAAGAATCTCTGCAAGGTTCATCTTGAGCTTTCCTTAAGTCATCCTCTTTGGTGGGAGCTGCCCAGATACCAAAGTGACGACCATTGATTAAGATCAGAGATAGAGAGATCTAGGGAACTGGAGGACTGCAGTTCAGGCGAGGCATGATCTGTTCCATCACTATTGGTCTGTAGCAATATTGAAGCAAGTCTTCAGTGCAGAGACTGGAGCAGCCCTGCAACTTCCCTGAGTCCCACTGTCAGACTAGTACCTCTGCTGTTTCTCTGGCACTCGTTCTTCAATGCCATGCTACTTCACTAAGCGTTCAGCTGTTTCATGGTCCCTCTGCCCCCCAGGAATGACTCGTGTAGCAGCTCAACAAGGAAGAGGTAACAGTTCCAAGTTGTTATATTTCCCACTATATTTTCATAGAAATCCATCCCATCCCTCACTTCTGCCTGTTGCAGTCTGCAGAGATCTAGCTTCATGTAGTTCCAGTGGGGGTGTATGAGTAGGGTGAGGGAATGAGATGGTATATGTGGCTCAAGGGATCCTATCTGGGATCTCCGTGTACCATCCTATTCCCTCACTCTACACAGGGATCTTGTCTGGCAGGATATCAAAGTAGGTGGCCAATAGATCTGATCTAGCATGACAGTTCTCATGCTCCATCCATCATGCTATTTAATAATGCATTTACTGTTATGTTATTTTTCCAGTAAAATAAAAGAAAACAGTAATTCTCTGATGTTTAATAATTGTTCTATAGCAGCGGACTATTAAATAATTTATTCCTTATAAGTTCTCATTCAGTCAAAAGGTTTTTTCTAACTTTGCCTACTCACACGTCTTGGTGCTTACTGGCCACATGGCTATTATATAATAGATGTACATGTCCTCTCGATTTATTGATTTGTGTTAGGGTTGGTTTTTTTTGTTGTTGTTGTTACAAAAGTTAATTTCTCTATTCCAGAAGCTCATCTTTTAATCCTTTAACAACCTGACCCCTGAGAGTTTTGCATCATGTCAACCCTTACAATGCTGGCATTTTCTAATCTCTTCAGGACGGATTTCACTGTATTGCTGTGATCCATTTGAATTGATTAAATTCTACAGTGATAGGTACCATAAAAATGATGATTAGATCAATGGATCAATCAGATTAATAGACTAAACTAACAGAGGTAAGTAGAGATGGGTCCTGAACAAAAACCCTGTATCCAAAGACCACTGAAATTCTGGGGGGAAGGGTGGTTTGAAAACTGCATCCTGTTTTTGTGCTTCAGACCTAACTCTAATACGAACTAAACATTCATTTCATTGCCACTCTGGGAAATGCCAGCATTGTAAGGGTTAATATGATGCATACCTTTCAATGGCCCTATTGTACAAGAATTTAAAGACTAGCTTCTGGTATACAGAAGTTAACTTTTATGACAACAGAAAACAAAACAGCACACACCAATAAATCATGAATATATGGTATATCTAATGTGATTACTAAGCAAGGAGGCATATTATGACGGCTAACACTGCAGAAAAAAAATAGTGAAAAGTTAAATTTTAATGTACAATCAAAAAGGAAGCATAGAAATACAGGATTCTGGCAAAAACAAAACAGCATTGAATAACTGGCTGGATTTTCATGTGTTTAAGAATACTAGAGAAGTAAAATCCCTAGCAAGATAGTTCATATGTCTGGTTAATGTATTTTTCCCCACATGAAAATTTATTAAGTATTGAGTCATAGTCATAAAAAAGTGTAAGAACAGATGACTGTTTGCAGAGATTTGCCATTTGTACGCTATAAAAGGCATTCATTGTTCAAAAATTCAGACCGTGTGGAAAGAGCTCTTTGAGAAAATCATCTACTATTTGCATACTGTGTAAGTCACCACTCACTGAGTCCTTCAGAATACAGGCATGTCTTTAATTATTTTTTTTTTGTCAGCCGGCACACATATTATGGGACAGATTCTCTGCCCCAGTATGTTCCCTTGGTACTGCTCAGGTGAAACCTTCCCATAACCTTCCTGCAGAGGAAGCCCAGAGTGTGGGGGAATCCTCAGAGACACAGAAATAGTGTAGGGACATGTTAGGTGATGCGGAAGGAACTGGCAGGGGGATTGACTGGAGAGAAATGCATTCCATCTATCACAAACTGAGATATATTCCTTCAGTGACCATAATCAGAGGGTGTAAAACGGCTGTTCTAATTCATGCCAGGGTAGGGGCAAAGAATGGCTCCCTCACCTTCTGTGTCAAGCTTCTGCTGGCAAAGTTGAAAATCTATCCCTATACATTACTACATACACACACCTTACATTAAAGAAATACCATTAATGTTGCAAAACTGAGCACTCAACATTTAGGAAATGTCAGAACTCTGGCTGCCTGTACAAAAGAAGGTTACTCATCTTGTGTAGTAACTGAGGTTCTTTGAGATGTGTCCCCTGTGGGCGCTCCACTCCAGGTGATGGTGCATCCCTGTCCCTTTGCTCGGAGTTTTGCAGCAGTGCCTGTATGAGTCGTGCAGTGCCTGCCTCATGCACCATTGGCGCTTCATCTAGCATGCACGTGACCCAGACTCCTCAATTCCTTATCTACTGCAGAATCTGTTTTAAACTCGAAGTAGAGGGAAGGAGGGTGGAGCACCCACAAGGGGAAACATCTCAAAGAACAAGGTGAATAACATTCTCTTCTTGTTTGAGAGACGTCCCCAGAGGTGCTTCACTCCAGGTGACTGTACAGAAGTGCCCTCCTAGCATGGTCCCAGGGTTGTGTCGATGGTCTCACATCTGGATAGATGGTGTGAATGCCCCTGAGGAATCGCTTGCTGATTGGGTGAGCAAATATTGTAGTGTCACCGATGTTTTGGTGAAAGGAAGTGATAGTCATGAGGTGTATCTTTATGGAGCTAATGGAGAGGCCAGATTGTTTTAATTCCAGGAGGTAGTTTAAGATCAATGGAAGAGTGCAGATGTTACAGTGGTTTGTCTGGCGGTGCATCAGGCTGTAAATCTCTTCCACTTTTGTAGGTAGGTGTTAAGTGTAGTATGTTTTCTACTGTGGAGTAGCACCTACTGGACCTGTTCAGAACAGTTTAGTTCACCATTAGAGAACCATAGAGGAGCCATGTTTTCAGGTGTGGCATCACTATGTTCGGATGTTTCATATGACCCTCTCGTTGTGTTAACAGGTCCGTCTGGAGCAGGAGAGTGATTGGGGCACCTGCTGACATCTGTGTTATGTACGGATACTACACTTGTCTTGGCCACGTGTGGGCTATTATGATCTGGCTTTGTCGGTCCTTATTTTCTATATTACCCTGGGTAGAAGTAATGCATGAATGTATAGAAGAGATCTGTGTTCCATGTGGTCAGGAATGCGTCCCTCATTGATCGCCTTCCCAGAGCTGCTCTGGAGCAGAACCTTGGGCACTTAGTTGCAGGCATTCACAAATAGATCTATTTGCAGGTGGCCCCATTTTCAAAATATACATTCCAGTATCACATTGTGTGGCAAATTGCCGGTACTGTTCTCTGGGTCTCGCGCTTTCTCTTCTCTGGGGTAGGTTCAAGGCGATATTGCTTGCCTCTGAACCAGTTCTTAATCACTCCCCTAGTGTCCTTGGAGGAGGGGAGTGGAGAGGGAGGGACCTGGGCC
>NC_133778.1:46468723-46670795 GCF_003597395.2 Chelonoidis abingdonii | reverse complement strand
TGGCCACAGCTGTTCTAGTTAATCTAAAGCAAACCTTCCTCCCTTGGCAGGGAATAAGGCCCCCTGCTAACACTCTTATGCTGCCCTCTGGCCATGCTGTATCACAATTGTTTAATTCCCATTTGTGGTCGTGGGGAAAATGTCTGCTGAGTTCATCTGCTGTGGTGTTCTGACATCCAGGTAGGTAGGAAGCTGAGATGTGGATATTGTTTTGGATTCACAAACTGCAGAGTCTCATAGCCTCAGTACATAATGAGTATGATCAGGCTCCCTCTTGGCTTGTTTATACAGAACATGCAAGTAATGTTGTTGATCATTACTCTTATGTTCTGGTTCCTTATGAATGGTAGGAAGTGGAGGCAGGCATTGCAGACAACACAAAGTTCTAGCAGGTTTATGTGTAGCCTTGTCTCAGCTGTGACCATAATCCATGAATTGTGCGATGTTGCCTATGTGCTCCCCACCCTATGAGGGAGGTATCCACTGTGATCATCTGTGATGGAGAATCTTGTGTAAATGGGATCCTCAAGCACAGGTTGTGTGGTTGAGTCCACCAGGTCAGTGAGTCCTTGACCTTGGGGGACATTGTTAATTGTATGTTTAACCTTTGCTTGTTTGGTGTGTAGACAGTTCTAGTCACCCTTGCAGGCAACACATGTGCAGGCGAGTGTGTCTCACCACAAACATGCACGCTGCCATTTGATCAAAAAGTTGTAGGCATATGTGGGCTGTGACCTGTGGGCTGTTCCGCACTGTGGATATGAGTGTCTTTATTGTGTTGAATCTGTCTCGTAGAATTGACACTTTCACTGCCACCAAGTCGAGATAAGCACCGATGAATTCTAACTGTTGAGCTGGTTCTATTGTCAGTTTATTTTTGTTTATTTGTAAACTGAAACGCTGGAAACAATCTATCGGTGTGTGGGTAGAGCGAATGGCGTCTGATCGACCATGTGACTTCAAGAAAGAGTTGTCCAGGTAAGTGAATATTATTATATCTTGTTTTCTCAGGTGCGCTGCTACTACCAAGAGGATCTTTGAGAAAACACGAGGCACTGTTGAGAGGCTGAAAGGTAAAACCTTGTATTGATAGTGGTCTGTGACCAAAGTAAATCTCAGAAAAAGCCTGTGGGTGGGGTGTATCATAACATGAAAAAAAACATTCTGCAGGTCTAGGGCTGAAAACCGGTCCCCCTGCTCCAGCGCTGGTATTATTGTTGTTAAGGTGACCATCATGAACCGTTGCTTTCTCATGAACTTGTTCAGTCGCCTGAGGTTGAGGATAGGTCGCCATCCCCTATTTTTCTTTTGTGTTAAAAAGTAGTGGGAATAAAGCCCCATCCCCTATGTTGCAGGGGAACAGTTTCCACTGCCCCTAATTAGAGAAGATGATCTAACTCTTGGCATAGCAAATGTTCATGAGAGTGGTTCCTGATGAGGGACAGAGAGTGGCAGTGGCTGGGGGGTAAAGACAGGAAAGGAATCTTGTAGCCCATACGTATGTCTTTCAGAGCCCATTTGTCCGTGGTAATGGCAGCCCATTACAGGTGGAATGGGAGCAAACAGTCTTCAGATAGATGGATGGATGGTGTAAGCACTGGAAAGTGGGAGAGGTTTTCAAGAGCCTCGACCAAGCCTTCAAATGTGTTGCTTAGAGGAAGAAGGATGAGACACCATTGGTTCCGGAGGTAAGAGTCATTGTGGTCTCTGTCTTTGTCATTGTTGATGTTGTTGTTCATACAGCCTCCAGTGTTGCTGTGTGTATGTTGAGTATCTATTCCTTGGATATGGTTGATACCATATTGTCTCCTTTTTGTGGCAGGTGTATGAATGTCAAGGAACTGGGGAGTTGCCTGCGAGTTCTTCATAGTGTGCAGTACCTCACTGGTCTTGGCTGCAAACAATTTTTTTCCGTCAAGGGGGAGATCTCTGACTGTATTCTCTATTTCCCGTGGGAATGCTGAGGAGTTAAACCACGAGGCTCATCACATGACCACAGCTACAGTGGTGGACCTGGCAGCCATGTCAGGAACAACATCCAGTGAGGCCTGTAGAGCCATGTGCGCAATCATTTGTCCTTTGGAGACCAGTAATTTAAATTGTTGTTTCTTTTCCTCCGTAACCGCATTAATAAAGTTCATAAACTTTCCATAGTTTCTGTGATCATATTTGGCAAGTAGTACCACGTAATTTGCCACTTTGAATTGAAGCATGGAGGAAGAATGTACTTTGCCGCCAAATAAGTCCAACCTCTTACTTTCTTTATCAAAAGGCATGGACCAAAAGTGCTGTTGTTTGCCCCTCTAGTTGGCTGCTTCCACTACCAGCAAGTTGGGTGCTGGGTGTGTAAATAAAAATTCCAATCCCTTCAGAGGAACATAATATTTTCTGTCTGCGCTTTTGCAGGTTGGAGATATGGTGGCTGGAGTTTGTCATACCATCTTGGCGGACTCCATGATAGCCCCATTGATTGGCAATGCTATCTTTGAGAAGGAAGGTGTCTGCAAGATATCCGTTAGCTCATGCTGAGTTTCTGGCATTTCCTCCAGAGCAGTTTTGAGCTCATTGGCCACTCTTTTGAATAAATCTTGGAAGCGGATAAAGTCATATGCGGTGATTGAGGGGGTGGAGGCATAATAGCCTTGTCCGTTGAGGAGGATGAATTGTTGCTGGTTGGAGAGATGTCAGGACCCGTGTCCTCTTCCTACTCTGCCACAGATTCATCTCTTGTCTTTGAGGGTAGAGGTGGGGAATCTGGTATCTTCCCTATGAGGGCTGAGGCGCCTGCTCTAGTGCACTCTGTAAGACCCCAATGATTCCAGTATGGCCAGTGACCAGAGAAGGGCATGGGTAGTCCCATCCATGGGTGACCATACCATGGTGGCATGTTGTGCGCATATGTGGACTGTGATCATAGTGATCCAGTAGCCATAGGTGTCCTGACTGGGGAGGAACGGTGAGGGGAGAATATCCCTTCAACCACCCCATTGTCAACACTCAAGAACTGTGATGCTATCAGAGACACCTGTTGCAGTGGTACCGCTGACCCCTGTGAGACATCAGTGCCTAAGAGAGGGGACTCCAGGGTCATGGAGACAAACCTTTCTGGGGAAGAAAGTGGCATGGTGCCAAGAGCATCAGAGCCAAAGAGGTGCCAATTGTGTCAGAAGCGTGGTGTGCTGAGCAAGAGCCAGTGCAGTTTGTGTTGGTGCCATTGCGCTAGCAACATTAGGCTGCGGCATGGAAATAGGAATGGTTGTTGGTGTCATCTCCTTTAGCGCTGTTGACAGTGTCGTAGTGAAGATGAGCAGCTTACAGCCCTTAGGGTCCGCACTGGAGCACTGGGTTCTAGCAGCGGTCGCCATGTGGACAGTGCGGGAGGTGCCTAGAGTGTGATAGGTGGTGAACCATAGTACAGCCAGCACCGATCACAGCAATTTGGTCGGTGACCATTTTGTGTTGGTCTGCTCTCTGAGGATTTTTTGGTCTTTCTGGACCTTGGCAGTGAAGAGACTGGTAACCTATGCCAGGAAGAGATACGTTCTTGGGTTGGAGGCTGGTCTTAATGACTTAAATTCTCCATCAAGATGAGTTTCAGTCTCAGATCTCTATCCCTGCATGCCCTGGCTTTCTATTTGTTACAATGTGTCCATCAGACACAGGCATCACCTCTCTGCACGTTGTGCATCTTTTAAATCCTGGTGAACCAGGCATTTTTCTAACCTAATACTAACTATACTAAGGGATGGGGAAATAATTTTTTCCAGGAGGGGACGTAACTCTAGTAACTGAAACTTAACGTATCTAAACTATCCTAACTCACTAATTTATCTAAACTTATCTAGTAGAAACAAAGGTTTTCAACAGGACTGCTGAGCTCCATCTCAGGCCAGGGATGGTTGAGAAAGAACTGAAGTGTCCATGTTGCACACGCACTCAATGAAGTGCCAACGGCGCGCAAGGCAGGTACCGCATGTGCATGACCCCTATAGGCACTGCTGGAAAACTCTCTGAGCACAGGCACAGGGATGCACCATAATCTGGAGCGGAGCACCCACATGGACCTCTCTCGAAGAAAGAACTTTAATTTAGCCCCCTTGTGTGTGCATTACAATACAGTCTTTAATTGCATGTCCACACACTATTTTTTCCACATTCTGTGCACAGTAAGGACAGTGCTCACTTAATGAGCAGCTATTCAATATTTTGTTTTCTCTTCATTGTTCAATGTGTGACTACATGCCTTATTTATGGCACTGTCTTCAAACCCTGTTCTGAAGACAGAAGTATTAATTTATTCATGTTATTTTCTATGGTGCTCATCATTATAATATCTGAGTGCTTCACAATAGGGTTCTGGATTAACCGCAGTTAGCTCACATGATTAACTCAAAAAAATTAATCACACTGTTAAACAACAGAATGCCAATTGAAATGCATTAAATATTTTGGATGTTTTTCCACATTTTCAAATATATTGTAGTCTGTGTTGTCACTGAAATCAAAGTGTATATTATTTTTAATACAAATATTTGCACTGTAAAAATGGTAAAAGAAATAGTATTTTTCAACTGACCTCAGACAAGTACTGTAGTGCAATCTCTTTATCATCAAAATGCAACTTACAAATGTAGATATTTTTTGTTGCATAACTGCCCTCAAAAACAAAACAATGTAAAACTTCAGAGCCTACATGTCCACTCAGTCCTATTTCTTGTTCAGGAAAATGCTAAGACAAAGAAGTTTGTTTACATTTATAGGAGATAATGCTGCCCGCTTCTTATTTACAGTGTCACCAGAAAGCAAGAACAGGGATTTGCATGGCACTTTTGTAGCCAGCACTGCAAGGTATTTACATGCCAAATATGCTAAACATTCGTTGGGTCCTTCACGCCTCAGCCACCATTCCAGAGGACATGCTTCCATGCTGATGATACTCATTAAAAAAATAATGCGTTAATTAAAAATGTGACTGAACTTCTTGCAGGAGAATTGCATGTCCCCTGCTGTTTTACCCGCACACTGCCATAAAATTTATGGTTATAGCAGTCTCAGATGATGACCCAGCACATGTTGTTCATTTTAAGAACACTCACTGCAGATTTGACAAAACACAAAGAAGATACCAATGTGAGATTTCTACAGATAGCTACAGCACTCGACCCAAGATTTAAGAATCTGAAGTGCCTTCCAAAATCTGAGAGGGATAACGTGTGGAGCATGTTTTCAGAAGTCTTCTGATGCGGAAACTACAGAATCTGAACCACCAAAAAAGAAAAATCAACCTTCTGCTGGTGGCATCTGACTCAGATAATGAAAATGAACATGCATCGGTCAGTATTGCTTTGGATTGTTATCAGTTTTGGATTGTCATCAGCATGGACACATGTCCCCTGGAATGTTGGTTGAAGCATGAAGGGACATATCAGCAAGGGGGGTTCACTGAAAGCATGGTGAGACAGGCTCCTTGATCGGATTTCTACTGCCTGGCCCCAGCCCAACCTAGAGCAGCCATTACAGGAAAAGTCCAGCTTCATCCCTGCTGTCTTGGGCTGAAGGTGGCATCTTCGGTCACTTTGTGGGGATGGCACATGTGCAGTCTAATCAGCATGAAGAGCTCTGAGAGGCTTGAGCATTCTCAGTGAAAGAATGGAATCTTCAGAGATTTTAGCTGCTAAAACCTAAGGAGTCTCTTAAGCATGTGCAACCTCCAATTTTTCAAAGGCTTATAACTCGGCCAAATTTGGGTGCAACTTCACAGCAACAGAAAAAGGCACATCCCTGACACAAAGGCCACCCCCACGCCAAATTTCAAATCCTTGCTCCAAAGCACAGGGGTGCTAGCATTTCTCAAAGAAAAGGTCACCAGAATTTTTTTTTTTTTTTTTTTAACATCGGCAAAACAACATACTTCTCCCTGACCATATTCTCAGAAATGGGTGGACCATTTTGGCTGAATTTTTTCAGAACTGAGCCTGAAGCAGACGCTTGGCATGGAAAACTTTAGCTAAAACTGCAAAGTTTGGCGAAGTTATAAGCAACTGAAAACTGGGTCTTACAGTGGGAAGTGTTAGACAACTTTAATAGGTGGTGCTACCAGCCCTGCCTATTATATCTGTCTGCAGCAACCAAAAGTTTAAAATGAATTCAAATTTTGGGAAGTGAGCGTTCTCTTCCTTTCCCTTCTCTCTTTTTCTCTTAGTGCTTCCATAAAATACAATAGGCATGAAAAAAGAAAAAGCATGCAAGTACCTTCACATAGTTGTATTGAAGAAGAGCAAATTTTTGGTCAGGAGATAATATAGCTGTGGTTGCTCCATATGTGGCCTATCAACAAAAAGGAAGAGAAAAAACTTCACACATTGATTATATAGAGAAACATGCAGCAGTACTTTCCTGAGATATACAGTATGTGAGCAAACATACTAATGTGCTATTTTTCAGAACTTCTGAGATTGCTTGATCCTCAGCATTTACACGCACAATGTCGTTGTCAGCGGTTTTGTGCAGGTATTGATTTCCTAAAAGAACAAGAGAAATGTCACTGGGCAACAATAAATGAAAATGTTTCTTAACATTTATTATTTTCCATTTATATTATAAAGCTGACTATCTAAAACAGAACAATTCAAAACTCTGGGTCTTTATACAGTGGGAAGGGGCACAAGTCACAGAAGCCAGTAAGAAGTGCAGTCCCTATGTTCTGAGGAGCACAGGGTCTGCTCCCACCTTACTCCCCTGGGGAACTCAGCACACCAAAAGGGAAAGGAGCCTTGCTCTGTCTCCTCCGGTTTCCCACACTGACTGAAGGAGTAGGGTGGATGCACAGGGAGGAGTGCGTTATCCCCTATAGAAGGGTGAAGCAGCAGATGTGCTCTTCTGGAATCCAGGGGGAGATGTGCCTCCACATCATCAGCAACACAAAGACATGCCTGAAGGGTGCAATCAAGCCCTATGTTTCCAATTATTTTCATTCTGCTTTTAGTATTAGTGGCATCATTCCACAACAGCAACCTAAAAACGTTCAGACTTTTCCTCTACATAGCAGCTACCTCTGAGCAGTTAGGTAAGTACAGCCTGCCATTAACGTGAACATCAAATATCAGAGGTAGGCAGAGAGAACATTCAATCAACACAGACTGGTTACCTGAAATCCATTGTAAATTATATGTTTTGTATCTAATGTCACCATCTAAATAATCCTGTAAGGTAAATGTTCTATGCGGGTCAGACGTGGTACCTGCAGCAGGAAGAAAGAAAAGGAAGATGTGGATATTGCTGTGATCTACCCAGCCAAAGCTAAAAATAGATGTGTCTCTGCTACAAGTTTACTAGCACATTAACTATCCTCGTGTAAAATCCTAGTGGAGACCAGGCACTGTAGTTGGTTTACTTCATAGTAAAACAACAGGGGCTATAGTACTGCCCTTGCCAAGCCACCTTGAGGTAAAAGCCCCAGGTGCCTTGTCTCCACAAGGATTATACAGTGAGATAACAATGTGCAATAGTTGTCTCCCTGTAAAAGCACTCACCTCTGCAGCAGAGAAGCCCAGAGAAATTAAGGCTATATTATAAAAGGTGAAGATACTAAAAAGAGAAAGACCCAACCTTAGTCTTCCTCCCCTCTGTGAGTACTCCTGGGATTCATTGCTGTATTCTTTACCTTGACTATTACCTGTTTGCTTTAGACACCTATTATGGGCTTGATCCTGCACAGCGCAGATGCACAAGCACAAGGCAAAAACTGATGGGCTGATCAGGAAGCAAGATTAATGGGATTCTGCATCAATATGAGTGTGGTTTGTATTCCTGCTGAGTAGAAAGAGTAAGGACCAAAACAGTAGCACATAACTCAGCACTCCATTTGTATGCTGAGGATCACACTTAAACCCATGTCTCTTGAGACACACCCACACTCAGCCCTCTATTTTTATTCCCTATATCCTTGAGGGTAAGGGAGCAGACATACAAGGCTTGAGGCCTGTTACCATTTAGGGTATGTCTACATTGGAGCTAGGGGTATAATTTCTGGCTCAGACAGACATACCCACGGTAGCTCTGACAGAGCTAACACACGAAAAATAGAAGTGTAGCCATAGAGGTGCAAGTGATAGGATATACATACCAAGTACATACCTAGGATTTCAGACGAGATATGTTTGGAGATGTTAGACCCTCCCACTTCTCACACCATTATTTTTAGCACGCTAGCTGGATGAAATTATACCTCCAGCATCAGTGTAGACAGACTCTCAGTGCAAAGGACTACAACTAGTGCTTAACCTTATTTGTATCTTTGTGCAGCATCCACTCACCTTGTGTTTCCTACTTCACATCATGCAAGGATTTCCCAGCCTATGCATTTTTTCCAAGTCAAAATATTCCCAAATATGATATGAACAGTAGAAACACTGAATCTGAATGTCAACCTTTTCATTCATCCCTAGTGCTTACAACACTTCCAGTCCCCACTGTCTCAGGAAGAACTGAGGTTATGTCTACGTGGCCATGCAGTTCAGACTATGTAGGTGTGAACTGTAGCACACACTAGCATACTGCATTGTAACTTCCCTGCGTGGATGCTGCAAGCATGAATTAAAACATTAACATGAACAACGTAACTTTTAATTCACACCTGCAGAGTCCACACAGGAGAGTTACAGAGCAGCACGCTAGTGCACACTGCATTCACGCCCCCATAGTTCAAAGGCGGGGGGGCTGTGTAGACAAGCCCTGAGTTTGGAATTCAAACCCAGTCCCTTTGCTTAGTAGTGAACAACTCTGGCTCAGAGTCACTGAGCTGATCCCAGAGGTACTTGAGCTCCTGTATAGCTTAGCATTTGAAATACAGTATATACCACAACAGATAAAGTTAATGATTTAAGACCCAACCACTCTGTTCTGGTCTCCCTCTAGCGGCTAATCAATCACCAATGAAGTAAATGGGAGTTTTTCCATTACTAGCCCCTAGAGGGACTAGGATCATGGGATCTAGACAACCACCTCACCACTTAGCCTTCATGACTGGATGCAGAGTTGTCCGACCTGGAAAATCACTGTAATGTAAAGTTGTTTCTGCATTCAATATGAAACCACACATTATAATAGCAAATGTTATTAAAGTTCACAAATCCTTGTAGAGTGTATCATTTACTTTCTGTTAAACGGTTAACAAACCCAACTCTCATAAATGGCTCAAATGAAACACATAGGAGCAATAAAACATCCAGTGCAGAATTTCTACTTTTGAAAATAGTAATTAAGTCATAAAACTCTTACTGATTATAATATATAATTATAATAGAAATATAATATAACTATATAATATTTAAATATAATGGAAAATCTGATTAATATTTACCCTCTGCAATAAAGGCTACATTTACATAGCTTATTCACTGCTCACCCCACAGAATCCAAGTGCCCTACGAGTTGCAATCATTGCAGAAATAGGTTGCAATATTAAAACCGAACAGCAAAGTAAATTCTTAGAAAACAGCAAGTTTGTCATCGACTTCAGTTGCGCAAGGATTTCACCCTCTGTGTAAAGTACCTTTCTTTCAAAACCAGTATCTTCTGTAGGTTTCACATCACCAACTATTAACTAGTTTTTGCTAACTCTTAAAGGGGACTTACAAAGGAAATATACCTATCTCATAGAACTGGAAGGGACACTGAAAGGTCATTGAGTCCAGCCCCCTGCCTTCACTAGCAGGTCCAAGTACTGATTTTTGCCCCAGATCCCTAAGTGGTCCCTTCAAGGATTGAACTCAGAACCCTGGGTTTAAGCAGGCCAATGCTCAAATTGCTGAGCTATCCCTCAAAACAGTAATGGGTTTATGCCTTTTCTTGCTTCTTCGTGCTTGATAAAGGAGGGCTAAAACTTTGGAAGGCAGGTCTCTCTCTCCTGTTTTTCCTGAAAGCCTCAATGGATGACTGGAGACCTAGAAGGGTTAAAACCTCATAACTGAGAAAGAGAAATGAATTTTTCATTCTAATTGTTTAAAACTTACTGTCAATATCGGTTTAAATCAAAAACCTGAAAACACATGGGAGAAAGTCTTTGAAAAAAGAGTCAAAACCCTTTTAACTAAGCGCTAAAAATACCTCCAACATTAACTCTGAGACCTCCTCCTCCTCCAGCAAAGGCAGAGAAGGCTAGATTTGCCATTTCAGATTATTTTTCAGGGAACAAGAACCTCTTTGGCCCTTTTTTGTACAAAATAAGGCAGCAAAAAAAGAGCACAAGCCCTTTTAATAAAAAAAACTATGTAGGTCATGTTTAATACATGCGTGAAGGTGGAATATGGAAGATGAGTGTAAGGGATTTAATGATTCTGTAATCATTTCAAGTTTAATTTACATCTCTACCCCAATATAACGCAACCTGATATAACACAAATTCAGATATAATGTGGTAATTCAGTGCTCTGGGGGGGGGAGGGGGGGGCTGTGCACTCCGGCAGATCAAAGCAAGTTCAATATAACGCAGATTCACCTATAACATGGTAAGATTTTTTTGGCCCCTGAGGACAGCGTTATATTGGGGGAGGTGTACTTCAAACAATAAGCATATGCATTATTATAAGCAAAGCCAAATGAATAGATTGCAACAAATAATTTACTCAATGAACTTAGACTGGGATTTTCAATGCACCAAAGAGAACCGAGGGCAGACTAGATGATCACAACAGTCCCTTTGCCCTTAGAATTTATGAGTTAAATGTTGAACACCCACTGAAGTTCAGTTCTTTGGAAAAATCCCAGTCCTAGTCTCCCTCTGCTTATGGACAGTCTGTAAGCAGATCATGATTTCCGCACATTAAATGATTCCTAATTAACAGAATAAAATCTTTGAAAAATATTTTACTTTACAGATTGGTTATGAACAGCTATCTGGATGTGATAGTCAAGCGCTATTGGTTACTTGTAAATGGTCACGTTATTCTTTTCCTCCCCTGACTTCAGAAGCATATTTCTTAAAAGCAGTGAGGCTTTACGTAGCAACTAGTTTAAATTCTCTTGGAAAGGGGAAGCAATTTAAGGACAGATAATCAGGTTGAAAGATTTTTCAAAAATGTTACATTTTCCTTTCTATAACACACGTCTTGGCTGAGGCATTATTGCTAAAAACAATAAAAACAACAATGGCTTTGTGGTAATCTAGCCTCCCAGTCCCAGACCTGAACTTTAGCGTCCACAGCCTGGTCCTGTCCCAAACCTGGACTTTTGCGTCCAAAAGTCTGGGGGCTTACCTGAAACTCCCCCAAGCTCACTACCAGCTTGGGTATTTGGGCTGCCACCAGGTCAGGTAGGTAATTTACTTTAGGGGGCCTGACCTCCCCCTTTCCTCTCTCTGGTGTCCCCAACCCTCCCTGGGTGGGACCTCCAGATTCCAAATCCCTTGGATGCTAAAAGCAGGGGAAAAAATCCCTTCTCCCCTCCTTCCCCGCCTTGCACAGAAACCGGTTTCTCTACTTCCCAAGCGATAAGCGTTCTCTACCCTCAGGACAATTGAGATGCAAAATGCCACCAGCTTGGCTTTGCCTTCCCCCGTGTCTGCTCTCGTAGCAGTAACAGGAAAAAAACTTCAACCACAAGAGAACAGAGATGATTCTTTGTCTCTTGCCCCGTAGCCTGCTCCTTCCCTGAAAGCAATAGGAAAATAGCTCACAGCCTGGCTTTTCCCTTCCCTTTGCCTCCCTAGGAAAAGAAACTTCCACACGTTTTAAAAGAAAAAGTTTATATAAAAATAGAAAGAAAATATAAAACAATAATCTTGCATTAAGAAACTCAATACAGGCTCTTGCTTATAAGAAGATATGAAAAAACAGTCTGATTTAAAGATAGCCCAATTAAACCAGTCCAACAAATCAACATACAGGTAAATACACCACAAAGATCATCATAGCCGAATTACTTTGCGTTCCCTGGGTACTTACAGATGTTTAGAAGAAACTTTAAGATAAGATGGAGTTAGGAGGAAACCTTGTTTACTCACAGCTGAGCAAACAACAAAGACCCCTGGTATACAAATTCCCGCCCCTGACTTTAAACAATCCAGTTCTCTGATTGGTCCTCTGGTCAGGTGTTTGGTTACCCTTTCCAGGTAAAAGAAACTTAACCCTTACCTTACCTATCTAGTTATGACAGGCTTACTTTAAGATTTGTTGGTTAGACAGAGAATTTATATTTAAGTTTTCCCTCTACCCATTTAACATAGTAACTGCAAGTGCACTCCAAGCTGTAAAGTGTGAGCTCTTTTTCTAGCTCATTTGACTGCTTCTCTTCTAAGCCTCAGGCAAGTGGTTTTAGAAAACTGTCTCCCTTCTCTGTCTAACAGTGTCCCATGAAAAACATACTAACTGTCTTTACTGATCTTTAGTTCACATACCAGCAAAAAATGGAATAATCTGTGTCAAATAAATTTAGGTGCTAGACGGTCATAAGAGGGAAATCTTAACATTAATACCATTACAACTCTACCTTCAAAACCTAGCATATTTTCCATATATGAATAGTCAAGCGAGCACACTTAAAAGCCTCCTTTCACAAATGTCTATTTCACTAAAATGCTTCTGGTAAGTGAATGCAAAAATGGAGCAAATATGGCCACAGTCAATTCATCTTTAAATTTAAAAAATACAGAAACTCAGATTTTTGGTCTCCTTTTCTCCCTAGATTAATCCAGAAATGGGCAATTGTCTTCCACTAAATTCTAGATGAATGCTTGTTCACTTCCACCCCATCCCTCCCTAAATACAGCTCATATATTTTCTTCCCTTTGTCATCCTCATTCCAGAAATATTTACAGTATCATAAAACCAGTCTCTTTTATGACACCAATCCTTAATTCAGACAACTCTTCTGGGAGTGAATGTTCTTAAAGCTTTGTGTAAACAGTCTTCACATGATGCTGATAACTAGTTTATTTTTTTCAATACATGTCACCTTCTCCCAGCAGAAAACTGAGAGAGTCTGTGGAGGGGTGAAAAGTGAAGAAAAGAGGAAGCTTGTATGAGTTCTCTCACAAACAAGGGTAAAGCATACCACAAACTAAAATATTCCACATATTATATTGACAAATTTATCCATTAACCTCTAGTGTCTAGGTTCACATTTCTGATGTCCCACATGTAATTCTGAAATAATTCTCAACCTTTTCTTGTTTGCCTTTTCAGCCCTTGAACACTGATCTAACCATTTTGACTAAAGGTTAAGATAACTGTATCTTCAAAAAAGTGTTTATCAGAATGGACTTTAGTTCACTTAGGTCATCGTCATGAGAACAGTATTTTTTTTCCAGTTTTTTCTCAGGGCCCAATTCTGCCACCCTTATTCAATTCTGTAGTATGCCCCCTGAAGTCAGTCATACCACATGTCAAGGTTTTTCCCCCACTTTGAACTTTAGGGTACAAAAAGTGGGGACCTGCATGAACACTTCTAAGCTTAATTACTAGCTTAAATCTGGTACACTGCCACCAGCCAGAATTTAGTGTCTGGCACACTTTCTGTTCCCCCAAAACCTTCCGCTGGGAACCACAGATCCAAACCCTTGGATCTTAAACAGGAGAATAACCATCCCTCTCCTTTTCCCCTAGACTGTCCCTCCCTGGGTGCCTTGGGAGGGCTTCACATTGTCCAAACTCCTTGGATCTTAAAACAAGGAGGAATTAACCATCCCCCCTCCTTTCCCCCCACCAATCCCTGGTGAGTCAGACTCAATCCCTTGGATTTAAAACAAGGAAAAATCAATCAGTGTTCTTAAAAAAAAAGGCTTTAATTAAGAAAGAAAAAAAAAGTAAAAGTTATCTCTGTAAAATTCGATGGAAATGGCTTTACGGGTACTCAATTCATATAGACTAGAGGGACTCCCCCCCAGCCTCAGATTCAAAGTTACAGCAAACAGAGGTAAAAATCCTTCCAGAAAAAAGACATATTTACAAGTTAAGAAAACAAACATAAGACTAATCCGCCTTGCCTGGCTATTACTTACAATTTTGAAACCTGAAAGACTGTTTCAGATAGATTGGGAAAACCTGGGTGTACATCTGGTCCCTCTTAGCCCCAACAGTGAACAATGAACAACACAAAAAGCACAAACAAAGACTTCCCTTCACCAAGATTTGAAAGTATCTTGTCCCCCAATTGGTCCTCTGGTCAGGTGTCAGCCAGGTTTACTGAGCTTCTTCACCCTTTACAGGTAAAAGAGACATTAACCCTTAACCATCTGTTTATGACACCACGCTTGAGCAAATGTGGCAAAATCAAACCCTCAGTAATTAAGTGTTCTCATCCTAACAGTTGCTCGGTGACATCCATACCACTTGTATGTTCTCAATTAAATATTGACAACTGTGACATGATCCTTCACTTTCAAAGATCCCAAAGCACTGTACAGATGTTGAAAACTTACTTACAATTCAAACTACAGGCACAGAATCATACCAATGTAGGATGGAATGGATGGCGATAGGTCATCTAGTCCACTCCCCTGAACTAAGTATTATCTAGTTATTTCTTGGCCTGTTTTCAGTGGATAAGGAGAACAAATTATCACTCTTCTTTATAACAACCTCTTTACTTACTTGAAGACTTATGTCCTCAGTCTTTTCTCCTCCATACTAAACAAACCCAACTGTACATTATTATTGAGTCTGCAAAAAACCCTCTAAATAAATAAATTACGATGATGTGGGCATGTATATGCGCATATTTATTTGTTTTTCCTAAAGTTAATTAAGTATTTTAGGAAAAACTGTCAGAGCGGCCACCAAAAAAATTTGTTATGAGATCCCCTGATCTAGGCTATATTTCCCTGGTTTGCTTATGAGAAGGTCATATGAGATAGTATCAAAAGTCTTATTAAAGTTGAGTTATATCACAGCTACTGCTTCCCCCATCCCCAAGACTTGTTGCCCTATCAAAGAAGGGTATTAGCTTGGTTTGACATGATTTGTTCTTTACAAATCCACACTGACTGTTACTTACATATTGATTATTTGCTCTGTTGTCTTTCCAAGTACTAAAGTTAAGCTGACTGGTCTACAATTCCCTGGGTTGTCCTTATTCCCCCTTTCATAGATGGGCAAATATAGTCCCCTTTTCCAGTCTTCTGTGCTCTCTCCTGTTCTCTACAAGGCCTCACAGATATTCACTAATGGCTCAGAGATCTCTTCAGCCAGTTCCTTAAGTATTCTAGGATGTCATTTTATCAGGTCCTGCCGATTCAAGTCATCCAGCTTGTCTAAGGCTACGTCTACACTTACAAACTTACAGTGGCACAGCTGTACCGATACAGCTGTATCGCATGTAGCCATGTTATGCTGATAGGAGAGATCTCTCCCATCGACATAATAAAAACAGCTCAATGAGCGGCAGTAGCTATGTTGGTGGGAGAGCATCTCTTCCCAACATAGCACTGTGCACATGAGCGCTTAGGCAGGCAAAACATATGTTGCTCAGGGGGCTATTTTTTTACACCCCTGAATGACAACAGTTTTGCTGACATAAGTGCTAGTTACACATGGACTAAGGCCTTGTCTACACTACAGTTTTATCAACAAAAATTGTGCCAACATAGAGCAACTGCTTTAATTAAACCGCCATTGCATGTACACACTATGCTCCTTGTGTCAGCAGAGTTCAGCACTGGTGGCCACCCCCCTTCTACACAGGTTCTGGCACTCCTGAGGCCCCCAAATTGGCTGAGGCATTGTCCTCTTCCATACCAGACACTGATTTTGAGTCAGTGGTGAAGGGAACGCTACACTCCCCTATTTTTCCTCCATAGGTAAAATGGCTCCAGCCAAAGCTGATGGTACTCTCTGCATCTACTGTAACATGGTTCTGGCCTTCAGAAGTCATGATACAGCCATATTATTATTGCAAATAGGCAGTGCTTAATTTGTAATGAAAGAGGTGCCAGAGCTCAAGCAATTTTTTACTTTCATAACTGACGTGGCAAGCCCAGAGGAGCTGGAGCTTTGAACTTGCTTACTTATTTTGAACTGCCAAGCTTAGACGTGTCAGGGCTCAGGCCTGGCAAGCCCTGGCACAAATTAAGTTCTGCATATAAGGATTATTTCACAGACTACTAAATCATAGCCACTTCTCAGTTAAAAAGCGGCAGCAGTTTAACACCGCATAGCAACTCTACACAACAATTTAGATTAGAAATAGGAGAATACTGTATCTTGTTGAATTTACAGGGAAATTTTAGGTACATAAAATTGAATTAGACAATTGGTATGTGGCCAGGACAATAGATTTCACTCCTTACCTAAAATGGAAAAAAATCTACACTGTCTAAATAGGAAGGATTACACACACAAGCTATTTTACAGACATTTACTGAAGTCAACGGTGTTTTCAATTAAAAATTGGATTTGAGTGCATATAAACATTTGTACACATCTGATTACAATTTAAATAAGTGAAGACTAAATATTTTATTTTACTGCCTTATTTTAATGTACATTCTTGCTATCATTTTTGAACCGATGAAAAGAACTGGCTGTGATAGAAAGTTGTTATTATTGATTAATTCCCAGTTTTCATTGACAACATTCCAGCATCCCTGTCAGTCTGAAAAAGAAAATACTTTATCCCACTTTTTTATAAGCCTCTGCAAATATTAGACCCCTTAAGGAACTGCTGGCAAGCTGTCCCAGGTACTCTGACAACATGCTGGCAAAATGCACGTGCACCTCAAGGACAATCCCAAACCAGGTTTGTCACATATTGTCATCTTCCTTTCCAGCTCCCCACAATGCTTCTGACTGCTTACCTAAACATAAGTACCACATCCACTCATCTACCAAAATCTTCCCATGCACACTTTCCTGCCAACCCACAAAATCATTTCCTGTGCTGCTTTCCCCTCCCCCTATAACTGCCTGATAGAGTTGTCCCAATTTTCACTTTGAAAATCTGCTTATTTTGGATAGACAATCAGGCAGGAAAAAAACAGATAACCAACCACCAATAAAACACAAGCCTCCTATTGGAGAAAATCCTAGCAACAGAATACCTTCAAGAGTTGTACAACAACACCCCGATTTCTATTAATATCTAGTATTACTTTAAAAATGATTGATATATATTGTAACACTATATATAAATTACACTATGTTAATCTCAATTTTTGCTCCAATTCACTGCTGTATCTTTAGTTTAAACTGTACAAAACCCAAACCTTCTTAGTATATCTAAGTACTGGACAGGCTAGTTACTTTAAGAATACACTGCAGCTATTTTCTGTCAAGCCAGTATATCTGTAACCCTTTCTTGATATTTACATTACAAAAGAGATTTGCACAATGTCTGCTTTAAAGTGGGAACATTCTGTTTCTCTCTGGTTTGTTACAAGTCTGTAATGTTGAATTCTATACTGTTATAACTAGTAGTCTTGAGAAATTTAAAACGAAAAAAGTTGATGTATAATTGCATCCTATCAACTGGCAGGTCTTCACTGAGTAAACATTGATTTAATATTGTTTTAGATCAGGGGTCGGCAACCTCTGGCACACAGTGCGCCAGGGAAAGTACCCTGGTGGGCCGGGCCAGTTTGTTTACCTGCAGCATCCACAGGTTCAGCCGATCGTGGCTCCCACTGGCTGCGGTTCGCCACTCCAGGCCAATGGGCGCTGTGGGAAGCTGTGGCCAGCACATCACTTCCTGCAGCCCCCATTGGCCTGGAACGGTGAATCACAGGCAGTGGGAGCCACGATCGGCTGAACCTGCGGACACAGCAGGTAAGCAAATTGGCCTGGCCTGCTAGGGTGCTTACCCTGCCGGGCCACGTGCCAGAGGTTGCCAACCCCTGTTTTAGATTAACACCCAGGACTAGCGTCACACTAGACAACACAAATTGACCAGAGTCCAAAAGTCTGTCTTTGATATGCCTCTCTGTTCCTTGATCTCTGTGACAGTGCTATATATATCACACATTTATGTAAAGGTGGTTTGGTTTCAGTAACGCTCTTTTATCTCCGTCAACCTGCCACACAAGATCAACAGACTTGAATTTTACTGTTAGGGCTACAATTTTCACTCTCTAGTGACAGGAAAACAAGATGTTGCAAAGTGGCACATTTTGATTATGCTTTTTGGTGTTTACTTGGGAACTGAGATGGTTGATTATTTTAATTTTCAGAGGGGCTTCTCACCCCTGGAATCCAGAGACAACTTCAAAAATGAGTTAACCTCCAGTTCCTGCCTGAATGCACATTAGTTTCACTGTCTCCAGCTTAACAAGTCAGCAAGACCTTTGCTGGGAACACTTTCCAGAACTCAGTAGGTAATATTACAGTCTACTTTCTAGCTGTGGATTCATGACACCCTGCAGAAAATAAAGTCTAGCAGCTCTGGACAAATAACTCATTGGAATCCTTGAGTTTTCTTCGGAGATCAGCCTAGTTTTCTCACTCACATTATCATAGGGTCTCTTCAAAGATGACTATTTTAAACTTACTTTTTGTCAGTAAAGCTACAGGAACAGCTATGGCAATAACAATCACTGCAATTGCAAGCAATCCCAACAGATACTTCACTACTGTCTGGAAAACACGAAAAGAAAATACAAAGTTAGACGTGCACGATGTGTGTTAATGTGCCAGCGTGTAAAAGCCAAGTGACTGTTCCAGGGCTGGGGCGGTGTGCACACCAGCGTGTATGGTTGTGCACTTAGACTGGTTCCAGGGCAGTTTATTGCACAGTGAGAATTTGGGCGTGTGTTCCCTTGCCGGTGTGGCTGTGTGGGGGGAGAGTACCGCCCTATCTTTGAGGTTGAGCGCCACAAGCTGTTCCTAGCATAGCAAATACGCCTTCGCATCTTCCGTGTCTGGAACAGAAACGCACAGCCCAAGCCCCGGGAGAATTTGCTCACGTGCAAAGAATGCTGCACTCCCATTAAGCGCAGCATAGTCCAGGCTGGAACTACCCTCCTGCCCCGGGCCTCAGGCAAGGGCCTTTTCAGTTGCCTCTGGCTCCAGCTGGGGGTGAAGCAGCCGCCCGCGGGCAGCGACACAGTTACTTACTGACCTTCATAACTGGGAGCTGCGGGAAGCGGATCCTCCCTGTGCGCCTGCGAGCGACAGAAGAAGCGAAGCGTCTTCCTCTCTGGCACAGGCGGCGAACTCCCGGCTCCCCAGCGCCTAGTTAAACATTAGAGCGGCGCAAGGGCGGCGGCGGCTCAGTCCCGGGGCCGCCCCGCGGGGGACGGCACGGGACCGGACCTCTAGCTAGCTGCTTGGGCAGCGAAAGGGGCACCGCGAGGTGGGCGTGGCCTGGCGGGCAGGGCTGGGTGTGGTGAGGAGAAGCCGAGGAGCTGCCCCGGGCTGGGGCGCGGGTTCCAGCGGCGTGAAGTGGTGGGGGGCACTGGAGCGTAGGGACAACCCGGGGAGGTTCCCAGCGGAGCTGGAGGGCTGGAGACGCGGGAGGTTAGTGCTCAGTGGGGCGGGCTGGGTGGCTGGCAGTGTGCTGGAAGAGGCGGGGTTGCGATTTCTCCCGTGAGGATCAAAGGGGGCGGGGATGGTACGTAGGCTGCTAAAGTTTATTTCACTTGTGCCGAACCGTCACTAACCAGGCACTGGGGAAGAGACGGAATTGCAGCAACTTGGAGTCTAGCCCCTGTAACCATCTGCACGGGGGACCGGCAGGTGCTGCTGCTGGCCAGACAAACTCTGCGCGGAAGTCCTTTCAGCAGGATTAAGGGTTTTCTTTAGTATAGGGGTTCTCAAACTTCATTTCATCACCATCCCCTTCTGACGTGAAAAAATAATACATGGCCCCAGGGAGGGGAACCAAAACCCAAGGGCTTCAGCCCCAGGTGTGGGACCTGTAACCTGAGACCCATCACCCAGGGCAGAAACCCTCAGGCTCAAGCTTTGGCCCTGGGTGGTGGGGCTAAAGCTTCAGCTTCATCCCGAGCAAATCTAGTGCCAACCCTGGCAACCCCATTAAAACAGTGTTGCAACCCACTTCAGGCTCCCAACCCACAGTTTGAGAACTGCTGCTTTAGTCCTCATCAGGTAACTGGATTTCCAGGGAGAACAAATCAGATTTTGTCTGAGTCAAGTCCAAAATGTAGAATAGTGAGACATATATATTTAAATAATATGTTATTTTTCCAGATGCTATAGACTGCATGTTATACCCAAACAGGGGTGACTTGCTGTTCTCATTAAAGTTTTTGGCAAAAGTGCCATTAAGCTAAATTGAACTACTTTCGACTGCACTCTGCTTCTCAAACAGCATTTATATAAGGCTTCAATGCACTTTAATTAAAACACTTTAAATTCACACCTTTATTTAAAATTTGGTTCAATTTCTCATGTAGACAAACATGAAGAAAAACATTCCTTGCTACCAGTGATTGACAAAATTAATATACCAAGGATTAATGAAATATAAAATGAATAACCTGTAAATCAAAATTAAGTATAGTATCATGTGGTCTAAAAGATGAGTATCAGCAACTTGTTAGAAGTCTAGGGTTTTTCATAACAGTACTTTATATTAGAGGTAGATTCTAGCCACAAAGTTTGATCCAAATCTCCACCAAATTAGAGGGTGTGAATTTCTGTTTCTATTTAGGCACATCTCTGCTTAGTTTTCTTTGCTCAAAACACTTAATAAATACTAATGAATCATCACAACATCCCAGGGTTGAAAGCAAACCTTTGTATCCCTATTATACAGATAGGAACACAGAACAAAGAAAGTATATGACTTGCTGAAGTAATGGAGGAGTCACTGCCAGAGCCTTGGGAGAGAGCAAGAGTTCCTGATATTTAGTCCTGTTTTCAAAGCACTAGACAGAACTTTACTTAAAGTTATGTGGCTTGTAGTGGATGGTCCTACCTACTTTTGCCTCCACACCAACACAAAATGCCAGCTACTGTATCTGGGGCTGGAAATGCATCCTTGATACATCACCCCAAAGAGTTTTACAAACATTGTCTCCCAGTGCCCAGAAAAGGAAGATGGTATTTATACACACTTCACAGATGGGTAACGCAAAGGCAAGGGTTTTCCTCAAACTTACAGTGAGTCAGCTGACTCCCGAGCCACTCTTTGAATCATTAGGCAACACTTCCTCAAGCAGCGGATGAGTTGTTACATACAGCAACTTCTGCCATTAGCAGCTACCTGCATACTGAAAACATCTCTAACATACTGTGCTAGTACGGCCTTTGGTCTTGACTCATCTTGGCAGCAATGCTAAAAGAAGCCTATGAGGAACATTTTCCTGCTTGCGGTGAACATGAACCACAATTGTAACAGATAGCTCAAACTCCAGTCAGTCTTGTGACACCAGCCTGATGAATGTTACTAAGCTTATAACCCATTCATATTTTAGTGATACTGAGAGATTTTCCAGTGCCAATCAGTGATTAATTTGCATGAGGGAAGTAAGTGTCTAACTGAACATGGCAAATGCTCCCTCAAACCATATAGTGGATCAGACCCTTGTCCAGTCAGGCTTATGGGTCCAGATTCTGGTCTCAGTTACACCAAAATAATCCATGGAGTTTAAGAGAACGGCACATAACCTACAGTTACTCCTTGTGATAACAAAACAGCCATTGTGTATAGCTCAGAAATACTTGAAATTCTGCATGCCTGACCAATACCCAGATCTAGAATTCATTGGTAATGTCTGGTAATTTTATACTTTTTGAATTTGTCTCTCATTATAATATGAAGCTTGCAAGGTTGTTCCAGCCAGGTCTAGTTGTTTTTAATCTCCTTTACCCCATTATTTTTGCTTTGCTTACCCTATATCAGAGATATTTATGGCACGATCTAACTTTTAAGTGAAGTTCCTTTGACGGCAATTTATTTATTATCTGCAGGTTTATGACCCATGACAGTGACCTGTAACTTGTCCATGTTTTGAACTGAGGGAATAAGCTTATTCATCTTTTGCTAGATATTGCAACACATACTGGATCATACTGGAACATAATGACACCAGGCCCTGGCTCTGACCACGTAACAATGGGGCTCATCACCCATCCCCATCGCCACTGGCCCCTGCTGCCTCCTACAGCCCTGTATCCATCGCTCCTGGACCCTGGTGCCTTCCTGGTCAATAGGCATTATATACATATTAGTACAACTTTCTTAAATGTGGCCACTGGCTGCATGCAGCCACCAGGGGCTTTTCGTATGGCCATGACAGCCTCCTGGGCAGTGATGGTGGGGGGGTCAAAGCATTGTCCCCTCCCCCTGCCTCCTTTTGCTCCTGGATGTGTTGCTCTGCACTGCCTCTGGAGAGAGGTGGAGCTCAATGCTGCAGGAGCAAGGTGAGTTCTTGACCCATGTTGGGGAAATGGGGGTTGGGTGGCAGGCTCCAGCAGCTGAACTTCAGGAACCTGTGTGTATGGCGCTGGGCTCCAGCCACAGGGCAGCAGGTATTGACCCACCTGGCTCTGGCCACACCACCCTGACCTCCAGCTGCAGGGCTTCAGTCTCTGCCTCCTGGTTCCAGCTGTGTGAAAGTAGGCGCTGCCCCCTGGCTCCAGTCCTGGGCTCCAGACATGCAATGGCAGGTGCCAGGCGTCAACCCAGCCCCACCCCCATGGCAGCAGGCTCCACGTGTAGGGCTTTGAGTGCCAATCCCTGGCTCTGGCCACAGGGCAGCAGGTACTGACCCCCAGCTCTGGAGCTTCAGTTGGCCTCTGGCCTCCAGTTCCAGCTGTGTTGTGGAAGGTGCTGGCCCCAGGCTCCAGTCGTGTGGCCCAGCCCCTGATGCTGATCCCCTGCCCCAGCTACATGGCAGCAGGTGCGACCCGCAGCACTGTTCCCAGGCTCTGACCATGCAGTGTTGAGAGCTGCCCTGGATGTCGACCCCTGGCCTGGGCCGTGCAACACCAAGCGCTGGCTCCAGCCATGCAGCGGTGGGCACTGACTCTTGACTCCAGCCATGCAGCCCTGGGCTCTGGTCATGCAGCAACCCCAGGCGCTGATCCACAGCTCCAGCTGCATGGCAGCGGGCTCTGATCTCTGGCTCCAGCTATGCAGTTCCTGTCCCCAGCTCCGGGCTCTGGCCATGGGCACTGAGCCCTGGCCCTGGCCACATGGCAGCAGACACCAGGCCCTGGCTCTGACCACATAACAATGGGGCTCATCACCCATCCCCATCACCACTGGCCCCTGCTGCCTCCTACAGCCCTGTATCCATTGCTCCTGAACCCTGGTGCCTTCCTGGTCTTGCATCCATCCTCCATTGCCCGAGCTCCCCACTGCCTCCCCCAGCCCCGCATCCGACCCACCATCACCTCTGGCCACTACTGCCTCCTCCTTTGGCCCCTGCATCCAGGGCTTAATGAATCCTGGGGCTTGCTGAGAAAAGTGATATTAACAAACACGCAAGTATCACTTTTCACAGCAGACTTACTAGGTATCTGTGAAAAGTGATACTTGTATGTTTGTTAATATCACTTATCACTTTTCATAGCCTCCCAGGTAGCTACTAAATGCACTGTGATATTAACAAATATACAACTGTCACTTTTCACAGCAAGTCCCAGGATCCATTAAGCCCTGAATGGAGTGTGGAAGGGCAAAGGGGAGGCAGTATTATATTTATTATTGAGTTTGCCAAAAAGCCCTACAAATGTAAATTACAATAATCTGTATCTGTGTCTGTGCATATTTAATTGTTTTTCTTAAAGTTAATCATTTATTTAGAACAACGTGTCAGTGCAGCCATCAGTGAGATGTGGTGGCTACACTCTGAGGCCACCAAACTTTTTGTTGTGGGAACCCCTGCATTAGTACATAGCCAGATGCCAGGGACCAACTAGTTAGGGCCACTTCCCTATCTTCCCATGCCATGTCCAGCTTTGACTGCTACTTTGACGAGGGTGTCAATTGCCACAGTATCTAGGCTTAATTTCATCTTTGACCCCATCTCCTCCATCCTTGTCATCTTTGAAAATTTCCATCTTAGGCCATTTGTCTCTCCATCTGCATCACTTCTCCATTCTGTTTAAGCAGAGACGAAGGCTGACCCTTGGAAGTGTGTTGCACAAGGTTTTCCCCTTATAGCTGGGTTTGGGAAAGGGCAACATGGAATTTATCAGGCACCCTGTGCTTGACAGAGATTGCCTTGTAAATAAAGTCATTCCAAAGTTTGAGAACCTTGACCCATCACTTCTAGCAGCTGACTCATCTTTCTTTTGTACAATATGGACTTGCCCTCTTAGACTGTAAGAATTTTTGGCAGTAGTTGATTGTGAACTCTGACATCCATTTTTTCTTTTAAACCATAAATTTTTCTTTTAGTCAGAAATCTAGACTTGAGAAGAAAAATGGAGTCTCCTATACACTAAAGCAGAATCAGATTTCCTGCAATAAATCCCAATTATAATTTGTTTTATTTTTTTAACAGCCCTGTGATGGGGCACACCCCCGTTCCAATCAGGAGATGGCTAATGATCTCCTCTGGGCTCAACCATTACTAAATAGGCACACCTGTAAAGCCTGCTCCAGCTGAAGGAAGCAAGCTTAGAAAGGAAATCTTGACACAGACAGGAGTGGTAATCAGGAGGAGAGCTGTGGTGCCTCAGAAATAGGTGACTCTTGCACCCTTCCCCTGAGCTGACAAGTCTGTGCTGCTCATATGCACTTACCAGGGAGGTGCTGAAGATAAACCCCAACCTGGGGTCCAGATGTATCATATTGACATAGACAAATTGGACCTTTACAGGAAGCCTCAGCTTGAACTTCTCCTTAAGTGAAAGACTCCCATGCCTGAGAATCCAGAAAGGCTAGAGTAAGGTTCCCAAGTGGGGAAAGGACTTTGGAAGGGAAAGAGAGACATTGAAACTATCTGAGTGTGGCCCCAGAGAAAGGCCCAACCTATCAGGAGCCCATAGATTGTATTGAACACAAAGATTACACTCTTTAAATTGTATTCCTAGTTCTTGTGCCCAAAAGTTGTATAGATATGTTGCTTTACTGGGATAGATGTATGCACAGAAAGAGAGGTTATTTGCAAGCAGAAAGTGAAACCAAATTCTTGGATTGCTCTTTGGGGATGCTTCCCCATATACTTAATGCAAATTCCAAATGTGTTGTCTCCTTTATACTTTTCTAGCCTCACCAAAGCTAGAGAACACATTACTGTATATTTAACTGGTTAGTTCTGCTAGAAATAAATGGATAAATCAATAGGAAAAAAAACACATTAAGGAGGTATTGATATTGAGAATATATATATGATCTACATTAGAAATACAATGTGTTCCAGACTGTGTGGCTATGTGAGGAAACACTGTGAGAAAGCATTCATTATACTAGTATAATAGCATGCCTCAGATGTATTGCAAGCCTGAAGACAAAGTGCTTATAGCACTTGAGTAGTGCCACCAGAGAAAAACATATCCCAAAATACCGTATTTATGTATGAGACAAAGGAACAAAGACCCAAAGTAATAGCAAACAAGGGGCAAAACATATAGTCATCAGAAATGTGAGAAATACTGAAGAACTTATGAGAAAATAGGCATTGGTCCTGTTTCGTTATGGCCCGCTGGCCAACTTTCTGGATCATTATAGATGAGTGGGAGCAAACTCATTTTTTGGCATTAGCTATTATGGCATGAGGGTCAGTTAGTCTCAATTTGATTCTCAGAGTTTAATCTGTCATTGATATCCCAGTATGTATTATTGTTGTATTTTGAATATAACTATGAGAAAGCCCATGAGAGCTAATTTACTTCTTCTTTACTTAAAAAACCTGTTACATGAAAATAACTCATGTTTTGTTATTCTTGAGTAGGGTTTAAGATAAAGGAAAAACAGAGGTAGGTCTTTACATTGTTTTTAATAGTATCCTTTTCAAATTTGATCATTTATATTACTGGGAATGAAAGTGTTGCTGTCTCTGTAGGAAGGATCTGTAAGGTGGAGAAGTGTAGGTTGGGGAGTCAGGAAAAAACATAATTACGTTAGAATTTTTTTCTCCTGCAGACATTGTTTTTAATTTTGAAGTTAAAAAGGCCTAGGGCCAGGTTCTATGCTTAGTTACACCAATGCCTGTTTGAGAATGTTCTGGGCAGTTAACACTTTCTTCTGCAAGTTAGGAAGAAAAATCAGAGAATTCATATCCCATTTTTCAGTCATTTTTCTGTGAAGCTTTGCATCCTAACCCTGACCTGGCATCTCTTATTCATAGAAGAAAGGGCTCATACTTGATTACATTCTATTAAGTGAGGCATTTCAACCAATCATCTTCCTCCTTCCTAGCTCAGCATGATTAGGAAAATGGGGTTAAAAACAGAGTAGTTAGCTCTCTAAAACATCTATCGAAGCCAGAGCAATTAAAACATCATAGAAGTGGGGCTATGTGGCAGTTAGTTCGTGGAGTGGTCTATTGAACCTTTCACATCTGGTCACTGGTTTCACTGTTACTCAGGCTGGCTATGGATTAAAGCAATTAACTTGTTAGCTGTTCTGATGACCCATGGAAAGTACACTGGTGGTCTTATTTCCAGTTCCTAATGAACTGTTCGCCCCACAATCAATACCCTTCTTGGCACTCAGGAGACCAAGGAGAGAATGGCTGTGGAGGTCAAGCTTTCCCCTGCCCCTAGATGTGAGTCCCTCTAGGCCAAAGCTAAGTCATATTGACAAGGCAGACAGACAATCTCTTAAACTATCCTTATTCTCATCCTCCTGTTCTATTGTAAAAGGTGTGTGCCAACCCCATGCAACCTAGTGTGGTCAGGCACAACACTACAGGTGCAACCTGCGAGTTGGGTTGTCAATCAGTTCACCAATGTCTTTACACCTCAAAGTGGCCACCTTCACAGGTCTGATTTATTAATGGAAAGTTCAGTAGAAACACAAAAAAGAACTTCACCCAGCCTTCTTACAGGGAGGCAGACTCCTTGGAGTCTATCAGTCCCATGTCCAGGCCTTTTACCCCCAGCACACACACACTTGACCTTGATTCCTGGAGCTAGGGTGGATTTAGGGCTTTCCTCCCAAATGTAATTCATCTCCTGACAGCACACAGCTCCTTGCAGCTGGACCTCCTGCAGCAATCTGAGAGATCTCTCACTAAGCAACTTTCCCTGTAACCTCATCTTCTCTCTAGAAATGTCCCTCATTGACCTCTGCTAGCCTTTTACCAGGTCCAAGTACTTTCTAGCCAACAAACTGCCAATCAGCAACATAGGCAATTAAAAATACTTACAGGTGGGCTGAGATGGGCTTGTTCTCCTTAAAGAAGGCTGTTGCAGGAAGACTTGGCTCTGATTCCCTTAAAGGGGCTAGCTACCCTTTGCATATATCTATCCTCTCCCTGATATCCTGGATGTCCTTCCAAATAGATACTATGCCTTTTTAATTAAGTAAAACAAACATAATTAACAAGTCAGAGATGTAAACTATCTCTTCTAAGAAGATTTCCAGTCCTCTCTAACTCACAACTGATTCTTCTTACTGGGTTAACAGTTGTAACATGGGTAGTAGCCACTGCCAGTTAGTTCTTTTAATGTTCCCATCTCATTTTGGAAATTTCATTTCTTACATGTGGCAGCAGGCATTTTATCTCAGTCCTCACAACACACCCATGATGCTCAACTGTTACAGCATCTCTGGTTTCCTTCCCTATAATGAGCAATAATGAACAACATGCTGATGTTCCTGCCTGGGTGGTATCTAGAAAGGTCTGGAATCTACACTCAGATGTATTTGTTTATTATTATGGGCAGGAGAAAAAGAGTCAGGCCTATTTGCGGGAAGTTCAGTGTTATAATAAAATGAGATGTGAAATAAGAGATGAATTACAAACAGGTTGTTTTTAATGACAGTAAAAAGGATACCAAACAAGTCTTTCAGTAAAAGGCAGCTGAGGCTAATTTCATATTTACTCTGAATAAACAAAAAGCCAAAAGGTTCAGCACATGTAGTGGGGTGGCTCTGTATCTCAAATACAATTGGGAGGAGATGCAGTATAGGACTGTCATAAACAGATAGCTAAGGGTTAATGTTTCTTTTACCTGTAAAGGGTTAACAAAGGGAACCAAACACCTGACAAGAGGACCAATCAGGAAACCGGATTTTTCAAAGCTTAAGGGAGGGAATTTGTGGGTTTTTCTTTGGTCTTGGGTCTCTCTCTGTCTGTGCTCTCTCAGCTATGAGAGGGTCTATTTCCAGTCCTTCTAATCTTCTGTTTCCCAGTGTAAGTACAAATTAGCCAAAGTATAGTCTTTTAAATGTTTTGCTGTATTTGCATCTTTTTATCTGGCTGGTGGAGTCTTTATGTGTATTTTGCTATGAGTACTTTAGATTGTATTGTTTTTGGGTAAGGCTGTTTATCCCTTTTCTATTGTTATTCATTTCTATATCTTACATCTAGATTACAGAGAACTGTTATTCTATTCTTTCTTCTATTTTTTATTAAAAGTTTTGCTTTTTAAGACTGTTGATTTGTTTCTAGTTGATCCCCAGGAAATTGGTGGGAGAAAGGAAAGACAGGGGGAGGGAACTGCTCTCTGTGTTTAACTCTCTAGTGTCCGGATGGGAAGAAGCTATGGGGGAAGAGAGATAGAATCTTTCTGTTTCCTTGTCTTTGGGTTGTCTCTTTGTGAAGAGAGAAGACACTTCTTGGTATTGTGATGTAAGAGGTTGCATCAGTCACTCTCAGGTTAGCCCAGAGAGGAATTCTGCGGTGGGAGAGAGGGGGGGAATGGTTATTTCCCTTGTGGTAAGACTCAGAGCCTCTGAGTCTGTTGGGGTCCCTAGGGAAGGTTTTGGGGAGACTAGAGTGAACCAAGACACTGGAAATTTTGGCTGTGGCAGCGAGATCAGATCTAGCTGGTAATTAAGCTGTAGAGGAGTTTATGCTAGATTCTCAGGTTATGAATGCTAGGTTTCAAATCTGAAGTAGAAAGCTATGATAGGACACGCTTCTTTATGAGACTTAAAGATGGGGAAAACCTCAATTTCTGGTAGGAATGAAATAACACACTTGTGGCGTTGGGACATGTACAGACGCGGCAGTGGGGTCAGGGTCTGTAGAGGGGCAATATCCTGGTCATGGATGAGTAGCTTTTCTGTTCCTTAGTGACCAGAGCAGGGCTCACTAGAGTATCAGGAATTTCTAGAACCAATTAGGCAGACAGGCTGTTAGAACACTGCAGCCAATCAAGACAGGCTAATCAGGGCACCTGGGTTTAAAAGGAGCTCACTCAGTCAGGTAGGGAGGAGTCAGGGAGAGGAAGTGTGTGTGTGAGGAGCTTGGAGCAAGAGCACGGAGGTGAGAGTGAGAGGTGTGCTGCTGGAGGACTAAGGATTACAAAAGCGTTATCAGACAGCAGGAGGAAGGTCCTGTGGTGAGGATAAAGATGGTGTTTGGAGGAGGCCATGGGGAAGTAGCCTAGGGAGTTGTAGCTGTCATACAGCTGTAACAAGAGGCACTATAGATAGCTGCAATCCACAGGGTCCTGGGCTGGAACCCAGAGTAGAGGGTGGGCCTGGGTTCCCCCCAAACCTCTCAACTCCTGATCAGACATAGGAGGAGTTGATCCAGACTGTGCGGAAGATCACTGAGGTGAGAAACTCTGCCAATAAACACAGGACCCACCAAAGTAGAGGAGGAACTTTGTCACAGACACAAAATGGAATAAATCCAATTTAATTATGAATGGCATTACTATTTTTCATTGCCCCCAAACAGTACAGCCAGAGGAGAGGTATCTCTTCTATTCCATACAAGACAAACCTATGGAGTGACTCTACTGTGGCTGTAAAACCTGCAGTGGGACAACACTCAGTGAGAGTTCCCATAGGCATTGTGTCTGCAGAGGACAGGGGCATGTCAAATGTCTCTGAGAGTGTGAGGGAGTGGTAATTGCTATGAAACGCAGCATGAACACATCCCAGCACTACCTCATCTGCCAGGTAGCGAGAGGTGTGGGACAGACCCTGCTCTCTTTGGGCACTAACACTTCCCCCTGTTTTGTGCTTGCAAAGCTCAAGCAGAACCCCCTTTCACTTCACCCCCAAATAAGCACCTGAACTGCAGAGAGCCCCATCTAAGTAAATAACAGCTGCTGAGAGACCCCTCCCCATATGCTTGGCAGAGAAAACCTATTACTTAAAAGGGGTATGAAAACAGGCTTAGCTTCCAACCTTCTCTACATGTGGTGAGGGCTGTATTTGTAAAGACCAAACTCTAACAAACCATGAGAGTGTGTGAAATCTTTACATTCATCTCCCCAAGCTGTTATAAATCCTCCTGCAGAACTGCGTAGCCCTCACATACAATTAGCCATAACCTGTTACAAATACTATTCCTTGTAAACCAGCGTAACACACTGCTGGGGACACCAAGAAGTTTCTCTGCAATGCACAGTCATTACCACTGTGCATTCACAGAAGATAAGTTTGCTGCTCTGTTAAAAAGTCAGTACATCACAGTTTATTAATTTAACTGGCGTGAATAGCTCTTCCCTTCAAAACTGACAGCTTTGCTTACTGCTAACATGTAAATTGAGGTAAACCCATATTCCTTGTCTAGGACAGACCTGTTTATCACCTCTACCTAGATGAGGCTGTCTGAACTTAAACATGTTCTAGTAAAATCATACAGAGGGAATTCATAACTTCACATATGATAACACATGCATTTTACAATGATAATAATAACCTTAATGTTATTAGCTTTCATATGATGCCTCACAAGGTACGTGTGTAGGGTCACAACCATAGAATCATAGGACTGGAAGGGACCTCGAGAAGTCACCTAGGTCAGTCCTGCATTCACAGCAGGACTAAGTACTATCTAGACCTTCCCTGGTAGGATGTCTAAAATGATCTTAAAAATCTCCAGTGATGGAGATTCCACAACCTCCTTAGGCAATTTATTCCAGTGCTTAACCACCCTGACAGTTAGTAAGCATTATTTTTCCTCAAACATAGGATATCATTCATAAAATTACACTTGACATGTACAAGAAGCACTCAGCAGCTTCTTTCACTCCATATGACTAGTCTGTGATTTCAAAAATTTGTCAAGAAGCGTGTGAAATGATAGAAGAAATATTCATTCCCCCCATTTCTTGCTCTAACTTAGCCCCAAGTTGTATCTTCTTGGCCCTAACTATAGGGAAGAGTTAGGGTTATAAAATGTATATTCTTCCTATTAATATTGGGCAAAAAATACACACACAACTTCTAGACACTGACTCCCACTTCCACCTGCCCCTTCATTGAAGAAGCAAGATGGTCTGGTAGTTAAAGCTCCAGACTGGAACTCAGGAAATCTGGTCTGAATTTTCAGCTCCTTTGTAGACTAGCTGTGTGATTCTGAGCAAGCCACTTACACATCACGCTGTTCCTCAGTACACATCATCTGTAAAATGGGAGTGACAGTGTTTCTCTGATCAGCACCATAGAAAAGTGTTTTAATAAAGTACATGTGATGCACATTAAGGAATATTGGCTATGGAACTGTTAACATTCTGGTAACTACAAAGTACAAACCTGAGAAGCCAGCTGGCTCCCACTACTGCCCTTCCAATCCATGCAAAAAGAAGTATTGATTATTTGCCTTACTTCATCCTGGCCTAAACCAAAATGGATTTACTTTACTCCATCCTGTACAAGTGAGACCTATAATATGTTTAAAGTGTCTTTTATAGGCCACCTGGCAAACAACTTGCATGTGGACCATATATTTTTCTTTTGAGCATGAATAAAAAAATGTGAGGTAATAAAAAAGCAAGACCACCTAGTGCTATAAAGAGTTAACAGTTGGAACAACACTTATTCTATAATTACCACATGGTTTCAGACTTGAATGGCTGAAAATTAACTTTTTCAGTTCTAGAATCTCTTGGAAACAAGACATTGTGCACGCATGAGGTTAAACAAGTAACGTGTGTTCATCTTCTCTAACAATGGCATCATAGAAGACATGAACATATGTTTAAGAAGAAAATCTATAATCTGAGTGTTCCTGCTTTTTAAAAAAGAGTTAGAAAAGCTGTGTGTTTCTCTCAAAAGTTGTTCCAGGTGTCATTAGAAATGGCCAATCCTTATCTGAATTTGCAATTTATTGGTTTCTGCAGAAGTAGGGGTGGGGAAGTAGTCAGCCCAAAGGAAGAGTTATGAGTACTGCAGATGTGCTAATGCTACAGAATTTCAGGAATTCCAAATAAAGATGTCTCATGGCACCTACCTTTATGATTACTATTGATTTTGTGCAAAATATGGTGCAGCCAAGAATCCCCCAAATAGTCTTGTTTGGAAAATGTTTAGATTATGACAAAGATTTGATCAAATGTGTGAGGAATGTGCTTACCACTTATCTCCCTCCAGACCACAAGTCTGTAAGTGAAGAGAATGTTGTAGTACACTTTTTGCAGCTTGTAGCTGAGCCCTCAGACCTCCCCTAAGCTCCAAATAGTCAACTGCTCCCCCTGCACACACACATTCTGAGTCTCTCTACACACTCCCTACCACACTTATCTAAAGCATCAAATACACGCTTATTATTATTAAAGCCCTTCACAAATTAATAACTCCCTACTTATCTGCTCTTATGTCTTACAGTATCTCTTTTATTGTTGTATGCACTGTAGTTGTAGCCTTGTCTTGCCATTAAAGAGACCAGGTGAGTAAGGTAATATCTTTTATAAGAGCTCTGTGTGGCTTAAAAGCTTTTCTTTCACACCAACAGGAGTTGGTCCTATAAAAGATATTACCTCACCCCCCTTGTCTCTCTAATATTTCCTCCAGTCCATCAACTATGACAGCTTCCATCGCTCATTTGTCCACCTC
The DNA here is from genome assembly GCF_003597395.2 of Chelonoidis abingdonii. Taxonomy (NCBI): domain Eukaryota; kingdom Metazoa; phylum Chordata; order Testudines; family Testudinidae; genus Chelonoidis; species Chelonoidis abingdonii. Next base: position 46,637,987 of record NC_133778.1, on the reverse strand, counting down.
TTCAACAAGTGCCTTTAATCCTTCTTCCATATTGACCCTTACTCATAGAATGCCCTCTCTGAGGTTGCCCACAAAGCCATCACACTGTCCTCTTTCAAATCCACACTAGACCCACATCTGCTATGATGCCTATAATAAATTGCTTGTTGGTTATGGCTAAGCAAGTGCACAGTACAAATTATGGAAAATATTAATATTCAGTGTTTGTTTTTAAAAATTGACTTGAAACTTGTTAATTGTGCACAAAGCTTGTCTATGTAAGATACATTCCTATAACTGTTCCTCTCATTCTCCCTCCCCTATCCCATTAGGTTGTTTTGTTACACCACTTATTGCTTTTTGTCTTTAAAATTAGACTTTAAGCTTGTTGCGGCAGGGCCTGTTTCACTCTGTATGTGTTCAACACTTAGCACAATGGGGCCTTGTTCCTGATTGGGGTCCCTGAGTGTGACTATAAAACAGGCAGATAAGAGGAACAGAATCATTTCAATTGCCTGTAGCAAAGGGTCCAGAGTGTAGTCAAATTCTTGACCCAGTCAACTCTGGATTTTATACAATGAAGCAGTGAGTACCATTAGACAATCCCTCACCCCCAAGTACTCTCTCGTAAACCACAGAAGCTAAAATGCAAACACTTGAATTACTGCAGTTCTAATAAGTGAAGGGAGAGAGATTTTGGGAGCTGATGGTAGTGGCAGTTCCAGGATAGCATCACCACAAAAGCTATTCCAGAGTTACATCAAGGAAGGCTGCCTAATAACTTATCTTGACTAACTGAGTGTAAGACAGTTTACATCACTATGGGCATGAGGACCAGTGCACAAACCACTGATTACATGTGTATAAGTACATAGATGCAACTGTTGTGTTTTTTTCCTTGTTATTTTCCTGTTCATGTTTTTCTCAATACTGCCACAAGATTCAGGTATTTTCACTCTAGGGATGCCCAACTCTGCTTGTCAGTTGAATATTTGCTTCAAGAATTCAGAGTGCCACAAAATGTTCTTTGAGCAAGATGGTGGTAGGTATAGAAGACTGGCTGACCATATTGGAACTAGCTGACCCAGCCCTTTGCGTTCATGGTATTATGCAACAGTGCATGGTATAAGCAACACATAGCGCTCAAAAATTTGCAAAGATGGCTGCTCTTGCACGTTTTGTTAAAATACAACAGTTTGTGATAATGAAGAACATTTTAAAACAACCCCACCCTATTGCCTTTAAACTCAGCTTTTGCTTTCACAATTTCTTTTTTCAGCAAAAGTCTACTCAAAATTCACACACACCCACTTTTAGAAATCATCAAAACCATTTCATGAAAGCCATTCACAAGAGGAAATACTGTACCATGAAAATATCAGGAAACAAATGCTAAATGTATGCACAGCATTACAAATGAATCACTTTGAAGCTCAGTGACACTTTAATTCCTTAGATATAAACAAGCTTGTTTTTCTTCAAAGACGCAAGGGGGACACATGCAAAAAAAAAAAAATTAAAAAAAACCAACAAAAAAGAAGCTTGAAAAAAATTTATTGAAGGCTATCATTTAATATCCCGAAAGCTTAGCCTTTTTATAACAAAGGTTTCAAGAGGGAAGTTCAATTCTCAGACATTTGTGACTACCAGCCCCTTTCTAATAATGCAGATATTTGGTGTTTGGAATCTATCCTATGTATAGGTCGACTTCATAGAAAAATAATTTCATTGCTAAATGTAAAGAGAGATATTTTGGCCCTAAATAATTGAAAAATATGAAGACGAGACATTTTAGTATTCTTAAAGCTGTTACTCTGTGTGTCCTTTTGACAACAACTTTTTCATATATAATCCTTTGGCAACGCTACACTATAGTAAAATTCATTTCTTGGCATGCAAAGCAATATGGCTTATAAATATAATATATAGAACACAAATTTCAGAATTCCCTGGTGACCAGCAGCTGATGCAGTGAAGAAGATCTTGACTTGTCCCATATTTATTTTGTACTTTCACTGGTATTCCCCCAAAAGGTCCCTGGAAAAACAAAAGGACATGCTGTAATTAGGACCACTTGCAGTATTCAGAAGATTAAACACATGTGGAAGACATTTTTCCTGGTTTAGATTTAACTGATATTAGTTCCACAAACCCTTCGATTATTGAAAGCACAATTGAAAGCACAATTATTTCTAAAAGTAAATCTCTTAAAAAGATTCTTACTGGATGTTGTTAAACAACATTTTTCACGTTGTACTAGATGCTAAATTTGCTAAATGCAAAAAAAAAAAAGAAGAAAATTCCAATAAAATGTGTATTTTCATAATTATTTTCAAGCTTTAATAATAAGAATTAGTATTTGTTGGCCTACATTCTCAAAAGTGACTAGTGATTTTGGATGTTTCCATTTTTGTATGAGATGCATGAAAGAGACCTAATTTTCATAGGGAAGGCACTCAGCATCTTTGGAAATCAAACACCTTACATATGTCTCAATTTGAGCAGTATTGTCTTTAAAGTGTTTTACAAACATCAATACATAATTCCTAAAATGCCCCGAGAACTGGGTTAGAAAATTTTATTTTCCCATTTTACAAACAGGAAAACTGAGGCAGGGGGCTTAAATTACCTGCCTTAGCCATAGATGTTTTTCATGTCATAGGAGGGATTAGAGCTCAGGAGTTCTTGGCTCCCACACCTGTGCTCAGACCACTCTTTTAGACTGTATTCATTTTCAAAAAATCTCTGATCTGTTTTAATGATATTTTGTGGTTATAATTGTTACGTACATGTCAGTTTCTTTTATCAATAATTTATTTTGGGCCAAATACTTGTCAAAGTCAAATCAATGGCAAAACTCCCATTAACTTAAATAGGAACAAGATTTGGCTCTTGATGCAAAACATAGACTATACTTGGAATGGTTTTGCTTATGGTATATGGCACAGTCTGTAGTCCAACATTTTTAATACGTGTATGGGTATAAATAAATAGTGACAGCTAAGTGAAAAATGAGCTGCCTTTCCTCAGTGTGATGCAAGTATATTAAAAATCTAAATATACCAAGATTTAAGATGATCAAAATTCAGTCACCTCTGGGTAACTTTTGTGTTAATCAGCCATTTTAAGAAGTCTTTGGCAGTCATCTCATCAAGGATTTTGTTGATATCACTGGTAAAAGTGCCATCTGCATGTCTTCTATCCAATTCTTCAACTGCATTAGCTTCTTCTGAGAAACTTTAAAGGGGAGAAATTGTCAAATAATATCTGTGCAGACCAGAATAAAAAAACCTCTTCAAGGGCCTCATCCTGCAGTCTTTACACACTCAAAGCTCCCACTGATTTCAAGAGACGCAAGACTAGCCCAGTATTAGAATGTTCTATGTTAAAAGAACATTTGGAGCACTCTCAGTAAGAGAAGACATTTGGATGTCTTCCTTTCCCAGTTAGGGCACTGTTTCTCAAAGATTTTTTAAGTGAGCCTTAATTCCTCAATTATAATTAAAAAAAATAAAAAGCCAGAAACATCAGACCTAATACATCAAACTGCAGTTTCCTAAACCAATGTTACTCGCAGCTGAGATTAAAACACAATCAAATCCACTGTAAACATAATAAATTTTACTGCTTAAGAATGATGTATTATTACATTGTAGCCAACTGTTTCAAGCAGCTGATTAATAGTTTTATTGGATTTATGAAGTCCTAGCTTGCTTTATAATTCCTGAAGTGTTTAGTGCATGACTATTTACCCTTTTAGCAAAATCAGTTGGAAGCTTTGTGAATTAACATCTGCCAGTTATAGTGTTTTCCTAAATTGTGTGTGTTGTATGCTGTATACAGACATATGGGGCCAGGGGCGCTGGAACAATTTTTATAGTGAGATGCTGAGAACCATTAAACTGTTCTTTAAACCCTGTATATAATGGAAACCACTTCAAGCCAGGGGGTGTGGCAGAGCCCCCGGCACCCCTAATTCCATCACCTATGTATGAGGCCAGATCCTGGATTCTCTTTGTGCCCCTGGATATCCATTCTAACAGGACAGCCAGAGATTCACCTGACAGACACCTTTACCCCATTTGCTCCCTCCCACCAGGCAAAGGGGATTCTTTAATTGACAGGGGTCAAGGGGTTGGAGCTGGAGCACACTGTGCTCTGGTGACCTCTGGCAGGCAGAATAGTACCCTAGGGGAGCCCTCTAACTTGCATAATTTACAATGGCCATTAGGTCATTCTGTGGGATCCCAGAGATTAGTTTGATCTTGAATAAGCCAAGGATCAAGTTTTCAGAAAGGTGATTTACACTTACCCCACTTTCCCACCCAGGACTCTGGGCTGAACACAGCTCAACAAGACCTGAGAACTTGGCCCCTAATTTTTACCTCCATTATCTACAGACACACAGGTACCTTTCTGCTGCCCCTGAATGCTATTCATTACCCATGACAACAAGACTACTGGAAATCAGAATGTCAATATCAGAACTTGACACCATTCTCTTTTCAATAGCTGATCTCACTCTTTAATGCTATCCTTTCGGGGACAGCCAGTCCTTCCAGGAATACTCTATCTGTTGGCTCTTCCTAGACTCCAACACACAATCTTGTCTTAGAGATATTTTATTATTATTGATATTATTATTATTTTGTATATAGTGCCAGAGACATACACGGTGCTTTACAGCTGGTAAAATGTATTTTTTCAAAGAACAGAGGGTGAAATGAAATCCCTGCCCTTAAGAGCTTACAGTCTAAAGGCCCAAATAAGTACAGAACGGATAACAGATGAGAACGCTGTAGTTGCTAAGCCATGAAGAGCAGGGGGGATTTGAAATAGGAAGAGACCGAGGATGCATGGAAACGATTAAATGGGAGGCTGTTCTAAGTGTAAGGTTATAATGAAAGAAGGTATAAAGTCAGGAATGAGAGGAGTGCGTAAGCAGGAAAGAGTGAAGCTTGTGATAGGTGTATGGAGTAAGAGGATGTAGGAGCAAAGACGTCAGAAGTGTAGGTCGGCGCAGAGCTCTGCAAGGGCACTTTGAGGACAAGGAGACAAATCTTGAACTTACTGCAGTAAAGAGATCTCAGAAAGGGAAAAGTGTCAGGGGGATTCTGGAGGAAAGACTGGTTCAGATTTAGACATGTTGACCTTGAATCTAACTTGACCTTTTACAGTGTAACAACACATTAAACTTGTCAACATCTTCATTTTAATCTGTAGTAAGACTGAATCATTTAAAATGATCATCTCACACTCACAAAGTATCTTAAGATACAAAGAAAAATATGAAATACAGCAAGAATAAAACAAAAATACATTATGGTTCCATTAGGCTTGATTTCTAACCAGAAAAGCCAAACAACATTTAATGATAGGAACGGAGGGATTCTTACTCTCTTCTTCCTCGTCCGTTCACTAACCAAGCAATGAACTCTTTGGCAGCTTGACCTTCCAAATAAGAGGTGATGTCACTGGTGTAGGTGCCCTCGGCATGCCTCTCAAATTCAGCATGACGCCTCGAGAGTCCATTGCTGAAAGAAAAGCAGTTCTCTTATGATCAGGACCATGTTATCACTTCATCTGTTTGTGCCCTTTGCTTGCTTCTGTTGACTTCTATTTCCTGTCAGACCAGCAGTTCTCATTAGCAGGAAATTTCCCCCAAAATTAGCCTTCATATTTTCACTGTAGGTCTTAGTTACACCCCCTGGCACCACTCTAAATAATTCCATCATATCCCCCTTTTGTCTCTTAGCCAAACTGTACAGATTTAACTCCTTTTGCCTTCATTTCCTCCAGCCATTGAGCATTTTTGGTTACTCTTCTCTGAAAAACCTCCAGTTTTTCAATATCCATTTCTTCATATGGTTTCCAGAACTATTTCAGGTGTGCTCACATCTAGGGTGTGTAGAAATGAACTGTTTCCTCCCTCTCCCTTGACACACTGCCTTTACATATTCAGAATAAAATTGATCATTTTCTGAAGCCAAATTGCACTGCAAAATGTCATCTAATTTGTGCTCACTATAACTGCTCAGATCGTCCATTCCCTGACTTCTGGCAGAGAAGACAAGTTTTGGAGCATTTTTCTCCAGATGTATTAGTTAACATTTATTTTTAGAATTTGTTATTTTCTGCCCATGTTTCAAATTTCTCTAGGGTCCCTTGCATTATTTTTCCATCTGCTTGGGAGTTTGACATTCCTCCCAATTAGTACCATCTGCACTTTTCAATTACATGCCATCTATTCCCCCTTCTACAATGAACAAATTACATAAAAATGGCCCTAACACTGATCCCTGTGCTACTCAGTTAAAATTTCTTGTTGCCTCATCATATCATTCCTCTTTCATTGGTCCTGTGTCCAGTATTGTCCCCCCAACTCCATATTTCTTAAGATTCCCATGTCTTCTCTCACACTTGCGGGATTTTAATACTTATTCCTTTGTACCTTACTCATTAGATTTCTTTATTCCCTAAAATTTTCTTTCCTAAAATCTAATACTCTCGTATTGCTACATTCTCAAAGTCATTCCTGAATTCAGTTAGCTCACAGCCACTGGTCCCAACTTCTCTATCATAATGAAAGTCTTAATCATTTCCTCCCTTATTGTAAAAATTAGACCCAGAATGCCTTCTTCTATGGCTGGAGTATCTAATTCCTGCATTATAATTATGAAGGTGTAAGGAATTGTCTATAGTGTTGGCTGTTTCCTACCCAACAGAAATCTTAATTGTTTGAATTCCTTCTGAGTAACATATCCAGCATTTTATAGTACCTTGAGAGCTGGTCCAGGAATTTTTCATTCTCTCTCTCCTCCAGTGCCGGTTGTCTGTAGCAAAGGCCCAGAGTCATTAGATCTCTGATATTATATTAGTACATTGCATTGTATGCATAATATGCATTATCTCATAAAATGCTATTGAACATTCTTTAAATATCATTGTAAAAATCTGTGAATGCTAAACTACACAGGTGAGTGCTTTCAGGGGCTGTGAATGTAATTGAATACAGGCTCTTGAAACTCGTCATTCCATACTTCTGTTTTTAAGGACCACCTTAGCACAGGAAGTTAAAATGTTAGCAGCACTAACTAAAGCCAGAAGGGACCATTTGATCCCCCTTGTATATCATAGGCCATAGAATTTCATCCAGTTGCTTCTATGCTGAGCCCAGAAACTTGTATTTGACCAAAACATATCTTCCAAAAAGGCACGCACTGCCAGTATTTCTGTGGCACAATCAAGGTATCTAGAGGCCAACAAAGCTTAATCCTTGATAAGTATTCTATAAGGAGACCACAGGATCAGAGTAGCTAAATATGGAAAAGACCTATTAGGTCACTGAGTCCATCTTCCTGCAAGAGTTTCCTTACAGATGACAAATCAGATAACTGCCAAAAGACTGATGACTATTTTCAACCAATCACTTCTGCTATTTCAAAAAAGGTTGAACTAGTATATAACAATGATCTTCCACAGTTGGCTCATTTTTTGCTAACATATCAATGCTATGTTTCAATTATCCTTAAGGTCGTCATCTTTGATTTTTATGCTATGCATTTAAAAGGAAAATGGATCATGTTCTGTGAGGGGAAGCTGAATAGTGAACTGATTCCTGACATGCACTAGATTTTGTATAAGCAGCAAAGAGTCCTGTGGCATCTTATAGACTAATAGACGTATTGGAGCACGAGCTTTCATGGGTGAATGCCCACTTCGTCAGATGCATGCACTAGATTATGGATGTGCATGCAGATTTAGAATGATTTTCCCAATATACTTACCCGCTTCTTTTAGTGCTCATTAACCATTGCACAAAATCCTGAGCTCGTCTAGTGTCCAAGTACTTGCTGTAATCACTGGTGAATGTGCCTTGTGAATGACGTTTTACTTCATTCAGCTGTCTAGATTCATCTAATGGTTCAGTCTGGGAAGCTTTGAATGATCTGTGAATAGTTTGTAATGCATTAATCAGCATTGATGATAGCACTTTGTACAGGTGCTATACCTGCATTGACTTCTTTTTTTAAAAAAATTCTATCTTCCAACAGAATAAGAACAAGGAAAAGAAACAAAAATTACTTGCTACTGATATGATTGTTAGCTGGCTGACAGAGTCAATCAGTATACCGGCCTGGTAACTGTATAACTAAGAGTCTATTAGTACAACAATAAAAGAGTACTGTTAGAAACAGCAAACAACTGGTGTGCTGCATGTTGCAATATAGATATCCTTCTCTGATCCATAGATGAATTAAATATACTGTAATATTATAAGAAACTTTTCCTCAAGTCAAAGATTTTGCATCAAGTTGCGGGAAAAGTACAGGGGAGTATGTTTGTATTATTTTGAGACATTTGATTTGTAGTGTTTACCTGGATTTCTCTTCTGTGTCTTGAAGAGGATTTTGCCAGCTGCCTTGAATGATCATTAAAAGCAATCCAGCCACAAAATAAATGCTTTTCATTTTCATTGCCTGTCAGAACACAGATGGTGGAGGGGAGGAATAAATATAGTCCTCTTTACATACTTTGGAGTCATCATACAGACAGGGAAACCCACTTGTATAGAATGGAATGAAACTCCATGTATATGAGTGGAGAACGAAAATCCTACATAGTTTCAATATATTGCAATTTTCATACTATAACACCAGGTGGTTTTTAATTTTCTGAATTTACTGACTAAAGAAATAAAAGCAGAATCCCATCACAGTGTGCAGTGTCACATCCAGCCACTCTTCTTGCTCTAACTGAGCATTTTTGATTCATTCCCTCACTTCTAGATCCTTGTGTTTTGTATGTTTTTTGTTTTTATCATTTAAAGCAATGAACACCTGTAGGATTTGGCTCCTTGGGTAAAATAGGCAAATTTCAATTCAGAGTATGACTTTTACAAAAAATAAATACATTTATGGTTAGAAATTTCTGATACAGAAGGTATATCAAATTCTGTTGTGTTTATGGTGCTTTTGATACAATGCTATAACTAGTACAGTCTTCGGTTTTCCATTTTAGTCCATCATTAGGTTTATACCTTGCTTCAGCCATGAAGGGCTGATCCCGATATGCTGCTAGGTGTAATGCATTTTGCTGTGGGTAGTTCCATTGATTATATACAATTAATAATAAAGGACTAGATTGTGATCTCTATCTTACTCCCTGTGTGGTCTCATGAGTAAGATTACTCATTGTGAGTAAGAGTATCACTCTGTGTGTGTGTGTGTGTGTGTGTGTGTGTGTGTATATATGTTTTGGTGGTTCAGAACTATATTGTGAATCTCTTATTCAGACTGATGAACACTTTCTCTCACAAGTACTGTAGTCTCATTGTCTTCAATTATATATTTCAGTGAGCAATCACCAGTGTGAGTGAGGTGTTTACCATCTGTTCTTTAGTATGTAAATGTTAAACATTATCATTACTCAATGTACTATCATTAGTTTGATTTAGCTTACGAACCCAATATTAGAGATGAACAAATAATTGACTTTTTTGGTTTGCTGGCAGAACTGGAGAAAAAAAATGACTAAGGTTGAATGAACCATTTTATTCAATTTTTCATTTAATTTTGTTACATTTTTGGGTGCTTTTTAACCTTAATTATTTTAAATAAACCTAGCTAAATTTAGAATGAAATGTTATTTTGGAATGAAAAGTTAAATATTTCATTTTGAAACTGTCAAACATTTTGACTATTCTCCAAATTCGACTCAAATTAACAGTTTTGACTGCCTTGATACTGAATTTTTAATAGAATAAAATATTTGACCAAAATAATATTGATCAACTCTACTCAATACTGAAAATACTTACTGCTGGGCGTAGCCGCTATTACTGCAAATAACCCTGTTGACTTCAGTCAGGCCACTCACACAAGTTAGCACATCAGTGAGCAGCAGTAGATATTTGCCTGGTCTGGTTCATAGACTAAAGTGATTTGTAATGAAAAAATCTATGAAATTGAAGCAAAAATATTATAAAGCAGCAAGTAGATTTTAAACTACTTGCTTTGGGTCAGTTCTTAACTTTATGAAATGATTGGTTAATAAAATTAATTAATATACATTTTGGACTCATGCTTTTGGCTATTAAAAATAAAGTAAACAAACCAAGATATTTAGCTCAAAAATTAGCTAATCTTCATAATTCATGCTTTAAAATCAGCATGGATGACAATGTTAATTCACTATAAAGAAACTGAAATTGTAATAAGTTCACAGAAATTGAATGTCACTGGAAGTGTTTCATCATGCTTTTGAACTGATACTCTGTGTGCCTGAAAGAGCCACTCCCCCGTCCATGAAAATGTTCCAGAGAAGTTTATACTACAGTCTGAAAAACAAAGGGAGATAGGAAAATTGAGCCAACTGAAATAAAATGTTAAAGGGCTAACTAAATCCCTGCAGGCCAATAAAAAACCCCCCTAAATTTAACCTTCCACACCATTTGTAATCCTCCCCATTGGTCCAGATTTCAGAATAAGGGACCCTTGTACACATCTAGAGCTAAATTCTGCACGGGTTTATACCACCATAAAATCCCAGTGATATTGTTTATTTGAATTCAGTGAGCCGCACAGAGTGTCAGTCAGAGCAGAAATGGACCCATTCTATACTGCATTACTTTGGCACCATGGCCTGAAGTAAGAACTGATCAGAAGCCTTGTTCAGGTTTATGCTATGACACATTTCAGAGCAGGTTTTCAGATACAACTGAGCATGACAACTTGTATCTTCCATGAATTATAAGATAACACACAACTGGACATGAAACGTAACAGAGTAGAAGACTCAGTGGACGCCAAATGCCCAATAATTTGGCTAAAATCTATGAGTGGAAAATATAATAAGCCAAGTACTAGGCAACTGATGGATAGCAATCACTTACCAGTAAGCACTGAATAAGGCTCATTGTTTATTGTACATAAGTATTCAGATCATCATATTAAGGTTTTCTTACCCAGAGCTAAATACATATAACTTAGATGCAGAGCAATGATGCCAGAGAGGAAGTACATAGAAAGTCTGCATACCGAAGTATGTACTGAACACTCAGTGCAGGATATAGAAACCAAACAATCATGAAACTGGATTTCTAAATAGCTAGGGGCAGATCCACGACTGGTGCAAATTATCACAACTCAATTGACTTTCAGGGAGCTATGACAACTTACACCATCTTAGGATCTGCCCCCTGGTATTAACTACTTGTGTGCTGTGCCTGAGCAGAGCTGGAATGTCTGGCAGCAGTCCCTTAGTGCTGCTGTGACTAGGTAAGGCCCTATTTTCAATGGAATGTCACTGACTAATAGCAGTACAATACTGCTGTGTTGCAACATAAGGCAATACAGTTAAGTGGCGTTTTAGTCAGAGCTAGAAAAATGAATTGAAGAATATAAGATTTTCCATATTGGATCAGACCTTTGAGCCATGAAATCCATTATCCTATCTCCAGCAGTGGTCAATACCAAATACACCAAAGGCAAGTGCCTTCATAACTGTAGCTGGCTGATCATGGAATGGTATACATAAAGAGGGATTCCTTTCTGACCTCTGTAGTGATTAGTTTATGTCCTGAAAGCATAAGGTTTGATTACTCTATTTCAACATACCGTGCATATTGTACCTAGAAGTGTCATATTGGTCCTAAAACTATTAAAATCCAGCTACAATATTTAACACTCTGTCCACTTGGAGTTGTACTTCAGTGGTACAACACTGACATCCAATGTTGATCCTAAAGAATACATCAGTTTCACATTTCACGTGTTTAAAGACTACAGGAGAAATCCTGACATCTATTTGCATTTCTCAGTCAAAAGTTTCTAGAACAGACAGGATTTGGCATGAAATAGTTTGATTATTAAATAGTGTTTATGTTGAATATCCTCAATAAAAAAAAGTTGATCTTCAGTAAATAATTTAGAAATATAAAGAGCGTGATTCAAAGTCTACTGAAATCTGTGGAAAGACTCTCGTTGATTTCAGTGATTTTTTGGGACAGATCCTTAAGCTCTGCAAGACCTTAAGTAATCCTGCAAAACTTACACAAAGTGCTTAATGTTATGTACGAGAGCACTCCCATTTACTTTGATATGAAGTACTGGAATGGGTTACCTAGGGAGGTGGTAGAATCTCCATCTTTAGAGATATTTAAGATCCGGCTAGACCGCACCCTGGCTGGGATTATTTAGGGAAAGTGGTCCTGCCTTTAGCAGGGGGTTGGACTAGATGACCTCATGAGGTCCCTTCCAACCTTTTGATTCTATGATTCTATGATTTTGGCATATGTTTAAATTTAAGTAAGTGCTTGAGTTCTTTCTAAATAAGTATGTTTTCCAGAATCAAGACCTTAGGCTGTATCAGCAAGTAGCATTTGGTGAGATTAGTAAAAAAGGAAGAGATTACTAAAGTATTTGCAAGATTTGAAAAAATCTTGAAGTTAGAGGGACCTGCCTTTTAGCCAGCCAGATATTTTGAAAACTGCTGCACTTTCATTAAATATTTGTCAAATGTTTTATCTTAAAATTTAAGATGCATTTTTGTACATTTATTCTTCAATATTTAGCATTGGTAATCATGGTCAGTAATAGTTATTCATTTTCTATAAGTCAAAGACAAAAGTAGTAACTAGAAATGTGTTCTTATACTATTCCTACTTCATTCTAGAAAACACAAAAGTGTGCCCCATAGAGAGAGAGGAATTATTAACAAAAGAATATTTGTTCCGATTTATTACCTATAATTATTAATTGAAATCCAGATAAAACTATTTCCATAGCAAGTGGAACCTGACTCTTGAATCTGTTTGAGAGGTTTAGATTTTTTGTAGAAACAGCTACAAAAACTTGGGGTCTCAAGTCAAACAGAACTAAATTTCAAATAGAAAATTATCTGTTTTTTTTAGTTGGCTAATGAATTCATTTCTAATTCCTCTTCAATTAGAAATTAGAAAGTACAGTTCAAATCCTTCCTTTCCTGCAATTTCAGAATGTATTAGCTAAACTGAAGTTGTTACAGTGAGACACATAAAAATTAAATCTGCTGAATGGATGTTCTTAACCAGGAACCCAGCCACCAGAGAGACTGTCAATAATATGTATTTATCAAATCTTGATCAAAATGTTTAATGCTGAAAACAGTTATGGACTCATATAGCATTTACTTTGCATTTGGAATTACAGAGGAATATTTTTTCTTGATAACCTGGATTTTCACTAGTCTTCTGAACATATTTTACTACAGATTTCTTTAGTGTACCGTGTGGAAGCTGTACTTGGATATATTGCAACAAAGTTTTCACAAAGAATCCTGCTAAAAGCCCAATTCATTCCAACGATCAGTTGAATTACATCATGGCTGAATAATGAGAAATATTTTCATTTGAATATTAAAATGTGCATAAGAATAGATTTCTGGAGCTATGATACTGTTGAAGATAGTACAGGTTATTAATTATGAATCTACTATCTCTTTAATGTATATGTAATTTACTGTTCATTTATAACACTACACTGTAAAATGCATTTATGGAAAAGTTCTATAGAATGTAATTGATACCTTTCTAGAAGTTTTTTGCACCATCCTACAGTATTCCACAACTGGGATATAATTCCATATTAAACTCTGTAGGCTGGTTCAAAATAACCAACAGGAAGATTATACTTTTCTATTAAATGATATTTAATTTTCCTATATGGCATATTATCGTGTAATATACATAAAATAAATGAAAACCACATACTTCCAATGGAGTTAGACCAGTGCAAAACTGTTGTAATGGAGCGGCAAATCTGCCTTGAGATATTTTCAAGTAATGTTCATAGAAACCTATTTAATTTCTCTACCTTCCTGCTAGTTTCATCCCTATTAATTTCTATAGGACTTTTAGGATGTTTCTAGAAAGGATGACGATTTTTAAAGTCAAAATGGTTCAGTGTCTGTGAAGGACACATGTCTAGTAAGTTGTATTTGAAAATGGGAGTGTAAGACAAACAACAAAAATCAATATTTATGTATAAGTGTCTAACATTTAAATTCTTACTATAATGCATTTTTTCCATGATTCCATGTTTAATCATCCTGCTTTCTATCATTTCTGTCAGCCTTAGAAGTTGATTTTGCATCTTTGGATCATTCTCTCTTAAAATTAGTTGCCTTCCATTAAATAAACTAAAACTGATTAAAATTTAACTATATACACTACTTATTCATTCCAAATATAAAAAGATAATTAATAATAATAATATAAATACATAATAAAATAAAAACGTAAAAAGCACCATGTTGAGAGATCCTGTATTTGCTTTACAAACCTTGGACAGAACAATTGCACTCAGCCCATTGAACAAATCTTATAGGTAGCTAGCATGAATCTTACCTTCTGATACTTTGAAATGATGCACAGCGATTGGGGAAAGAGTAGCTACTCTTCCAGAACTTTGGGAAGCCTTCAGGATCCTGAGATCTGCCTAGCTGCCTCTGTGGCTCAGCCTTATATATACTGTTCATCTCTAGTAAGCATTATGAGAGTGCATCATTGCTGACAGTTTCCTTATTCGACTTAAAAAAATCATATTTGCCATTCTTTACTTTACATTTGACAATTTTTACAAGCCATTACACATATTGATTCTGCTTACCATATGACATCAGTGCTGAGATGGGTCCTTAATGGAGAAGCAAAAGGAATGAGGTGTCAATGTCAAAAGAAGTAAATATCAGTCAGGAGGACATTAGGGCTATACACAATTAAATAAAGGTGCTAGGAATCAATGCAACATGTCTTTCAAATTCATGTTTGCTTATCTGACATTTAATTTAAAATTGATGAGTGAAGTCCTGGCTCCATTCAAGTCAATGGCAAAACTCCCATTGATTTCAGTGGGGCGAGGACTTCACCCATCACTTTTATAGGTTTAACATAATAAAACATTAATTATAATAAGAAACATGAACCTCACACAAAGTCCCCCACAATCAGAGAAAGGGAAGACACCATAAAGTCCACCAGAGACCTTGCTGTGCCGATATAATTAACCAAGAAAAGCTGAGATACAACTGCAATGGGCACCAGTACAAACCCCTAAACCAGACAGATTGAATGTAATAGAAATGTTTGGTTTCAATTCAAATTATCTCCAGGTGCAATGTATCAATTTTGTAAATTCCTACATATGAGAATATATGGCATGTGTGATCTGTATGCCAAACACTTGTTCCATAACTGAGATCTACATCATGCCCCCTAGATCTGTTCATATAGCCTGGTGCCCTGGAAATGAGTTTAAAAGGATAATATAGGCTCAGGCTGTATTATATCATGTAGAGTTGCCCTTCAGAGTGAGTCCTTGGGGCATCAATGACAGGGTCAGTAGCCCAGCTCTGGTGAAGCAGCATTGCCAAGGAGACAGGAGGGAAGGGCACCAATAGCTAGAGCTGGCCTTGAGGCCCTGGGATCTGAATGGATTCCTGAGGATCTGCCGGTGTTGGGGGATGGGTCCTTCATACTCTTTTATGAAACAATAGTCTGGGGTCTCCAAGAGGGGATCCCAATGGAGACTTCCTCCTATGGGTTTTTTCATGGGTGAGCACAATCTGGATCTGGAACTACCTGCTAAACCTGTAAGTACAAATTATAATAATGTATGTACAACTGAAAGTGCTTATTACATTTGTAAGCGATCAGCTGGTCCAGATAAGATGTTAAAAATTAAGGGCTAAACACTCCCCTGAGCTTAAAGTTCTGCTCGGTAGAGGGATGGGACCACTAGGAAGCCACTTACAGCTCACTGAACCTGTGACCCCAGCAGTGGCCCCAGCATGAACTAGAGCATTGTAGGGGCTAACTTATGATACTGGAGTATGATACCTAAAATTACATCCTCTCTCGCCCCACCTAACCCCTCACATCAGCAGAGTTCTCCTTCATTAGAAGAATTATATGTTGACTGACTAGCCAGATTCCAGCCACACATACTGCCTGAGCAGCACAAAAGAAGTCAGAATATAAACCAGAATCTAGCCTTATAAGTCTAGAGCATATATGTAATATAACAGCAAATACAAATTGTAATGTATGCTCACCAACTCCCCCCATAGATACCTATGTAACTAGTACTGTATTACCGTCCTAGACACCAGCAAATCTCATCATATCATGCCACCTTACACTGGCCACATGGTATATTTTAATTTCTAACATTGTGAAGTTATTGCATTGTTCCACTCACAGGATCCATGTACTGATACCAATGTTCCCGTTAAGTTTTCTCTATGTGAAGGACAAATTACTGCCTGTGCTGAAGTTTAAAACTTAAGTGCACAACCTCTCCCACTACCATTCCCTACATTCCTCCACTTTTCATTCACTCTTCCTCCTTACTATATCAATTCATTCTCCCTCCTCATTCATTTCTTCCATCACTTTCCCTCATCATCAATCTCCTTTTTACTCTCTCCCTTCTCCCTTTCTCATTTCTCTCCCCCTTATCTTTCTATTCTCGCTCTCACAATCCTGATTCAGTGTATGGATTGGGATTGTGTGCTTACATATATTAACACATGGATCCAAATAGTGCACGTATATCACACATACTTTGGCTTTTCAAACTTTTGTCTGAAAGGTGTGTCAATATCTGTATAATTCCTCATCCAACACAACCTCACTGCACACACACCCCAAACTAATCCAAGGCACCAATCCTTAAGCATTCACACAACTTGCAAAACCAAATCCATTCATTTTAGGGAAACTTAATACCACTGAAGTGCCTTGCCTACCTTGCCCCAAATTTTTAAAACATTTACTCTGGACTAAGATTTTAAGATTGTTAGGTATGGGGGGCAAAATCAGACTTTAAATAGGAAAGGGGGTCGAATCCTTCAATATTGCAAGTTGCTGTGTCTCTCCATCATCTTGGTGAACTTTCTTACCCTTGTATGAGAACACATCAGACAGCAGGTCTGCAGTTCCCAGGCAGGACAGCAGATGGTGTTCAGTTGGCCTTTTATCAGTTTCTTGCCCAGTACGGTATACAGCTAGTCCTGTTGCAATGGATTGCTATTAACGTTACATTACTGCATGCTGAGTTTTATTTATTTTTAGTTGAAAGATACACAGCCTTCCTAAATCAGCTCTGCAGAAGAGAATACAATATCACCTTCCCCAGAATCCTGTCAGTTCTTTTCTTCTTGTTTGTTTAGTCCTATTGTCTAGTGTAAAAATAAAGTTTTCTATTTACAGTATACTCATTTCAAATGAGTATGAAATATGAAGCAGGGCAGCTGAATGCAGCTGGGCAGGCAACTTGCTACATAGATTTTTTAGTTCAGCACAATCTAGCTGCGATCATCAAATTACAAATATGTTTTGAATGATAAACAATATAAAATCTTTACAGGAAAGAAGCAAAATACATTTGTGCTTTTAGTTATTGCTGTATATTTTTGAGTGCAACTGTATGCAATGGGTGAGCTATATGGTAAACAGAATTACACTGGACACGTATTTGATACATTTCTGTATTTATTAGAGGTGGTTGAAATTTTTTGAATTTTGTACTTTCAAGGAAGTTCCTCATCACAATTTGATTTTTTATGAAAAACAAACATTTTTTTTCCTAAATTTTGTTTTTCAACCAAGTCAGCACATTGTAGTGAACTTTTTTTGTTACTGTTTTTCTACTATTTTTGTTACTAAATACACAACACGTGCATATTGGTGGCGGTTGTATCTTGGGGGAATGGGTTGTAAACATGTCCCCTCTCTTCATGACAATTACCCTGGAGGTGTTCATCTGTCCAATGACTTGTCAGCCAGGACTATACTGTTTGGGCTATGTGACTTGTTAAGGGTCCCCGCCACTGCCTGTCAGTCAGAGGGGATCTGAAGTCCCACTGTGGGTTTTAGAGAGGCACAGCACATGCTCATAACCTGCTTCATCATTCCCCAGACATGACTATACCTCACAGAGCAGTGATGGCTTTCAGTGAAGGAGGATTTTCCCCCCTCAGGCTACATAAAAGACTCTAGTGCCCCAGAACCTGGCTAAACTGTGCAGCTCCAGCTAGGCTCCATGCCATGGATGCATCAAGGCTGGGGGTTTGGCTGTCAGTGAGTAGAGGTATCATACCTATGCAACGCGCCACAAATCAATGGAGCTGCAGCAATTTATGCAGGCAGAGGAGTTGGCCCACTGTGTAGCAGCTATGCTACATTTTGTGAGGACAATGAATATAATTGAAAGTAATACCAATACCGTTAGCAAATATGATAAATTATTCAGATTAAATGCAAAGCATTTAAATGGCTCTGTAAAATGTATTAAACAGCTGTGCCCTGTAATTGGGAGCTGACTGATAAACTGAAAAATACTGAATGTGATGTGAATTTGACTTTATCTCTGAATTTGTTATGAGCTTGAACCATAGCCTGGAGGCCTGGCTGGAGGTGCACCTGGCCTTTTCATTCATGTTTTTCTCCAGGCCTATTCTGCAGCCACAGAAGATCCAGTGCAGCAGAACTGGTGTAGTTCCAGTCTGGCTGGGAAAGAGGGGCTGGATATGGGAGAGATGTTCATGGGGCATGTACACCCTGTACAGCATGGAATGGGTGGGGGGGCAGGAAGCAAGAGAGAGAATGGGGTTGGAGTGTGGCCAGAGGATCTACTGCTGTGGACATGTAGATGCTATATATCAGTGGTCCCGAATGTGGTGCCTGTGGGTGCCATGGCGCCCGCCAGGGCATCCATGTACGCCCACATACTGTCCGGTGGACAAACATCCGCCAAAATGCTGCCAAGAATCAGCAGCATCCAGAAGCGTCGCCGCCAAAATGCCGCTGATTCACAGAGTGAAGCTGAGGTGTTGCAACCAGCAGTAGGTGCTAACGACCCTGGCTAGGTACCTAGCATCTTCAATGGGACCATATTCAGGGTGGCTAGTCAATCCCGCTGCCACAGCTACACTCCGTTTTTAGCATGATAGCTTGATTGGAGCTAGCACAGGCATGTCTCCTTGATTGGGACTCACACTCCCAACTCCAAGTGTAGACATACCCTTAGAGTTATTTAAAGCCAAAGTTTAGCTGTTCGCTGTGGTAAATTGTGTCAGCGAGTTAAAATGTCATGTTTGAGACTAAATCTCAGGTATGAATAGGGTGTTCACCTCACACATGGGAAAGGGCTAATACAGGCTGAGAGATCAGTTAACCTGCCTGCTTGCACCTGGAAAATGGCCAGTACTAATTAGAAATAAAACTCAGCGGTGGGAGAGCATGGTTTGTTTCCATAGAGCTGAGTGAGCCCAGCCTGGGAGGAGACCCAGAGGAGAGGAGGTAGAGTGTTCCTTCTCTTGGAAGCAGCCTGAAAGAAGGCTGAGAAGCAGAACAGGCAGGCTATCCACTCCAGGGGTGAGCTGAAAGCCTGACTGGAGGCAGGGGCTATGTGGAAATGTAGCCTGCCTGAACCCCTGGGTGAGGGGAGGAGTGTGCTAGCTCAGTCTAACTGTCCCAGTCAGTAGACATGCTGAGACTGTGCCAGACCTGGTGGATGGCAATACAAAGTGGAGAGTGCTGCAGGGATTCTGATGGGCACTGTGTCAGTTGCTAAGGAATGAACACCTGGGAGTTTCTGCATTGCAGATGAGCCCTATTGCTTGCTGTTAGCACAGACTACCTATGTGGACGGAGCATCTGTGATTACAAGGAGATTTCAATACTGGCATCAGCTGAAGATATCACCTCCCACCCTTAACTACTTAACTCACCTGCCCCATCTTACTGATTGCAGGGTAGAAATTATTCCAGCAATGCTCTGTAGTTGTCACACTGTACTGGAGATGTAGTCCTGCTTTTCTTTACAATGAACCGAGTGCATAATGGCTGATGTAGAAGGACATTAAGCAGAACTAACAGAACCCCGGGTTCCCTCCGCCCTGTAATGTCTATCCCCACTACTTTCTCCCTCACCCCCAGAAGCCAAGTTTAAAAATGCCTGCTCTATTTTCGTAGATAATAACTAGGCATTAGAGCAGATTAACAATGATGCCCAGGCAACTTAGATGAAATAATGTTTAGAAGTGGACTATCTACACACACACACACACACACACACCCCTTTTAAACTCTCCAGATATGCCCATCCCTCCAAGCGCTTCTTATGAATGCTTACACAGCTTATGAATGACTCATTAGGTCAGAATCATTTCACTGGTTATACTTCCAATATTAGATGGTAGGGGCTGATTTTTAAAGGTATTTAAATGCCTAAAGCTACAGATAGGTGGCACGTTAAATCTTAAAAGTACCTAGGTGTCTAACTCCCATTTCAATCTGTATCCTCAGACACCTAAATACTGATTGTCTGCTCAGTCATACCTATTTTACAGTGGCTTCTCTGGAGTTACACCACTGTAAGAGAGTTGAGAATTAGGCCCTAATAAATTCAACTGACTCGTATTCCTCATTTGTGAAATTACCCATTATTGAAAGTACTGTTGTCAGTAGAACACTCAGAGAGGCCCATATAATCACCATTTAATTAGCCCTGCTTCATGTTATATTTGCTTATTTTACTGTTAACTTTCTCAGAGCTATAATTTTTTCCTTTTTACAATTAGAACAGCTGAATTTTAATTACATTACCAACAAAAAGCTCATTAACGTCACTTAATTGGAGTGTTTCCAAAAAAACCTTAACTGAACTGAATATTTTCTGAAGAGTTCCCATCAAAATATAATTTAACCATTACAAACAGCTTGGCAACAACATTTACATAAAGATTTATCTTTCTCAGAAGAATCTTTTTATGTGAGGAAAATCAGATTTGTTATCGCCATCCACAAAACAAAGGGAGTTGTTATATCGAAGTTTGCTTCCACCTTTTAACTCCATTGGACAAATCCTGTATTTTTGTCATTTTAGTTAAATTAAGGTCTTTGCTTTCCCACAAAGAAATCTAAGGCACTATCAGACAGGGTAAGACAAAAGCTTTCCCTATTGGCAGGTTAGTCCATAACTGCCCACCTCAAGGTTTCTTGCACCTTTCTCTAAAGCATGGTACACTGGCTACTGTCAAAGACAAGAAGCTGGATAAGATGGACCCTGATCTGATACAATGTGGTAACTCCTATGAAAGTACGCTCATAGAATTATTTGGTTTGCACTGGTTCTACTCTAATAGAACAACTTGTCCATTTCCCTGCATAAAGGCAGGTTTGATTTAATTCTCATATCATCCCTTATTGATGAATGCTTAGTCTAGGGCTCGAATGTCCCCACTGGTAGTGATTTCAAAGCCCAGTTCCCTTTTGTTGTTGTTGTTTGTTTATTTGCATTGTGGAAGCGCCGAGGGACCCCAAAGATAGACAATAAACCCACTGGGCTAGGCTGTGTACAAATTCATAACAAAGAGACCCGCTAAATGCGTATCATGGTAGTGACCTTGTCGATGCCAGGAAGCGTGAATTTAGGGTGTTTTCTAAATATATACCATGAAGTTTTCCTTCTTTGTCTTCTGTCCATTATTCCAGATTCTGTTCTCATGGACTAGCAATGAGTATCATCTTTATAACATCATTTTGTGTATCTGTAGATAGTTATGTTATCCTTCTAGCTTCTCTTTGCCAAGTTCACTTCACTTTTCCTCACAGATTCCATTTTTCATATTTTTATTTAGTTGATTTCTGAACATCCTCTAGAACTTGACTAGGTCTCTTTTGAAAGGGTGAGGTGACACTTACCAAGTCTGCACCCTGTAAAAGGACTCTTCCCAAGCAGCATCCCCCCAAACATTGAGAGCGAAGCAGGGCCCAAAACTTTTACGGTTATCACAGTGCAACTTCAGTTACACTGATTTCAGTGAAGTTGCGCCAGTGTTAAACTGGAGTCATGCAGTGGTGAATCAGGGCCCAAGTATCATTGGGATATCTTTTAAAAAATCTGTTTTTAAGTGAATTAACATTAATTGAAAACAAAGCGAGAAAAAACTGAATGATTCTTCTCATTTCTGACTGAATGGTATTAGAGATTCAGTTCAGTGGTGCTATTACAGTTAGAAATTTGAGGGAGGCTAACTGGCTAACAGAGAGGAAGAATGGCCCAGTGGCTGGGGCACTATTCTGGGACATAGGACACCCAGATTCAATTCCTTACTCCACCATGGACTTCCTGTGTGACTCTGGGAACTCTGTGCCTCAGTTCCCCACCTGTAAAATGGGGGTCCCAGCAAGGAGATGCCCATCGAAACTTCATGAAAATGATGCCTCTGCCATGAATTTGGTCACTGGATACACACAATGTGGCTAGCAAGTTCTGCATAAGAATGGAAACAACTGTTGGGATAAATAACTGTGCTGAGCCTACTTCTTCAACCCCTTAAAATGAACCCAAACTGAAACTTGGTTTGACTTTCAAAAGGTTTGGTAAACAAAAACAAAACAAAAACGAAGCCTCTGTGAATGTTTTCAGATCAGCCCAGATGAAGACCAGAAACGCTAAGCTACTGACCTCACTCATGCTAGGAAACAGTGGAAATCTCAGGAAAAGACTCTTCTTTGGAACTCAGGATTTCAAAGCCACCAGCACTGACTAAACTTTGGACAAGCATCTAAGCTTCAGGATGATTATACAAACTGCAATTCCAAACTTGGTGTGGTACACCGAGCACTAGGTTTTGTCCCGGTTACTGTGGTTGGGACATTAATTAGCAAATCACATTGCTCTCTCAACAGTTATTAATGTAACTAAGCAAGCGTATTCAATCGGCTTTACGTCTTCTTCCCAAATGAGCATCTATCTCTGGAACATGAACCAGAGCCCAGAACACAAGTTTTATGCAAGATAACAATAATCAAACATAGCATTTTAAATTCTGGTTTTATTTTTTTCTAACAAGCCGGTGTTAAATGTGCCCAAACTTGTAGTGGTACATTATCTGCTATTATACAACATCAGTAACAGATGTAAACTCCAAATTAAAAGTATCTTAATCTTTAACTATTAATCTGCCTGCAGAATATACTTAATCTGTGCACAGTTACAACTGCACTACATCAAGGCACGTCTAGCTCTCAGTCATGTATAAGATGCTTCACTGTGCTGAGAATACCTTTGTTACTCTGACAGGAAAAAACATTGTTTGAGGAAGTGGGTCATATGGGTGTAAAGATGTTTACTTGAAAGGCCTGGAATTCCATGGTCCTGATCAGTGTACCACTGAAAAAGAAGAAAAAAACCCAACAAAGCACACTTGATTTCTCCATCCTAAAGTAATTAAACAATCCAGAAGCTTGATCTTTATTAATTATTATTATAACTCCATGAAGGTTGCAAGGTGCCTCACAAAGGCAAATGGGCAGTGACTTGGTAGATCTTTGTTCTTTTTGTGTTAATTATTTTTGATCAGTTTTCATTATATTCATATTCTCATTGAACAAAGTTTCTAAATAATCTGTGATTTGTGAGTCCGAGTGGCTGTCTGGTGAGTTAGTGGCATCAAGCCAGAGCAAAAACACTTCAAGATGCCCTCAGGGACAAGAGTCCTTGGCACGTGTTGCATGTTTTTAGCAGTAGGATTGTTAAGAAGACAGACTTGGCTAACAAAGTTTTACTTTCACCAAACAGCCCTTGCCTAAAAATTGTGGAGTTCTGTCCAAATCATTCAGCATTATATCAGTGCCATAGGCATTATATACAGCATCCTGAGAACAGTGACTTGGGTGGATTATGTTATACCTTGGACAGCAGCAATTATTTTCACTTATTTTTAATTGGACAACTTGCCTTAAGTTATTTCTATCCAGGTGTCATAAAGACACTCCGAAATCCAAAGTATTGTTTTTTTAGGCCAGGTCCTTATCTTCTCTGCAAATGCAGCAGAACCAGCAATTTTTTTTTCTGTATTGGTGGGGAATTCAGGAAAAATCTGAACTCCACACAATGGTCCATATGTTTATGGAATGCCACAAACCCAAGTGCCATGGCGGTTTCCGATGTACTCATGTGTGTGGGAGCTCATGGACAGAGGTAGGACAGGGACAAGGCTGGTGTATCTTTCAGTAGCCCAGGACTGAAGGTTATAGAAGAAGCAAAGCTTGGTATGAATGCAATAAATGTTTTGTCCATTTGGCCTCCCTTTTGCTCTTCTTTCATCCCTTCCACCCTTCTGTCTGTTCTATTCTCTCTGCCCCTGCTGCCCTGCATAGGCTTCCCTGACAACTTGTTCTTTTCTCCCTCTGGACCTACTATCCAGATACCTGAGTTCTGGAAATTACATTATCTGTGTTCCCCAGACCACAAGCTACACTATGGGACTCACTGGGGTAAAGTGAGCGTCTTAAAAATGTCCCCAGGTGTAAGAGGAATTATAAGCCAATGCTTAAAAAGAAAAATAGTCTGTTGTTATCTACCATTGCCTGGAAATCCACCTGTGCGTTAACCAAAGCTTTAGAGATCTGTGCTGAGTTCTGGAAATGTACATTATCTGGAAAAGGGAACAGAACAAAAACGGAAGAGTGGGTTATTAAAATCTGGTAAATACCAGATAGCTTAAAGCTACAGTGCATTAAGTTCAGTCCATCGATTATCGAGTGATACAGCTGACATTACTAACAATGAGTAAGCAACTCTTTATATACCCTATGGAAATGGACCAAACATCTAAGTACTGACTCTAATCAAAGTCAAAGATGCTTAATGTTTATCAAACAAAGAGGTTGTCACTCAGTATTTGAACTGCCTTCGGTAAACCTCACCATCTGCTGTTCCATGGATGAGAAGATATTCCACGTTTCGGAAATTCTCTGCTCTCGCCATCACAGTTGAATTCTGTTCAGGGAAAAATGAACACTTCAGCAGCTGCAATTTAGACCACTTAGTCACGTAGGTAAAAGGCTTTCATTGCATAGTATAAAACTAACTGAATCATCATATAAACTAGCACTATAATGACAGTAGTGATTATTTATTACTCTCTGGGCTTGGAATGAAAGCCAGATATATTCTCTAGGCTTTTCCCAGGGCTAGTTGACACAAATCTCAAGCCTCCACCCTATCCTTCCCACTGGCCACAATGCCATTCCTCTTACACCAAAATGCTCTGCCAGAGGAGTTTGGGATGAGGAGTTTCTGCCATTTGGATGGGGTTTGGAAATGAGCATTAAGGGCCTAACCCAAAGCCTAATTAAGTCAGTAAGAGCCTTTTCACTGACTTCAGTGGGATTTGGACCAGGCCCTAACTGTGTTCAGAACTGGTAGTATGTTTGTGGAGGGAATCAGGGGAATGAATAAAGGATGGAAATTTCCTGTTAAACCTTTAGGAACCAGCAATGTGCCCCAATTTAGAGGCGATAATCTGATTACCTAGGGGGTTCATGTCATTTCACCACAGTCTGCACAAAGCAGCTTGAGTTCCACACCAAGTAGTCCCAACAACAACCGGTAATCATCATAATTTAAACCCATAACTGGTGAGGGCCCCCACCTCCAATGCTGAAGGTAAGCAGCATTATCTGAACTGACCCTGTCTGTTCCAATGGGACAACAAGGACCCTTAAACATAGAATATTTAAGACTATTAAATATAGGAAAAAAGAGTAAACTATAGGCAGGTGAATTCTGTGCTAGTAGCTCTCACTGCTATAGAGCTGATACTACTAGGGCTAGAAGATGATTTCTCTTCTCCACTACTCCCTTCCTCCCTGCTAATGTGATTCTAAGTTTGAGGAAAACAAATGCAATGAAGAGAATTCTTACTTTGTAGTGTTTGAGATTATCTGACTCAGTTGGAAGACCCATAAATCGCTCTGTGTAGATGGATGCTATTATATAAAAAAAAAGAGCTGTAGACAAAATATATTCACATCTAATGGTTGAATACAATGAGTATGTGTTTAAACTACACACAGTTCCATTAATACAGCCTAAGTGTATTACTTGTTTTAGACTAGTTCTGTGGCATCCATCACTGTAGTTCCTGGCTGCCTCACGCTACACTAAAACCAGCTACATACAAAAAGCATTGATGAAGATGAATTGATAAATATACTGCCACTTTGTCTGCCCTGCAGAAATACCCAACCTAGAGTGACCTAACAAAAAGGCTGAGCAAACCGGTAAGTTGTGTACCATGACCTGAGAGCTATCAAACGTAAGCTTTGGCAGTCTACCTGGAACACCCAGTCCCACAGACAAAGGCTGAGATTGCTTTAGCTAGTAGGATAAATTCCAGGAACCAATAGCTAGAGTAACCCAGCATATATCTACTGCCACAAGGGGACACACAAGAGAGACTATCAAGAGCTTTATTGTAACCAACACATTACTTTATACTCAGAAGCAAGGAAGAGTCCCTTAGGATTTCATCCTGGTGACCCTTCCTGTTCAATGTGTATGCAGACACTGTGGGAGAATGGGAGACATAGGCTGCAGTATAAAACCCTGTGCACAGGATATTCAGGTCTTTGTCCATTTTTTACTGACACCAGATGCTGTCTTTCTTAGTCTTTGACTGATGTAGGGACATGGGTGAGAGCAAACCTCTCTGCATCTGAGACTTTCAGCTGGGGCACCTTACTGCTTAAGAGCCCACTCAGGACACCTTTACAAGTGCTCTTCTATGGCTGCCAGGCTGTTTAGTGAAATGCTATGGAGTTCCTACTGTAATGTGCACCTCACAGTTCAGGAGAATGAGAATCCGTGAACTGCAAGATGGTAGCATTATGTCATTAACTGACTAGCTATGAATGGCACAAGGTTCTGGAGAAAGGATACATTTTACAGCCTCATTTCTCTTACTGGAGCAGGGTCCCATGTTTCCCAGCACCAGAACCATCATTAAATAAAAGTTGCTGAAGCTCAATCCAGGTAGGAGGGAAGAAGAATTACTCAGTGACTACCCTTTTGGGAAGAAAGGCTAGAAATTATTATGCAGCCATTCCATCTGCCTCAGCAAAGGCCCACAGGATAGTCAATGATAATTTATGGTCAGTGTTATCAGAGACTGCTGACAGATCTAACACAATCAGTACACATATCTAACTATGTCTAGGGAGAAATAAACAGTCAATGTCCTAGGGCAGTGCCATCTGTGTGCCACATATACGTTTGTAGCTCATCTGGGGGGCTCATGGAAATCTGTGGAATCACAATACAACTGCAGTGCTGCAACACCACTTTTTCAATAACTTTCTCCAGAAAGGGGAGGGGGAATATATTGGGCAATAAGGGATCAAGCTGTGATGTCACAGGCAATTTTTTGAGCAAGAGTGCTTGCATAATGGTGGCTGATACCTTACCCTCCCAACAAGACGCATTACATTCACAGTGAGTGTAGTTACATGTAAGACCCCTGTACAGGGTCAGCATGATGTCAAGGATGCTTTGAGTAAATGAGAACACAACAGACAGAGGGAGGGATAGCTTGGTGGTTTGAGCATTGGCCTGCTAAACCCAGAGTTGTGAGTTCAATCCTTGAGGGGGCCACTTAGGGATCTGGGGCAAAAATCTGTCTGGGTAGTGGTCCTGCTTTAAGCAGGGGGTTGGACTAGATGACCTCTTGAGGTCCCTTCCAATTCTGATATTCTGTGATTAATGCAACATGGCATTCAACTTGTGTGCCAGGAAATGGGGGCAGTGGTTGAGAATCTTCATGGAAAGTCCTGCTAGGAAAAACGTTTGAAAATACTGGAGATCTGGTACAAACATTCCATCTCAAAGGCAAAAAATTGTCCTTCAGAAATATTTTTATGAGCTGCAAGGATAAGTGATTTCTAGAAGGGATTTCTAGAGAGGGGTGACTCCCTCAAAGGCAGAGAAATCACCTCAAAGTTGTCCCCTCAATTCAGTGGCAGACTTTACTAGAAGTTCCAGGAAGCCCCATCCAGCACATCACTGAATGCATATGGGATGCATAGGGGGCTTCACGGATTCACAAATGAGATTAGCAAACCTTCTGCCAGATCACAGTATTTATTCCAAAAGGCTGCGTGCAGCTATTGGAAGCAGAGAAAGGATTAAATACAAGCTTTGAGGAATTTTATTTTGGTGATGACAATTTCTTTTCTTTAAGGTTTCAAGTTGTTGAGCTCTTGCAATAACGTCATGCTTTCTGAGTCAGTGTTTATTAAATGTTTCTATACCGTAATATTCCCAGCTGGAGACAGGAGCCACTGCCATTCCACATTTAAATACTCCACTGCCAGATCCAAGTGCCAGAGAAGTTACATATCCACCATAGGACTGGAGAGAAATCACAGGCAGGTTAATGCTGTGCAGGTAGCTATTTCTTTGTTCTCTGAGAATCCAAGTAACAAAACATTACATTCAGAGGAAACATTTGCTTTAATAGCATGGGACAAAGCAACTAGAGGTTTTACCTTCAGCAGAAACTGAGTCTGGCTGACTCCTTGTGAGGAACAAAAGGACAAGACAATTCTATCTAATCACTTAATCTCTTCCTACCATCTGTGTTACTGCTTCATTGGGGACCCTGGTTCAGGACAAATCCCAGTATTCCTCATCTACTGAATTACCTAGCCAAAAATGGAATTTTGAATTTTATATTGAATCAGCCCGATATGTGAGGCCGTGGACAACAAGTTGTGGAAAGATATGGATGTTGGCTTTAAAGTAGACTACAATACCCCACGGAAAGGTCTGGCTTTTGTTAAACGCCTTAAGAATGTCCATGTGCTGCAGAGCTGCCCAGTAGAGCTGGTTAGAACTTTTTTTTCCTAGCAGAAAATTTTGACAGAAATGGATAAAAAATCATTTTAGTCAAAATTTCCTATGGCAAAGTTAGACTTTTCAGCAAAAAATTCCAAGCCAAAAATTTCTATCTGAAAAGCAAAACATTTCAGCTGAAAACCAAATATTTTGATTTGGAAATGCTGCTGAGGATTGTGTATCTCATGTCTCTATGATCCTCTATGGGCCAGGCTCTCTGGGCAGACTACATCTCCCAAAATGCACCTCAGTGTCTCTTCTTGCTGAGTTACTGTGGTGCATTCTGGAAATCCCTGTTGGTAGCACATTATAGCAGATGTAATCCAACTAAAGGACCTGACCCATAGGGAGAACTGGGGTAATGAGGCAACCAAACTATCATTCCCATGAAGCATGTCAGCAACATTTTTTAAAATAGATTTTTTTTCACCCTGGTTTTAAGTGTTTGTGTTTCCAACAAAAAGTGGAACTTTTTCATGGAAAAAAAAACTTTTCACAAAAAAGTCACAGTCAAAACCCCAATTTTCCACCAAAAACAGTTTAGAGAGAAAAATGTCAACTAATTATACTAACTAGAAAGCCTGACTGGACTGAAATTTGTGTTTTCTCAGCAATAAAGGGAAAATACTCTACCTTTATCTATCCCTACATATGATTCTGATATGTTTTCTTCAAGATTTTTGGATTCTTTTCTGCAAGGGTGAGGAAAATATTCTTGCAACTCATTAAAAAACTGACTGAAGTTTCCCCTCTGTCCTTAATAAGCTAACTGCTGAGGTAAAACAAAATAATTTTACGTTCAGAGGAAGAGAGATAGGAAGCTTTTATTTACAAGATGTTACGATGTGATTTTTTTGTTTGTTTGTTTCTAACAGACTGAGGGTCTGATAATGAGCAGCAGGCACTAAGCATCTCTCAGATTCAGATGCTATTACAGGAATATTGGGGATAGGAAGTATTAAGTAACCTTTGAGTATTATTTATTACTCCATTCAAGATTGGAGAGAAAGGACCTTCATTTAGGCCAGGATCTGGCCCCATGTCATTCGCACTCTATTTCATTCAGCATCAAGTTTCATTTCTAAGGCCTCTAGAAAACAGAACGACTCCAGTCTCTGGATGTTAAACACCAGAAAAGTGGGGAAGTTGAGTTCTGTTTGGCATCCTATCCAAATAAAGAAGCTTAGAACCTGATGCCTCAGTATTGACCACCTCAAATACATAATTGAACACATGATGGCCAGTCCACATGGTTGCATAATTTCCTGTTCCTGAAACCCATCCACCCTTCTTAAAGGATCAGCTGCCAGCTGTCAAAACTCTGTGGGGCAAACAATTCCTCCACCTCCCTCCTGCTGCTGGCTCCCGGCCTGACCCTCAGGCTGGGAACTAGCAGGGGAGAATTTGTTCATATTTGGAGAGCAGGCAAGGGGAAGAATCAGCCTGGAGTTTGGAAAGGTTCTGTGCAAAGAGGTGGAGCTGGCAGCTGAGAACAGTTGATACTGAGGCCAGGTCTACACTGCGACTTTAAATCGGTTTAATGGCCGATATACCGATTTAACGCTGTATCCGTTCACACGACGTCGTCATTAATATCGAGTTAAACGGCTCCTTAAATCGATTTCGGAACTCCTCCCAAACGAGAGGAGTAGCGCTAAATTCGATAGTGATAACTCGGATTAGGGTTCATGTGGACGGAAATCGACGTTATTGGCCTCCGGGCGGCATCCCAGAGTGCAGCACTGACCGCTCTGGACAGCAATCTGAACTCGGATGCAGCGGGCAGGTAAACAGGAAAAGCCCCGCGAACTTTTGAATTACATTTCCTGCTTGCCCAGCGTGGAGCTCTGATCAGCACGGCTGGCGATGCAGTTTGAAATCGAAAAAGAGCTCCAGCATAGACCGTACGGGAGATACTAGGTCTGATCGCTGTATGGGGAGACAAATCTGTTGTATCCAGCTCCGTTACAGAACACGAAATGCCAAAGCGTTTGAATAAAAAACTCCAGGATACACAGCGCTGTGTGACAAGCGTAACGGGAAGCCAGAGACTCAAATGGACGCTCATGAAGGGAGGGAGGGGGTACTGAGGACTCCAGCTATCCCACAGTCCACAGCAGTCTCTGAAAATTATTTGCATTCTTGGCTGAGCTCCCAATGTCTGTAGGTTCAAACACAGTGTCTGGCGTGGTTCAGGGAACAGCTCCTCAGTTTATTTCCCCCCACCACCACGTGAAAAAAAAAAGGGAAAGATTGCTGTGCTATGGCGTTTGCTCAATGCACTCCGCGAAAAAGGCGCCAAAGGGTTGTCTGCTGCCTTCACAAAGGGAGGGGTGAGGCTGTACCCAGCACCACCCGGGGCAGTGTTTTCTGCCCCATCAGGCACTGTGCTCTCAACACGGAAGTGGGAACTATGGGATAGCTGAGGAACAGCTACCCACAGTGCACCGCTCCTGAAATCGATGGTAGCTTTGGACCATGGACGCAAACAATCGATTTCGGGATCCCACTGTGGACGCGCTAAACCGATTTTATTAGATCTGTTTTGTAATATCGGTTTAAGCTAATTCGAAATAATCGTGCAGTGTAGACGTACCCTGAGTGTGTAGGCATTTGGCCTGCTTGATAGGGATGGGGGGAGCAGAATGTGTGACTGAGGGAGCATGAGCGCTTGGATGAACAGCTAAGGAGGATAAAGGATTTCCATTCTTTCTGGAGGAGGGGGGAGTGACAGAAGCCAGAAGAGGGGAGTAGGGACCAAAGGGGCTTGTCAGAATCCTGCAGATTCTCATCCCTTTATATTTTGAACACAGAGGAAGTTTAGAAATTAATGAATGTATTGGTTTTAATAATATTGCATGTCAAAAATAAAGCAACTTCCCACCCCCTTCTAAATAGTATCCAACTTGAAATGAGAGTGAGGAATAACTAGAAGCAACAGATAAGGATATAGCAGAGAACTTATGCAATTATTTTTCAGCTAATTTAAGGGGAATTTATCGAAATCAGAAATCAACATAGCAAGGCCAGAAAATAAGGAACCAGCAGTAGGAAGATTATTGTGCTATAGCAGGTTAAGAGGTGAAGTTTGAAGCCTGAATTTCTTTAACAGTCTTTTACAAGCTTTTGCTGTCCAGGAGAGATTGGTGAGTCTGAAAAAGTGAAAAACATAATGCATACCTGCCAGCACATGCAGACTATGAATAGGGACATTTAGGTACAAAAGAGGAATGCATTTCCAATTCTGTTGAAATATATTAGCTCTCTAGAGCCTTTTGGGTGGACTGAGT
Organism: Chelonoidis abingdonii; assembly: GCF_003597395.2. NCBI lineage: Eukaryota > Metazoa > Chordata > Testudines > Testudinidae > Chelonoidis > Chelonoidis abingdonii. Next base: position 46,605,988 of record NC_133778.1, on the reverse strand, counting down.
GGGAAAATGACAGCTTCCTCCTTAACATATAAAGACTAACTGCTTGTGCATTAGTGCCATTATTTTAAGAATGCATCTAATGTTGGACCATGATACTTCAGACCTGTCAAATGTCATCATTTGTACGGTTGCAATGTTGGTCTTAGAATATGAGAGAAACAAGGTGGAGGAGGTAATACCTTTTATTGGATCAAATTCTGTTGATGAAAGAGAGAAGCTTTTGAGCTTACACACCTGAATAAGAGCTCTGTGTAAACTCAAAAGCTTGTCTCTTTTCACCAACAGAAGCTGGCCCAATAAAAGATATTACCTCCCCATCTTGTCTCCATCATTTGTATGAGAAACTTCTAATTTTATTTATTTAAATAAAATGCATCCTGATTTTAAAAAACATATTTTTTTCAGTTCAGAAACATAAGGATTTGTCCCCAAAATATTAAGTGTTATATCAGAATTACCTACTCATAAATAGAGCTATCATTTAATTACATTTTACTGCATTGAATTCTATCTAGGTATTTTGCATTGATATGATCGCATATCAATATATAAACTTCATACAAAGCTGTTAGCAGCCCTGTTCACGTATCATCTCATATCAGCCACTTTTGTTTGTTACTGTTCAACTGAATCTTCAAGTTCTGTCCTGTAACGTGGTTCTAGGTAAGCTGCTCATGGGGCAACACGGCCAAGGAAAAACAAAAGAAAAATTGAACAATGACTGACTAGAAGAATTCTGGCAAAAAGACGGTCTGTTTAAAGAGAACTCTTTTTGAAAGATAATCAGAGAAAAATCAACATTTATAAATAGAAAAACGTTGGAAAAAAATCAATTAATTGGTGGCTAACGTCCGAGTTTAGTCCATAAGGTGTTCTAGCTACTGCGGTCTGTTACTGTTGGGACACTGCTCATCCTGTGCTCCTAAACACTACTTTCAACACCAGGATCTTACCCTGAAGTTTGAATGGTAACAAAGGGAAAGACAATAATTATAACTGTTTCTTTCTCTTCTGTTAAAGCCAGACTCTGCTAGAAATCTGACCCTCAGGCACTCTAAGATACTTCTCAGTGTAAGTAGGGCTGGCAGAATCTGGCCAATAGGAGGTTAGTTTACGATTATGTCCCTTTAAAAATGAAGGATAATATAACAATAAGCTATGGAAGATCCCCAATACCTCCTGGCTTTGACTGGCCTAGAAATGCAGTGAGAATGACTTTCCTTGTGTATTTCACTGGTCCCAAACCCAATCAGGAAGAGCAAAGGCACAGGAAAAGTCAAACGAAGACAAAGGACATTTTACTTTTAGGTTTGATTCAAGTTCTAGCTGATGGTTTGACCTGATTCTTAGCTCATCCAATGTGGTTTGCCTATCCCTACTTGGAGTCCCCTAGTCCTCAGCATGTGCAGCCCTCAGCCTTTCACTTCTTCAGTAAAATAAACAAATCTAGTTTGGGAAAGAGGTTTGGTGCACTTTATTTTCTCTGAAGTTCAACTCCATGCACTATTTCCAGGCCAGATAAAAATCAAGAAGTACGGGAAGTCAGAGTGATGCCAAAGTCAGTGGTTTCAGATCAAAGGGATTAATGGGATTCGGTTGTGGTTTTTTTTAATTTCAGATCACATAAGTTCACACTTCTTGAATTTTGATGTGAGTATCATGTTCAAACAAACGCCATTACTAGCAGTGAAGCCAAATGAAGCTTCTGAGCTTTGCCTGATTTCAACCTAAAACCATATTTGCAGCTGAGATCTATTCAAAATTCAGCCCAGGTCTTCCTGAAAATCAGTATAGGCTTCTCAAAGGGTTTGAAAATCCTCACTGAATCTGATTTTGAAATTTTGTTTACTATGACAAAAGTTTAGAGAAGTAGCTTTAGAGAGACTTTGTGGAAAACAAGGATGAATTTTAGAAAACACTGACTGCAATAAGATTAAGAAAGGTAAATAAGGAAATACCAAAAACAACAGCAACTACTTACCCAGCCCCATATTGCTATTCTTTTTTCATCAACAAAACCCATTTCTATAAATTTTCTGTTTAAAAGAAAAATCACAATTATAAAGCCATTCTTATCACCCAATAGGATTATTTACATTACATGTAGTTAATAAAAAAAGAGGTCAAGCTTCTTTCGTGCTTCCCAGACACGTTAGGGTGCCACTAAGAACAGAAAGCATATCTGATTTCTACAAAGGACCAAGTCACAGCTTCATGGATTTTAAGGCCCATCTATCTGACCTCCTGAATCAATGAAACATCCTTTTGTTTACTTTTTAGTCTTAACGTTTAAATACACATTTATTGTCATCTATGTAGAGAGGCCATGGCATAGCTGAAAGCAATGTTTAAGGAGCCCAGTGGGAGTACTGATCACAGCATGGAAGAGTAACTAAAGAAGACACACTCAGAAATCACTGATACCCCCTTTGGCCTTCATTCCTGACTGTGTTCCCAATTTAAATCTAAAGAGATTTTAAAGGAGTTAATAAGATGCATACAGACCAGTAAATATATCTCCTGATCTTTCATTATTTTTACTCCCCTTCTCCCATTATTCCAGTCACTCTTTTCTTAATGCCAGCCTTCGCTGTGCTGTCGCTAACATCAAGGCCTGATCTGGCAAGGTGCTCAACATACTCAACTTCCAGCATTGCTCTGTAACTCCCCAGAGGTGCCTTATAGGATCAGGCCCTGAGGTTTTAAACTACCCTGCCCTTTTATTTGACTGTAAAGTGTCATGCATGCTCATGGCACTGTAATAAAAAATAACAAGGAAAAGTTCTCCCAAGGCTCCCTGCAGATGCATGTTATAAAGCTTGGAGAGGAGGGAAGGGCTATGCCTTACTCCTCTGTTTGATCATCAAGCAGCTTGAAGGGAAAACCAGATCACTGGCGTTGGGTTTCCTGTCTCTGCATCCCATTGCAATGATGCAGTCTGCTGAAGGAAACATACTAGAGAGGGAAGGAAGGTTTGTGCACAGGGACATCTTTCCAAAGAAGCCACTTAAAAAAAAAGTTATGTAAACGCGGGTGAATTATCAGTGCAGATCACAGAGCACAATAGGGTAAAACAGGGAAGAAGAGGCAGGAGGAGGGAAAAGACACAAGAAAGATTAAAAACTAGTAGGCCAAGGGCAACTCCCCTGTCCCTTTCAGCAATATAATCTCACTTTTCTTTCTCTCAGCCATCTTCGCATCCACATTTACAGGAAGCGTAGTGACAAATGCATCAAATAGGGCCAGATTCACCCCAGGGTCTCTACCAGCAGCTGCAAACTTTCCTTTGCCAGGAAGCCCACACAAGTGGCCAGAACCACACCCAAATTAGGAGTTATTGGCTGGGAGGGACATGGGATGTAGGCTTCCAGAGGGTGCACTAATTTAGCACAGGTCTGCTGCAGCCTTCACCAGCTGGGCTCCTGTGCTGGGCTCTCTCCCTGGGAGCAGTCCCCCACCAGGGCGCATGGCCCTTGCTGGTAAATCTGCCCCATAGTCTTGGGACAGACTGGCAAAATGAAGCAGAAGCCATCCTACACACAGAATGTAAAACGGGTGTAGAGGCTGGCAGTGAATTGGGGAAAGTTTGCATGGAAAGTCTGTGGTAATTTCAGCCATTCCTTTACAGGCTCTCAGACCAGACTGCAGCTGCAGAAGCACCTTAGCCTCACTGTGTCTCTGACAGGTTGATTTCGACCCCTTTCACATCTGAGCAAGTAATTTATAACTTTGATGCTCTCATAAAGTGAGTGATTATGTCGCTGCAATGTTTCAGGAAAGAAAAGCAAATAACAGATGACACTTAGAAGCCTGAAATGATACAAAGGTAGTCTGCTTCAGTCTTCAATGAAAAAGATAACAACATGATACTTAATGCAATAACAGCTAAGGAGGAAATGTAGAGATCACTAAGCAGAAACAGGAAGGAAGAGATAAGGGTACTTAGAGGCAGTGCTCTCAAGCACATAGAACAGGGACATGGGTGTCAGGGCTCCTGGATTCTATTCCTGGCTCTACTATTCACGGCCAGGTCTATCATTTGGGTGGGGCACCCATTCCCCCCACTCAGCCACCACAGCACCAAAAAAGTCTGCCTAGATACCAATCAGCCCCTTTGGGGCACCTTCCCCAAGAAAAAATTAATCCCTCTCCCCTACAACACAGCTCCCCTGGGGCAGTACACTAACTCTCCTCCCATTCTAAACTCCTGCTTTGGTAGTGCTCTTGTATCTTGTGACTCTGAAATCCCAAACTGAGGCTTCTTTCATAAGACCTCAGTCCTTCTTTCTGTCCAGAGGCTCCATGCAGGAGGGATATATCTGTTTGGAGCACTTGCAGTTTGGATAACTTTGATGCAGAGCAGCATGGGTGGGAGGAATTGCAAGAAGTTGCTGTCAGCACCTGTTGGCCCCAGGCACTCTTGTCATTTCTTGCTACCTTGGAATGGCAAGGAAGATGGGTCTTGTGATTGAACACGATCTCTGATAGTTTAGAAATGTGGGTACAGCTGTACCACAGACTTCATGTCATGGGCTTCATGGGCAAGTGCTTTCAGATCCTAGGATTGAGGGCATTATGGACATGCACATTATTACTCTGAAAGAATTGAAGTAGCAGTATTAAGTGCACCCTTTACAGTGATTATGTATATCAAGTGATGGGTTCAGGGGATACCACTTGGGTACCATGTACCTCTAATTTTTGCTCTCCACAAGTCCCATCTCTTGTCTTGCCCACTGGAGGCAGTGAGGGGCCCCAATATAGATTTTCATTCTTAGCAGTTACCAGCCAAGTGGTGCTTGACCTTGAAATGCATCTACTAATCTGTCTCACAGACCACTGCTTCAGTGTTGCTTAACATGTGGAAGGGATTCTATTGATACTCACTTCACTGCTGAGATTTGGTCCTCAATTTCATAGACTCCGAGTTTTCGATATACTGCATATAGCATCTCGTCACCTTGAAAAGCTGTTCCTCTGCCATCCACAAGAACAACAATAATTTCCTCTCTGCTTGCAAGATAGGTTATCCAGCTAATCTCAAATGTGTGCTTTACATTCTGACTGCAAGGTCCTCCATACCTAAAGGAAATAGTCGCAGAATCTCAGGTTTAGATTTGGTGGATGATCTTAAACAAAGCATTTATTTAATACGGGACATGAATAATGGAATAACTAAAGCTCAAACCTTAGATCTTATTTAATGTAAAAGAAACTTCTTGAATGCATAGCCCCTGGTGGGCAGCCTAACAGAGTCTTAACTCTGGAGAGGGGAAATTTCTGGAAGTGACTGTAGTTATAATGTGTCTCATATTTTCCTTGAATATCTTCTCCTATAAGGCAGAACAGGCTCATGGTATTCAGAAGACAGAAACAGTCAGACCTTTACTGATATGAGTGTGGGACTTTGCCAGCTGTAATCCATTTCAGTTCTTGTAAGACTAGGTTGAGCCATTCGATTTGGCCCAGAATGGCCCATGGCTGCACTGTCCCAAGAGGAACTTTGAGAGGATATTATGCCTCAAGGTCACAATTCCTCCCCTCTCTGCCTTGTTCTGGCAGAGTGAATTACCTCACCCCTTGTTGGGATACAGTTGACCCCACACCCCTCTGCATCTGGACTGATAATCTGACCAGCAGTGAGTGGGGAAGAGGGAAGGCCTCCTTTCCCCTTTGTGCCAACTTGCTTATTAAGGGGAATATCAAGTGAGCAGCCCCTGCTTTCTCCCTGATACCTGGCATCATAGTTTGAGCACACCTTACTCAGCTGAGCAAGACAACAGAAAGGGTTTTACTTCTTATACACTTGAACGAAAGCTGGGGATAATCTCTAATTTTTTCTTCTTATCCACATCTGATAGGCTCATATCATACTTTCCAAAGTTAACAACTGTGAAACCCATAATGTGCTATCTTAAGCAGTCTCTCATGGTACATGGAAGCAGCAATGGAATTGACTCCAAGCAATATTCTACAAATTCCTATTCTTCTTCTGAAGGACTAATCTTAGTCTCACTGAAATCAACAACAAAACTCTCATTGATTTCAATAGGATCTGGATTCTATTTCAGAAATGTAGCCTAAAACCAAAGAACTGATGTACTTGTTATATACACTAATGCACGTATGCTGCACTATATGTGACATGTCAAAACTAATACCCTTTCTGATAAAGCAGATTATGTGGAAAAAGAAAAGAAAATCTTACATACACCTGAATAAGCAGAGGATACTTCTTGGATCTATCAAACTGCGGAGGTAGAAGCATCTTGTACCACAAAGCTAAAAAAAGATATATTACAAATATATCAATGTTTAAGATGATTCTTCTATGTATGAGCCATTATTTATTGGAGTAGCATATGAAAATGCGTAAGCAATGAGACACAGGATTCATGAATTGTGAGTCACAAACTGATTTTAAGTCAGTTTTCCTATTTAACTCTTTGAAAATAATCTTGAAGAAATAAAGTCTTGAGGCTTTTGGTTTGTTTTTTTTTAAATTAAGCTGCACACAATAATATTAGGGTCTAATTTCTGCAGGTATCTCGAAAAAAATGAAATCAGGATGACAAATACTATCTCAATGGTGAGCTATTCAATACCAATTTATTACTATACTATAAAATAATGTTATAAAATCACCAATGATAACACTTTCACAATTCAGACCCTATTCTCAAGGCATTATAATGGGCAATGCATGCATGCCAGATTACATATTACCTTTTTATGAATACCACAATGCTTTTTATTTTTCTCTCTCATGTGAGAGAAAAATAAATTAATTTACAATTAAATATTTGTAAATTAGTTAATTTACAAATATTAATGAATGAAGTCTCTTAACAGCATCACCTCTGTGTGGTAATACACCTCTGTGTATTGTATCTGTTTCACTGACAGGCAAACTGATGCATAGTGATATTGAGTTTCTCAAAGTCAAATAGTGAATCCATGGCAGAACCAGAAATACAATTCAGGAACCCTGATTCCAAATTCCTTGTTCTAATAACTGTTGGAGTATGCTTCCTACAATAGAAAAAGTGTAAGAATTATAGAAAAAGTAAATAGTGTAATAGAAGTTGTATAATCCTTACTAATTCCATCCACTTCAAGTTTATTAATGTCTATCTTAGGCATTCTGATGTTTTCCATCGCAGATTCTAATTCCCAATTGTCTTCCAGGACTTTAATCTCTGGATAAAAGAAGTTTCCATATTAGATCAATTTGCTTTTCAACTCTTCTCCGTTAATTGAGACTTCCTTGTTTTGTTTGTGGCTAGACTGGAAAAAAAATCTATGGAAAACTCTTACAAATATGGTAATGAGGTCATACATTGGAAAATCATACACTTGAAGTATTTACATATAAACTGGAACACTGACACATTCTGTATGGGATACAAAATAATTGATCTTGTGTGACTATTATTTCTTCTCTCCTTGTTCACTCACACCTCACTCTTCCTACCTTTTATTTAGTTAATTATGTACAACACACTCCTGTCTGCAATATGCTTCTCCAAATGTTGACTGTAGTTATATCCATTGTCCTGAATAATGGATTACTGAACACTCCTCTCTATCCTGCCTCATATTAGCAAGATACAGTGTGCTTCTTTGCATCTGAATTAATACTTTAATCTTTTCCTCTGCTGTAACTTCACTGAATTGTAACTTGCAGACTAATTTCTAATCACATCTCAATATAACCATGTTTATTTACTGAAAAACTTTACTAGATGATCAAGCACCAAACACTGACATGTAAATTTAAAAAGTTATATTTTCTGTATAATTAATATCCAGCACAGATTGTAGTACTGGTACAGTACGAGTCCATTGAAAGCTACTTTGTGTATCAAAATGCTTTCTTATGACTAGGGATGGGCATAGAATGTTGTACCTAATGAGGGTCTATGACCTGAATCTTCACCCTCAAACTGAAACAGAACCTTACGTGATTTTTCAATAACTTCCGTTAAACTTTTTGTCATCATTTTACATTTTTGAAAAACGCTTCCTGGTTCTGTGACTGCAGTAATGCCAGAAGAATACAGGGTGACCAGGAACAGGAAATACCAGAATTCTTTCAAGAAAGCCAGTTATTGTGAATGTCCAGGCCAGTTTTGCAGATCCAGGAATTTTGAATAGCTTGGATAAAGGCTGAAATAGCATCCTGATGTTGGAACCAAACCAAACTAGAGCTCCAAATCTTTTGAAGTTTGTCCATTGCTAGACCATCCAAAGTAATCTTTCAGTCTGGTGTATGTGAATTTACCTGCACAACTCCCATTTTAATTCATGGGTGATGTGTGGTCAAATACCTGCCAACCACAATGAAAATGGACTTGCTGTCCCTCTTATGCAATTGCAGCCTAGTCCGAGACAAACAGTGCCATGGTCATCTAACAAGAAAGCAATTAGCCCAAGTGGCACAAAGATGACTAAAACAAGTGGCTACATAATTATCCTTACAAAGACAAAAGAAGGCAGCTTGAACAGGTTCTTTCTGCAGCATGGCTGAGCAAGGCCCGGTGAAGGCAAAGGTAAAAGTCCATGAAATTAAACATTTGTTTCCTAGGCACAAGGAGATATCAGAGTGCCATACTGATCATTCAACACTTTGTTCACCATTTCATACAGATTGTGCTCGTTGCTGGGGAAATTAGAAGGGATCCTTAATGGGCAGATAAAAGTGGCAATTCATGCACAGATTTTGCAGAAGTAGGAGTTGGAAGAACATAGCTAGGAGACCAAAGCACACGTGATGGGAATGGAACAATCTTTTCCAGCTCCAAACATTTCTTTTGGATTCCTCACAAAATTTCTAGTCAACCCTTGCTCAGGCAAAATGCAGGTCAGTGGGAGTGGGCGTAACTAAGGGTTGAGTAGAAACAGTGTATTGAGCTCAAGATTTGACTCACTGGGAGTTACCGATGCTCAGTATACCCACTGTTTATAGCAATGTAAAATTCAGGGCTGGATTCAACAATAAAAATACAGTAAATCCAAATTTCACAATGTAATATGAAAGAATCTGGGTATTGAATCTGACCCTCAAAGAAGGTTAAAAGCATTTAGTGCAAGTCTAAATAAAGAGTTATGGGATTTATTTAGTAAATATTCAGGATAAAAATGATGCACAGAAATACGCAGAATATTTGCAGTACCTTGGTCATTGCTGCCGTCAAAAAGAGTGGAAATAGGAATGCCTGGACCTGTAATGAGAATTAAAAGAGAAAGAAAGTTGTATATCCTTTGAAACATAACTTGGTTTGAAGAGAAGAGTTACTATTAAAATATCAATGATAAGGTCTGTCAGATTACTTGAATTTTCTTGACTGGATGTTTGCATATAACTTCCTTTTTATAGAATCACAGAAATGTAGGGCTGGAAGGGACCTCAAGAGATCTTCTAGTCCATCCCCCTGCACCTACACCACAAAACAGTGAACACGCTCTTTGAAAATGTCTTACTAACAAACGTAATAATAGCTGTTACCATAGTGTAATTATACAGCCACATCGAATGACTGTATAATTGCCCTCCTTTTGAAAATTGCTGCGTAATTATGCTTCAGAATCCAAGCTTTCATTTAAAAATAAATAAATCTTACAGTTGCACTGAATATTTTCAAAAAGTGAACTGAACTTCCACATAGTGCTCTCTGCCTGAGTCTGCAGACAGTCTGAAACAGTGCTCTAAGAAAAGTTGTGAACTATCCCAAGCCATCTCAATAATATGTCAGCTCAGAAGCCTAAAGATGTCACTTTAAATGTTATCATTGTTAATCAAATGTGATGAAATCACCATATGTCCAATACGTCATTGATGTTTCATGTCAAAAGTGTCCAGCTGGTGCATTTGTGTCTCAGTAGTGACCCAGGTTTCAGATCCATACAAAAAGATAGAAGCCATTACTGTTTGATGGATATATATCATAGTCCAAGTTGATACATGGCATTGACATCACAGAAGTTTTCAAAGAGCATAACACCCGCAGCCTTGTTGATTCAAGGTTTCATGTCACCAAGGCAGCTTCCTTCCCTAATAATGAAGCTAAGATACTCATGATACAAACAAGGATGCCAAACATCATACCAACCAGCCTCCAGTGTCTTCCCAAATGACTCAATGCCAGCTCAGGTGGCTTGGGCATCTGCTCTGTATGCCACAGTCCATAACAGCCCACCAGTTTTATGCTTTTGATCCAACAAAAGTTGGATGGAGAAGACCTTAAGGACAGCCTCACACATGCTGGAGGGATGTCATGGCTTCCAACCTCACCTGCCTCAGTCTTAATATAGAGCAGGCTGCAACACTGACAGGAGACTGGATTCTGTGGGAATGGGTGATCTGAAGTGTGCACTCTATGCTCCATGAGCAACATAATGAATGAATGACTGATTGTTAACCAGACTAGCTTCCCACCCAGTCTTGGTACCAAAAGCCCCAATGTCCCCTACCAATCTGTCTAAGTCTCCATCATATCTTCATATCATCTACAATGCTGTGATATATTTTTAATAGAAAAATCCAGCACAATGAAAAATTGTGGGAATGTAAATTCAATTTAGTATCAAAATATAAAAATACAAAGGTTTCTGTATTAAATTGTACTGTACTGGGCTGAGAGCTGTGAGGGATACAGGCATGAGGGGGAAGGCAATGTTGCACAATTCTGGGGTTCCTAGTGCATAACACAGGAGTCACTGCCACACACATTGTCAAAAGCACTGCTTAGGAAATGGGTTCTTGACCAAACAACAAAGCTCTAGGAAGGAAGATAACTTTTAAACCCCACAAAGAGCATTTCTTTCCTGTAGACAAGGTGACATCCAGCTAATAGCTAAGGTGCCATTACATAAGGTGAACTCAAAATTAACAATGTGAAATGGGCTTCTGAGAACATGTCACATCACATTTGCTAAGGTGAGTGGATTGCATGTGGTGATGACAATATCAAATATTCTTGGCAAGGATGATTGAGAGATGTTATCATTCTGTTACATTTGCTCCAGTGGCTGGGGTTTTTATTATTTGTACAGCTGAACATTTAGTTCATATTCTGAAAGAGGGTAACAAAAGATGCTACACTGCATATAGGATTGTGAAAGTTGAAATGTACAGTTTTTTACCTTGGAATTTTTATATTATATGCTGTCCATTATTTACAGTGCCCTGATAATGGGTGAAAACTTGGCCCACTGAGGTCTAGGCAAAATCTCTATTGATTTCAATAGGACAAAGATTTCACCCATTTCTGCCTTGAGAGCAATTTCAAAGGTTTCATATTTATCCCTGTGTCTTGCTGTGTTTATTTTCAGAAAGTTAATATTTATTGTAAAAAACTACATCACTTAGAAAACTGTCAGCACTTTTGGGGTCAAATTCAGCCCTAATATAAGCAGGCTCAAGTCTCAATGACTTCAGTGGGAGTTGCATTTGCTTGTGCCACAACTGGATTTGGCCTTCTATGTTAGAATCAAAGTACAGATTAGCTAGTACCCAAATAATGAAACAGAAAGGCTGAAGTTCATCAGGAAACAATTTTTTTTCCTGTGAAATATTTTAACAAATTTGTTTTAGTCAATTTTTTTTAGGTTTTCGTAAAAAAACTGAAATCCAAAAAACAAAAATACTTTGGTTTTCAGCAACTGAGAACATTTTTTTCACAGTTTTTGGCAACCAACATTTTTCAGTTTAAAATGTCTTTTATCAACTGAATGAATATTGCCTGGAATAAATATCAGCATCTAGCTCACATTCCCTTGAAAACAGAACTTAGAATTTGTTTGGTCACATACTATACTTACCATAACAGACTAGGGCATAATACTTAGCATTTTCACTGAATCTCGCTGTATAATACTGGCACCTTTCTTTCCTTAGATTACAAGTAATGCATTGTTTCTTTAGAGGATTGCTTCCAATGCTAATTCTAGGAGGAAATGAAAACAAAATAATACAATATAATATTGCTTTGAAGTACATTTTCAACATAATGCTGCCCCACCTGTTCCAAAACGACTATATTGTAAAGTCAAGTCACATTTAAATTTCACTTTCTAATCAATGGTTTACAGTTTTTCAATATTTTTAAACAATAGTTGTATGATTCAGACAATATTCCTCTCCCCACTCCCCAGTGCCAACTTTCAGATATATGCTTAGTATTTCTGGGATTGTATTTTCAAAGTCTTCAATGTGGCCTGTCTATTTAGATATTCAGGTACTAATATGGCCCTCATCACCATAGAATCACAGTGCGTCACATTTATTATTAATGGATTTTGCTCTCATGGCATCTCATAGTGGATGGTCAATGTAAACAAGCTGCCTTGCAGCCCGCCAGCGCATTACCCTAGCTGGCCGTGTGTGGCCTGTGGTCTGCAGGTTGCCCACTACTGGGATAGGTTAAGCTACTTTCCTAAGGTCAGACAGGAAGTCTGTGGCTAAGCTGGGAATTGAAGCCAGACTCCTGAGTCCGAGTCCAGTGCCCTATCCACTAGACCCTGCTCCGCCTCCATTTGTTTGTGTGTGCAAATTGCAGTTAAAACACTTGCAAATGCATTTTTAGCACTATCACACATATGTTCAGGTGATTTATACATACAAGTCTATCACATATACATGATAGTATCAAAATGTACCTGGAAGTGATATATACACAAATGGGGGCCATATTTTGAAACTATATCCCAATGTTGTGTGCCCCTCCAAAATGCATGGTCACTTTAAATATAGTAATACATATGATCTATTCATTGCAAGATACCCGCATATGCAGTGCAACAGCCCAATTCAAATTTTAGGTATGAACTTCTTGATATTTACTCTTAAAATTTTGAAACTGTTTCTGACTGTGTAGAATTCTCTTTTATATGATATAAACCCAGATCCATCTGATATTAATTTAATCAATATTTATAAAAGTTTGATATGAACTTACTTGTATATATTCCTTCTCCCTGGATAGCCTTCAAATTCATTGCTTGAATAGAATCTATAAATTAATTTGCTTGTTATTAAGTAGTCCATGAAATCATAAGCTATGAATTAGTGTTGAGCATTCTAAATCAGAAGCCTACTTGAAAAGTTATATTGAACTAAACTAGAATTTGGATTTTGACTTTTTTGGTGTGTGTGTGTATGGCGGGGGGTATCAAGATGTAACAGTGGGTTAAGCACTTTACTTTTTCATCCCTCACAACCTTTGTTCAAATCCTGAGAAGATGGCAAATGAACCATGAAATTTAATCACTTCATCCTACTTCCCAGGTGTTAGTTGATCAACTAGGTGTAATGTATAGATCTATCTGTACAACAGAGGACTAAGCATAACTGTAGACTAGAGTATGACTCAAATTCAGCAGAGCATTTGCTCAGCCCTAAGCACTGAAGTCCTGATAAATGGTGATGGGTTTACTCACATGCTTAAAGTTAAGATGCTTTAGTTCTTTGCTGAATAGAGGCCTAAAAATTGTCAGAAAAAAATGGTGGACCTTGATTTTCAAAAGGTCTTTCAGAAGCCCATGTGTACAAAAATGTGCATATTTGTACACAGAATTTACTATAGCTGTGTCCACAAACTGGGTATTTCCACCATAGCTAACTATGGTCATGTGCATACTATCATAAACAGATAGTAAAGGGTTAACAAAGGGAACCAAACACCTGACCAGAGGACCAATCAGGAAACCGTATTTTTCAAAGTGAGGGAGGGAACTTCTGGTTTTGGGTTTGTTCTGCCTATTTGTTTTCTCTCGGCTATGAGGGAAGAGCTTTCTTTTTTTTTCTATCTCTAAGCTTCTTTCTACCCTTCTGTTCCCAGTTGTAAGTACAAAGGTAGCAAAACAATAGGATTTTATATGTTTTGTTTTGTATTTACATGTGTGGAGTTTGCTGGAATATTTTAAATTGGATATCTTTTTGAATCATACTGTTATTCATATTTTCTTATAAGCGATAGCTCTGTATTTGCCATTTTGATGCAGAGTTTATATGTTTATGTCTTTTTTCTTTCTTTTTTATATAAAGTTTTCTTTTTAAAACCTATTTGAGGTTTTTTCTCTGGTTAAGGCTAAGGAACGAAGGGAGGGGGAAATCTCTTTGTGTTAGCTTGACTAGGTTTGAATGCATAGCCTCAGGGGAGGAAGGAGGAGGGAAGGTAAATTGCCCTCTCTGTTTTGCATTCAAGGAGTTTAAGTACAGTATCGCCCAGGATAACCCAGGGAGGGAGAGCTGGGGATGAGATAAAGAGGAGACAAGGGGAGGAGGTTGTTTTCCCTTTGGTGTGAGACTCAGGGTTTCTGAGTCTTGGGGTCCCCCAGAGAAGGTTTTGGGAGACCAGAGAGGGAGTCAGACCCTGGAAATTCCTGGCTGGTGGCAGCGAGATCAGATCCAAGCTGGTAATAAGCTTGGGGGAGTTTCATGCTAGCTTCTCAGTTTATGAACGCTAAGGTTCAAATCTGAGTAGGAAGCTACGACACATACCCAAATACCTGATTTCTGTACACAGCTGTGGTAATTCTAGTAAAATTGCACAGGTCCCAGGCACCTGCCCCTTTGAATATCAGGGTCCAATGAGACTAATGGAACCCTGAAAAAATCAATATAATTGTAGTACTTTCTTAAGGAGAGCAAACAGCACATAAACAACAGGCTCTGCTCTGTAGAATACTTACATTGCATCATCCGTTACTCTGAAAATGTATATCGCCTCCCATTGTCCATTTGTAATTGGTATTGCATTTTCCTATAAAACAAGATATTGCAAGGTTATTTCAGGAACCTACAATATAGGAATTTACTGAGGATAATTCTTTGTTTGACATACCACTGAGCCATTGATGTAATGAATATGTTTATAACCAGCCTTATCACTAAAAATTTTGTAGTATGAAGTGGTGTCTGAAGTAAAATATGGTGTTGAAACGAAGAACTGAAACAAAGGAACAGAAACAAAAACAACCAGGCTTTTTGAGCAGTTTATAATATGCACAGTTTACAATATGTACATTAAAGCAACCAGAGTGTGCTTTAACTGTCCTTCCTTTTTATCACAGTGTATATTTTGTCAAATTTCTTAATTGGTAACTGGTCACAATGCCTGCCAACATGTACACATGCTTTCTGCTTCATGCAGGTGGGATTATTTTGTGTGTGTGTGTGTGTGTTGGGTTTTATCAATTTTTTAATTTAGTCATTTTTTAATTATAGTCAGAGTTGGTGATTTTTAAAAATAAAAGTTTTTGAATAAAATTAGTATTTGTGAAAGATGCTTGGACTAATAGTCCTGGTGACTAAAGCTTTCTGTTTGTACACAAGCACGGGGCAGAGGTTGTCCAAGCTTCTCCACTCTGCCCACCAATATGCTTCAGTCCTGTTTGGGTATAAAGACAGTTCAATCTCTATTCCTGCTCAAACCTTGGTCTCTGCTGAGACAGTTAACACGGGAGCCAGTTACTGCCAACTGTGATTTTTATTGTTTAAATAAGAGAAAATGGTCTCACAGAAAATGGTCTGAAGCCACCAACCCGTTTCACATATGCCATCAGACACTCATTAGGTCCTATGACTTTCCAACACTGTTGACTTGAGCTGTATTTGAACCTGTGACCCCAGAGCTAAATTGTTCTGTATTCCATTATTAATCATCCTAAACCATGAAACCCCCCATAAAGAATAAAGCAAAATTATTTTGTGCAGTTTCTATTAGTTCTTATAGCAACCCATCATCATTAATCCAAAAGTGAAGATAAGGAAAAGGGGATCAAATAGAGTGTCTTATCCCTGTAGGTGCATAGTATTTATCTCAAATAATAGGACTGTGTGTACTGCAAATTGAAGTTTTCAATTAAGACCAGTGTAAGAAGACCCAGACACTGCTTGATTGAATCTTGGTAATTGACCTTGTCATGCTTGAGGAGTAATAGACATATATATAGGACATAGAAACTATGTATGTATGTATGTATGTATGTATGTATAGATAGATAGATAGATAGATATCCGAATGCTGTGAGAGCTATTGGACATAGATACTTATATTGATGTATTTGCAGTAGAAAGCAAGTATCAGTTACCCACAGGTTTCTGGTCTCTGGCTTCAAAGGCTTCTCTCTTGGTGAAGAAGAGCAGCACTTTTCACTAAAATTGTACTCTGAAAACACTGTTTACATTTCAGAAATATATTTATTATAGGTATGTCCAGAGGAATAGGAGCTGCCCAGTGATGCCAAAGGAACTTTCTTTATCTACGTCCTCTGCCAGCAGAATGCCTCTTGCAGCCACTCCTGGCACTGTGCACTTAGTTCCTTCTCACTTATGTGGATGTGATTTCCATAATTTCAGTATAGCCCAAAGTCATTAAGACTGAGATTTGCAAAGTCAATGGGAGATGGGCACTACCTCCCTCAGGCACATTGAAAATCCCATCCTTAAAATGCATCAGGTGTAGTGTTCTATATATATATATATTCCATGACAGAGTATGATGTCAGCTTATTCATATTTACAACATTATTGTGAAGATAAGTAAATTATTGTAGCTTTTCATTAAATTATAGTAAAAGACAACAAAAACCCTACTCCACCAGCCCATCCTGTCTGACTCGCTTCTACATGCTGCCGATTCTGAAAAACAAAATGAAGGGCAAAACCTTTAGGATGTGTAGGAAAGAGAAGAGCACAATTTATTCATGGACAGGAAAGTTCTTCAAATAAATATGGAACTGCAAACTGACACTGTGGAAGGATTTTAGGACTAAATTCAAATCACTGCTGAAATAACACATTCCAGGAAACCTAGAAGGATATCTGACAAAATTTTTGTATCATAACAATCAATAAAAGCTAGAATTAATGGCTATTTTATCTCAGTTAATTTTTCATTAAAAATCAATCCTTTCAGGACTATTAATGTTAAAAATGTGGGTAATTTGGCATAGTTCCACTGACTTCAGTGGAGTGATGCTGATTTACATCAGCTGAGGAATGGAGCCTGTATTTTAGGTTCATTTTCAAATTTACACCTGAACTTTTCTAATAGACTGTATATACTGCAGCACATAAGCTACATCAGATCACACTGTTGTAGGAGCCTTTTATACCCAAGCACAATGGGGCACTGATGAGCAATGGGGAATTCTTTCTCCTTTTCTCCTCTGGCAGAGACTAAACGCATAGGATCATATTCTGGATTCATTTATTTACACAGTTGTAAATGCAGAGATATTCCATTTAATTCAGTGGAGTAACTCTAGCTTCACAGCAATATAACAGATCAGACTCTGGTCTGCTTCCTCCATGGCATTAGAACTCTCAGCAGTCTGGAGAGAAAACTCTTCACTACTCTGCAGAGAGATTCTGGGGACTCTAATTTGTGTGAATAGTCCCACTAAAGTCAACTAAAATATATTCCTCTTTTAACATAATTCATATTTATAGAATCAATGGTTGCATTTTTCAGAAGTGACTAGTGATTTTGGGCATCTCAGTATTTGGGTGCCCAACTTGAGATACCATAATATGACTGGATTTTGACATAACAGGTGCTCAACCTCTCTAAGGTGTTTCAGTTGGGTACACAAGAATTAGAATTAAGGACTAATGTGCAGAATTTAGACGCTGAAAATCTCCAGTCACTTTTGAAAATGTGGGTCTCTGGAAGTCCTCGTATCAATAAGGATTTTCAGGATTTAGGCCCTTACAATATTTTGTGTTGACTTTTAAAAAATGGCTTGTACAGATTTAGAATGTATTCAGATCAGTTATTTTATTAGCTCTAATGATCCTTTTACATTTTTAGGCTTTGATTTGTGTTTGACTTAGAAAGTTTCCAATGCATTTCCAATAGTTTTTAATGACTTTTTCACTGCAGACTGTAATGTCCTGATTGTTAGATGGAACTAAATTATTTACTGGTTAATGCTAACAATTCTGCATGCAATAGATTTATAAGTTTTTTAATTTTAGATTAGGGTTTTTTTTTTAAACTGTTCATTTAATGGAACATTTCTTCACAATCTGGAGCCCTGTGAAATGCACATACCCAAATTAGCTCTCAGAAGAAAAGATTTCTTATCCTTAATGTAGTGTCTCAATTAACATTCAGAATTGTGCCTTTTCCTCCTCCTGTCAATCCTACAAGGTGCTATGCACCCTTAACTCCCACTGACTTTAGTGGGGGTTGAAGGCATTCAGCACCTCAGAGAAGCACTCAACACCTTGCAAGATGGAATCATTATGCAGCACTCTGTTGAATAGTTAACTCAGATTCTTGGCTTTGTTTCTTATTAACAGGAAAAATGCAAACAGAAAGGGTAAAATTTTTCAAGTTAATAAGTCTACAAGTAAAATAACATTCAATTTAACTTTGTGCAATTCTGCCCACTGGCATCTTACAGTCAGCTCACAACTTAGGGCCTGATCAGCAAGAGCTTAAGCATATGAGCAATTTTCGTGGGACTACTCATGTGAGCAAAGTTACTTAAGTTCCTGTGCTTAAAAAGGCAGATTTACATCTATGCATTCTGAAGAAAAACTTTAAATCAATGCCAAATAGAAAATTGTTCAAAACAAATTTGTTTATGAAATAAGCAACCTTTTGTAAGGGACAAACCTCCAAAGACTTAAGGATGTAAGTAAAGCTTTACCTCTGCATTCCTGATTTATTTGCCTCTTTTTTTAATTAAGGCCTTGAGCCCACAAATACGTAAGCATCTGTGTGACTTTTCTCACACAAGTAATCTCATGGACTCCTATGGGACCACTCTTATGTGTAAAGTTACTCAAAAGCTTAAGTATTATTTGTAAGCCTCCGGCTCACAACAACATGTTTTCATAGGCCTCAATCCTGCAAACACACACACAACTTTTACTCACACAAGTAGTTCCATTGAAATTAAATTGGCTTCTATGGGACTATTCACATAAATAAAAGATAAACACGTGCATGAGTGTTTGCTGGATCAGGGCTTTAGAAATTAATTGTAAAATATATTATTTTAAAATGCATAAAGCACAGCACATTAATTGTACTTTATGCCCTTGGTTTAATCTGAAAACAAAGCAGAGATGGAACTGTTTTTGCCCGTGGAAATGCACAGAGATGCACTTCTTCAGGACAAATAGAGCTAATGCAGCACTCCCATCTGTTCACATGCCTTCAATTGGCTATTTGTGCAAACTTTAATATGATAAAAGCACTGTGTAACTGTATAAACAAAGTATTATGAAAGCATCAACACAATTAAACAAGGATTGTGACCACAATCCTGAAAGATGCTGATCACTTTGGCCCCAATCCAGCAAAGCACTTAAGCACATGCTTAACTTTAAATGGAATTAGTCCTATTGAAGTCATTTACATGCTTAAAGTTAAGCACATGTGCTTATGTGCTTTCCTGGATCAAGGCCAGAATGATCAGCATCTTGCTGGTAGACCCCTTAATCCCTTGATGTTTCTAAATACTTTCAATTTTCTATAGAAACTTTAATCCTCAAAACACGTCTCTTATTGATGGGACACAGATTCAATTTTAAGGAAAATCTGATTGAATCTGTTATATAATGAAAATGGCCTTTTTTGGAAATGTAAAATTGCTTATAGCAGTGGCTCTCAACCTTTCCAGACTACTGTACCCCTTTCAAGAGTTTGGTTTGTCTTGTGTACCAAGTTTCACCTCACTTAAAATCTTATCAAATGAGACATAAAAATACAAAAGTGTCACAGCACACTATTACTGGAAAATTGCTATCTCATTTTTACCATAGAATTATAAAATAAATCAATTAGAATATAAATATTGTACTTACATTTTAGTGTATAGTATATAGAGCAGTATAAACAAGTCATTGTCTATGAAATTTTAGTTTATACTGACTTTGCTAGTTCTTTCTATGTAGGCTGTTGTAAAACTAGGTAAATATCTAGATGAGCTGATGTACCTCCTGGAAGACCTCTGCATACCCCCAGGGGTACATGTACCCCTGGCTGAGAACCACTGACTTATAGGACTCTGATCTGCAAATTGCATATGAGTAACTTTACATTACTGTGTCTGAATTGTCCCAATGGAACTATTCATGTATGAAAAGTTACTTGTATGCATAAGCTTTGCAGGACTGAAACTTAACATCCTTTTAAAGTCTCAGCAATATCTGCTGTACATTTACTCAAAGTTCATTTGAGTAAATTGAAATGTCATGTCCTTTTATATTTGAATTATATAAAATAACAAAAATAATTGCACAAAACAGACAAAAAACTTCTTCCTGTATAAAATTGGTTGCTTGATTCTATATACCCTAAGCTTCAACCTGAAGTGAATATTTATGAATGGTTTAACATAATCTCTAGAAACAAGATTTATGCCCATTATGAGAGACTTTTGACTGCAGGAGCATGAATGTGTCTTCCATACTGAAATTAATGCACTTCAGTGTAACCATTTTTGGGGGCATCTGTATGAAATTTATCAGAGAAATGTTGACCACAGCTCTCTCATCTCTGTACGTCTTCCTCTCAATCTTAATGTACATAGTTTTGAACTATTCCAACTGAAGTAATTTAGTGATTCAAATACAGCCTTAACATAAACTTCCAAAGCACATAAAGTGGATGCATTTTTTTCACAATTAGGCTCTTCCCTGTGAGGAGATCTTCTGGCTCAGAAATAAAGAGAAGAATTAAACCCAATAGTTTTGAAGTCAGTGGATATCTGTTTTGTGTTTTATTTAAACTCTTTGAAAACACAGTACTGACAATTAGGTTTTTTGCTTTGTAGCTAGATTTTATTTATTTATTTACTTTGCAAAGGTGTCACAGTATCATGAAATAATTCACCATTAGTTCTAGATTATTACTTACAGTAACTCCTCGCTTAACATTGTAGTTATGTTCCTGAAACATGCTACTTTAAATGAAATGATGTTAAGTGAATTCACTTTCCCCATAAGAATTAATGTAAATATAGGTGGTTAGGTTCCAGGGAAATTTTTTTCACCAATAAATAAATAAAATAAAATTGTTAAAATAAATCAAACAAACTATTTAATACTGTACACAGCAATGATGATTGTGAAGCTTGGCTGAGGTGGTGGAGTCGGAGGGTGGAAGAGGGAGGGATATTTCCCAGGGAATGACTTACTGCTAAATGATGAACTAGCACATGGGTGAGCCCTCACACACCATGTGTGTTTGTGTGTGTGTGAGAGACTTACATTTCCCCTTTAAGTACACCAACCCCACTCTAAGTACACTGCCTTTTTAATTAGATCAGCAAGTTGAGACAGCAGCTGCTGCCAGCAAGCTCCCTCCCTCTTGAGCCCTGTTGTGTCTCCCCACTGCGCATTGGAGATGGGATAAAGGAACAGGGGAGGCAGGACACCCTGACATTAGAACCCCTCTTTCTCCCCCCTGTTACCCTCCCCTCCCAGCAAGCAGGAGGCTCTCAGGAGCAGCTCCAAGGCAAAGGGCAGGAGCAGCACATGGCAGTGGAGGGAGGGACAGCTGAACTGCCTGGCAATTGATAGCCTTCTGGGTGGCTGCCACACACCTGATAGGGGGGCTGCCTGATGGGGGGCTGCTGGTGGACCCTGGTTCCAAGCCCCCACCAGCTAGCTCCAACAGGCTGCTCTAACAGATGTATTGGAGCATAAGCCCCATTCCCACCCATTGGAGCATAAGCTTTTGTGGGTGAATACCCACTTCATCAGACGCACGTTATAAGGGAGCATTGTGCAACTTTAAACGAGCATGTTCTCTAATTGATCAGCAATGAAACAACACTACTGGGACGACATTAAGTGAGGAGTTACTGTATTTAGTTTAACAGTGAGAGTGATTAACTAATGCAGTGTCTTTCAACTTTTTTTCATTTGTGAAACCCTACAAAATTTTGCATGGAGGTGTGGTCCCCTTTGGAAATCTTAGACATAATCTGTGGACCCCCAGGGATCTGCAGACGACAGGTTAAATATCACTGAACTAATGGAACAAACAACCAAGGAAAGTGGAAGATTCTTCATTTCTTGATGTTTTCAGATCATGACGAATACCTTTCCGGAAGATATGTTTTAATAAATCACATATGATAGGGCTCAATACAGGGGTAACTGGGGGAAGCTTTATGGCCTGCATTATACAGGAGGTCAGGCTAGATCAGTGGTTCTCAACCAGGGGTACAGATACCCCTGGATATGCAGACATCTTCCAGGGGTACATCAGCTCATCTAGATATCTGCCTTACAACAGGCTACATAAAAAGCACTAGTAAAGTCAGTACAAACTAAAATTTCATATAGACAGCGACTTGTTTATACGGCTCTATATACACCATACACTGAAATGTAAGTACAATATTGATATTCCAGTCAATTTATTTTATAATTATATGGTAAAAAATGAGAAAGTAAGCAATTTTTTCAGTAATAGTGTGCTGACACACGTTTGTATCTTTATGTCTGATTTTGTAAGCAAGTAGTTTTTTAAGTGAGGTGAAGCTTGGGGGTATGCAAGACAAATGAGACTTCTGAAAGGGGTACAATAGTCTGGAAAGGTTGAGAGCCACTGGGCTAGATGATCTAATGGATCCTTATGGCCTCAGAAATCTGTGAATCTATATTCAAAGTTCTGTAACTTCAACTGTAAATTTGTTTTCACAGCAATGTTAAGCATATATTTCAATGTGCAGTACCTCTGGACAGTACCAGGAATTGGAGTTTTCTTGGAAATCACATACAGCTAAGACAGAAAAATTCTGGATTCGCTTTAGCCATTGCACGCCAATTCTATTATCTGTTACCCAAGTGAGCCAAGTGAAATAGTGATCACTAAAAACAAAGAATGAAAGCTGGTTATTACAGTATATAAAAGGGCTATTGCTATTGCATCCATTATGGCCCCAATTTTGCTCTATTGAAGACAACGGGAAATCTCCCATTGACTTCAATGGTGCTGGATTCGGCCCTATGTGAACAAGAATTGTGAACTGCATAACGTATGAACCAGTAAAGGCAGTATCTAAAACTTCAGATTAGCTCCAGATCCATAAATATGAAGCTGCAGCATACAGAACAGAACCTCCAGAAAAGAAAATGAGAGGTCCCATCATTTAACACTAAACAGAAAGAAAAGGAAAAGAAGATGAATTTGAGAACACACTACCTTGATGCTATCACTGCAGGAACAGGTACTTCCTTAGGAACTAAACCTTCATGTTTAGTAGTGTCTACAATAAACACTCTAACGGTAGGATTTTTAGCCCCAGCCTTCAAAGGAAATGTATTACCAGGTTATTCAAATCAAGCTCTGGAGGATTAGTTACCATTTAAAAAAATTAACATCTTTTCTTGCAAGAAAACAATTTAAAGTATTTGAAATATTGATATTACTGAACATAATGGGGCAGATTTTGATCTTCCTTAAACTAGTGTAAATCTGGAGTAACTCACTGTGACAATTTGTTATTCCACTTAGCATTAGTTCATGCATCAAGAAGAAAACAAATTATCTAATTCAACGTCCATCCAGATAGCTTGGGGGTAGAACACATGAGATTAGGTGGAAGTTCTTCTCTCCTGTGTACAATGTAGAACGTATAGTGCCTCATTTTTGGGCAGAAGACTCCCGTTACGGTCATAGGAGATCTCCAAGACAGAACAAACAACTTGGCCTTATATTTGGAACTACAGATATGAGGCCTGAACCAAAGCCCATTTAAGTCAGTGAGAACCTGACTGACTTGAAGTCAATGGGCTTTGGATCAGGCCCCTAAAGGATTTAAATAAATTTGAGATCTCACATCCTCTTATTTCTCAGTGCAATGTAGGCTTTTTTCAATACAATATGTTATGATAAAGACATTGTTAAGCAACACAATAGATACATCAGGTAGGAAAGCAAAGTAAGGCCCAGATCCTCCTAACTTTTATGCATGTGCTTAACTGTACTTCCATGAGTAGTTCCATTTATTTCATTGGGACTACTCCCATGTGTATAAAGTTATACACATGTTTATGTCTTTGCAGGGTTGGGGCTCAAGTTTACTTTCTTAAATTAATTCTAAGACAGACCAGGATTAAACACTGCTCCACAGCAGTACAAACAATTTTCATGCACATTTTGGGTGTCTCTATTTAAAAGTCATCACAACTCATTTACAAACCAAGGGGAATTAAATGACACCCATTTAAAATAAGAAACATACCTTTGGATATGGAATAGTTATTTTTCTAGGATATTGATCCTCACCATAATATGAATATTCAATAACTGGTATGTCAGTATCATTAAATTCTACATATGCTATAAACTTTCCATTTGGAGACCACCACAGAGCATATTTCGCACCAAGCATTTCCTCTAAAAAAAATGTATATGTTAGTTACAGCTCATCATTTATGACCTAACAAAGCAACATGATCTAACAAAGAAATAGCACCTAAAATTACATCTTGCCATCAGTGTACTCATCACTCCTCAACAAGAGAACAGTGCTATATAAGAAAGATCTTGACTCTGAAAAGCACTTAAGAACATTAATAACTTCCGCATGCTGTAGTCTATGTTAAGTAGAAATTTGGTTTTGATTTAAGTTAGCCTAAGTATAGAGGAGTAGGGAAAATTGAGATGACTAGTGTGAGAAAAGTTAGAGGTAAATTGGAGATAGTAAAATGGGAAAATTGAAGTTAGTGAGGACATGACCAAAGGCTATCTTGTGGCTATGTTTCAGTTATGACTGGGTTTAGCATGGACTTTACTGAGTGATTTTAAGAATTGTGAATGTTTTATTAAAATGCTATCTATTATTTAGGGGGAAGACATTGGTGCAGATGTTAATTTAAATCATGTGTAATGTAAAGAACCAATAAGGGGTTGGCAGAAATGTGAAGGTGGCAATGGGTAGGTTTAATGTTAATTAGTATTATAAGAGTAGTTTTGTTGCTACCGGGGAGAGCTCCAATTAACATCAGATGGGTACCGTTAGATTCCAGGATTATAAGGCTGGACTTCACTCTGCTTTCAGTGGACTGATGATCACTCATTAACACATTGTTGAGTGTAAGTATAACTGCAGTATTGTGCAAGTTATAAGTGCACATCTGTTTGAGTAACTAATAATTTTTGTTTTGAATAACATTTAATTTTATCATTCAAACTGTTGCTTTGTGGTCATCTACTAAATACTTTTTTTTGTAACCAACCTAGAGGCTCGAACCTGAAAACTAAATTATGTTTTATTGCACCCTTATCTTTAACAACTTAATATTCATTGGGAACATTTCAACATAAAAGTTACAAAAGGTTACAATGCAAATAGACCCATTTAAGTCAGCTGTTCATATGCTTAAAGTTATATATATGGTTAAGTGTCTTGATGCATTGAAGCCTAAGAGCCAAATCCTGCTCGCATTGAAGTCAAAACTCCCACTGGGTGTCATTGCCATTAAATAAGCATAAAAAAGACATGAGTCTTATCTGCAAAGTTCAGATCCCCCCCAAATTTAAGCAAGTTTCAATCCAGAATTTTGTTTATACATTATAAAAATGTGCCCAAGCCACAATGTTTAAACTCCCAATAGTGAGGGTGTTCAGATCCAGTGCTATGGTTCAGATCTGTATCTACATAAAGAAGCGTTAATATCATCCAGTGCATAATAATGTTCATTATAGCTGGAATGCTTCATGGACTGCTTTTAGAAGTGGACTTTGAAGAAAATGAAGGATTGGACCTAGTGAACAGTAATTGTGAGGCTGTCCCAACCACTGGGAACAGCATAAATGCAGTCACTATGTTTGAAGGAGGCAACGAATTATGGCTGTGATCAGGAAAGAAGGAAGGGGTAGTGAGCATGGGAATCAGGGGGAAACTGACGGGAAAATATCCTCCCTTTATTCAAAGCACTGCTCTGAGGAAAAATAAATTATGGGCAGTACATTAAAAGCTCATGTTTCCTATCAGAAAAATACCGTAACAAATTGGTTCATCGTTGATTTTTATAAGCCGATTCATTCTGTTCCTAAACACCAAAAAAAGATTTTCATTCTGCACCACTGGTTTATCTGGTCAGGTACTGGGATTAGCCAGAAAAAGGCAGAAACTAATAACGAACCTGGACTTTTATGCAATGCTATGCATGAGGTTGAGCGGGGAGGAAGATAGGATATTCCTTCTTGATCTGGACAGGTAAATGATTTATGCCCTGAAGCAATAAGTCTGGGTACTAGTATCATTATCACCACTTGTACAACTACAGATATTAAATGTCATAACATTTTCCCCACTCCTTTATAAAATAAAGCTACAGAATGCATTTCCATGACCTACTGGAGCAGTGAAATCCATAGATTAATTATATGATGTGTAAAAATACATGTCCTTTTACCAATTCTAAGCGTTCTACTCTTCAATTTTAGTGCCCCCTTGCTCTATTGCAACAGAATAAAAAGGAGGCCATTATTAGTAATCATTTCCCAATATGTAGGATTTATTACAAACTGCTGAGACCCATGAAACAAGGCACCTATCCAGACCTCTAAAACTCCCTCCTATATGTAAAAAAAAAAAATTAATGGAGATATCCTATCTCCTAGAACAGACCTTGAAAGGTCATTGAGTCCAGCCCCCTGCCTTCACTAGCAGGGCCAAGTACTGATTTTGCCCCAGATCCCTAAGTGGCCCCCTCAAGGATTGAGCTCACAACCCTGGGTTTAATAGGCCAGTGCTCAAACCACTGAGCTATCCCTATATATTGACAAGATTTTGCAGTATCAGTATACTTTTCTGTTCAACCTTACTTTTGCACTTTTCTAGTTACAAGTGGTGAAACCCATCTTTTGCCTATACTTGTTTGCGTATAAGGAACAACACAGGGCAGGGTATGCTGATATGGTGAGACATCAGAACGTCATTGGCATATCGTGAAACAAAAAGCTGAAAGATAATCTCAAAAGTACTACAAGCCCACCAATCTTTGGGTCCATATAATTGTGCCAGGCTCAAGACGGGTACTGTTTTACAAAAGATTAGCTCAGGCAAATATACTTATTAATAGGCCAGCCCAATTGCTTTGTGGTAGCAAATCAAGCTACTTCCTGCTGGACTGAGTCTGAATCTTGATCGTGGTTTTAAGTCACCATAAGACTTGAAGTGGAAGTGTTGTTTTTCAACGGAAAACTTTTGCACATACTCTGCTGTTCTAGCTTCCTGATCAGTTCAAGAGGAACCAGTGCTCCAAAGGGCACTGGGTTCTTGTCATCCACAGGATGAGCTCTAAGGAAGGGAAGATGAGTCTATCTAGTAGAGATACTTTTTTGTGTTAGGAGGAAAAGGAATTGTGAAAAATGAGGAATAAAAGGGTTGGCATGGAGCCACAAAAATAAGGCCCACGCTTCCTTGCATTGATAAGGAGTGGATAGTTGTACCAGCTAAACACTGCTACCCTAAAAGGGCACTACAGGATGAAATCAGACAACAGTGGATGAAAGGAATATTTACAAAGGGCTAAATTCAGCCCATGGTCTAGAGTGGCTTTTGCTGGCATAGCTCCTGCTGGAGGCCACCTAAGGAAGAAAGTCCATTGTGAATCCTCAGTGAAAATTACAGATGTCCTAACCTGGCAGAAACTCACAGCCAAAATGTAGCAAACTCTGAGCTCTAAATGCAGCACCAACTTGCACAACACCAGAGATTTTAGGGGAGGAAAGTGAGAAGTAACTTATCTAACTGAAGCTATAGGCAAAATTTAACTGCAGAGAATGTAGTTTCCTGGGTTGAAATTTTGCCAGGACACTGTGGCTAACATCTCTACTCTTATGAAATGTGACATGGTATTTTGGATGATCACAGGCTCTTGATTTCACGTCTCATTTGAAACTGGGACCCTCACTGGCTCATGGACAGTGCTTAGTTACCAAGGTGATAGGCACATCATGTGCATAAACAGGCTCACTACTGACTTAGAGAGAAGATTGCAAAATACTAAATCACCAACACCATTTCTTGCTGCACTTAGATGTTGCTTGGTGTTTTCCCACCTAAGTTCTGACCAAACCCTGCTTTGTTTAATGCAGTTTTCAATATTAACTTACCTTCATAGACCCAGTCAGGAATTCCATTAAATATTACATTCTCTTTTCCATTACTAGTTATTTTAATAGATCGATCTTCAGGATATAGTTTCAAAAAGATATTATTCTTATACACATATGCCTAAAGATGAGAATTTATTCGTTAGAAATATGTACAATTATAGAAAAAAGTCTGACCAAATTTTGTACAGTCAATGCTATTGTGTATACATTAGAAATGATAATAAAGTATAATAGGCCAAATCCTGATATCCTTAGTCAAGTAAAATTACAATTGAAGCCTTTGCAAATTTTCCCAAGAACCTAGTACCTCCCTTGGGACTAGGTTTGGATTTGATCTAATGGAAGTACATTACAATTTGAAGGTCAAATTCTGCTCTCAGTTACACCAGTGTAAATCCACAGTAACTCCACTGAAGTTTTGTCGATATAAAAAAAGTGCTCTATTTAAACTGTTGATGCAGGCATCTAACTCCCATGAGCTGTACTGGAAAATACATTGAATGAAAAAAATGTCCTGAAATATTAGTCATAAATGAGTTTGGTTTGGATAAGCACCTAAAAGCTTGCAGTCCTCTTTGAAACTCATTCAAACTCTGAAACTCTTGTATCTTTTTCAGCTGTGCTAGAAATCTCAGGTGAACAGGCTTTCTTGGGAGATTTCAGACATTTCTATTTCTGGTCCTAGCTGGGACCAGCAAGTGTAGCATAAAACATGAGTCTATAATATAAATGTTAAAAGATGATCAAACTTTACTGGAAATTTAGAAAAGACTCAGTTCTGATTCAGTTTGAGATTTGAACAAAGGTTCTTATTTTACCTGAACCCGTTTGTCCATTTCTGTTACAAAAAAGGAGCCTGATCCTACAGCCCTTGTTCATCTCAAAAGGTTAGTAAAATCAATGGAAGTTTAGGGTGTGCCAGGACTGCTGCATCAAACCAAAATATAAGAAATTTCTTAGAAAATTGCATCTCTTGATACTACAAATATTTGATTTAATAACATAAAAGTAAAATGTCAATTGCATAGAAATTTAAATGACCAGCAAAAAATTCTCAGGTGAAGCATGTAGCCTGTTTGACCTCTCTTCTTCCACTGTCCGATTTGGAGGTCAGTGAGAGTGCAACTGCTTGTCAGTGATTTACTAAGAAAATGTCTTAACTCTAAACTGTGTTCAAAGTTCTTGATGAAAGAAATAACGGGACAATAGCAAGTTAAGTATTATTTACTGTTTATGAGCTGTTAAAACGTAAGCTTTAGGCTAGAAAAGGTTGTTCTATGTTCCCCCTTCCACACTGACTAGCTAAACTGTTTTCTTTATTAAGTATGGTTGATAAACACAATTTAAAGGCCTGTGAAAATAGGGATTAAGCAAACCAACATAACCAAATAAATCAATTCTATTCCATCAAAAAGTAACATTATTCTAGCACTTCATTATTTTTACTGACCAATTTGTGTCCAACGGGTGACCAAGATATATACTGAATTTTATTTGGAAGTGGATTTTCTGTTACAAAATTACTAAAAAAAAAAAAAAAAAAAGGAAAGAAGTTGAAATGGCTATTGCCTGCCCTACAAACAGATCATAATATTGTACATACATATAAAAGGCAGATTAAAGAAAAAGCACAGAAGTACAATATTTTAACAGCTTTTGTT
Source organism: Chelonoidis abingdonii (assembly GCF_003597395.2). Classification (NCBI taxonomy): domain Eukaryota; kingdom Metazoa; phylum Chordata; order Testudines; family Testudinidae; genus Chelonoidis; species Chelonoidis abingdonii. Next base: position 46,576,218 of record NC_133778.1, on the reverse strand, counting down.
TTGTGAACAATGCAAAATCGGTGTCAGAAAGCTTGCCTTTGCTGTGCAAACCAAGCAGTTAGGCATAAAATAATGTGACTCATGCACAAGGGCCAGCATACGCTAGCATACTTTGTGTACGCACGTCAGATAGCCCTTGGTCCGACAGCTGAAATGCCAGTTTTAAGCTGTGTCCAAGTATGGCACAGGCAACTAAGTCATCTGCTATACTGTACAGTGTGCATTACTATTAGAATCGGCTCTAGTGACATGTGAATCATGTGAGCACATGGAAGTTCCATGGACCTATCATGTGGTATCATCTATGAGGAGCCAGCAAAGCATCAGCAGGAGGCATCTGCAGTGCCTGTGTACTTCAGGAGAGCAGCTGCAGTGCCTTGTGCAATGGCTTTCCTCAGCACCCAAGCTGCAGCCACCCCCTGCCAGCACCTTCCCAGCAATGTAAGAGAGCAGTCAGAATGGAAGGAAAAAATCAAATAAAGAAGATGGATAAAGGACAGAAGGAGGGACTAGAAAATTCTGAGTTGTCAGAGATTCAGGCAATCACAGATCAGATAGACCCAAGATGCCTAGTGGTGAAAAGATAGGGGGATTTTCCCACCATACATTTTTTTCAGGGTAATTTCTGAATTTTGCACCAGCTAATCAAGTAAACAGCAGGCAACTTGAGAGACTGAAGCAACAACAGCGCAGTGCAATACTAATATCAGAAGAGAGCTTTCTAATGGAAATGCTAGTAAGCACACATCTAGAGTATGAGAAACAGGTATCAGGCTTTACCTGTATTGAAGATCATAAATGTGGTATGATGCTGTATAAGAGTATCTCCAAAGCTGCAAAAAATGAGTAAGCCAGAAAAAAATATTATCATCTCTGAGGTATAATGCCTCTCAGTACTTCCCTTGGGCCTACACAACACTCCATGCTATAAGGTTGTTTAATTTAATTCACCTCTCTAATCTACTATTAATGCTTCTTGATCTCATGTTGAGTAATATATTACCATAACCTATAAAATATCAGATGTTAAAAAGGCAGAATTTTCAGCCAAGTAATAAAAAAAAAAAAGAAAAAAAAGAATTACCTTTGTGTGATCACTTTCCAGAATTATAAATTGTTTATCAGAAGATAATGCATAGTTTGAGGCATTAACTTTTCTCTGAAAGATTGAGAAGTTGATTAGATTCCAGCACATACTAAATATCTGAATATTTAAATCCATTTGTATTTTCATGGGAGTTTTTAAAACAACAACCTTCTATTTATTTTTTAAATGGCAATGATACATACAAGTGTGTCGTTACTCAAGATGGTAGCTGAGTCCTCAGTTTCAACATCATAGAGAATAATGTTATCTTCTGCTGTCTGATGAAGATATTCATGACCTGTTGGTCAAAAGATATTGTGAAATTGTGAAAGTGTTCATCAGAGTATAGTCCCTCTTTGGCAGTTGAGCAGTTCAGGAACAAATGTCTGTTGAAATCAGTATAAAAATAAGTTTTGCCTTATTTTGTAATTCCATAACAGCACCAAATTATGCAATCAATGATCAGGCCTTTGGACCCTCAGATACGTGCTGAAATTACACTGCACAGCCAGTGATATGGCAGTTACTTTATAGCTATGAAGCCAATTTCCGCTCTGAATTATGACTGCCCAAACTTGCCAGGATTTGACCCATTTTAGGGTCCGTAACACAGGATATCTCATTTAAACTCACTAATGGAAGAAGATTCAAAATCCTGGCTTTGAATTTCACTTGACTATTCTCCATTTTATACAGATTTTGTAGATAATACTAGCACTGCACAATATGGTGTAAAGAAGGATCATATGGGCCAAATTCTGGCTTAATTACACATGTGCTACTGAACTCAGGTACTTAATACTTAACTTCATATATTTATTTTAAAGAACTCACTTAGAGCCAAATACTTAACTCCTATGTAAAACCTTAACAAAAGGCCTCATTCAAAGAGACTCTGCAAGTTTCAAGAGTATAGGATTTTCTATCATAAGAGAGCAGACAAGAGTGCTCAACGTAACTAAGGGTGGCAGTGTTGGGTACGTAAGTAAAAGATTATCAGTCACTGTCTATTGGAAGTATAAAAGCCCAGCGAAACCAAAGATAAAATAAAACAGGCTCTTTAAGAATTGAATGTTCAGTGCATCTAATGGAAACAAGTACAGTAAAACAATGTCCTCTAAATTGATAAAAGATTAAGAAAACAGAAACTATTATAAGAATCCTCTTTCTGCTATTGGGTTAAATACTTGAGATTTCTTCAATAGAAAGGTGAGCTTGAGCTGTGATTTTGTACCTTTAATTTAGCAGTGAGCATTCACTCAGAGCAACAGTCATCATAGAGAAAATATGTTTCTGAAGGCTTGTCTATATGTAAAATGCTATAACGGCACTGCTGCGATGCTGTAGCATTTCTCCTGTTGGCACAGATAATCCGCCTCCCTGAGAGGTGGTAGCTAGGCTGACAGAAGAATTGTTACATCAACCTAGAGTTGTCTACATGGGCACTTAGATCATTTTAACTACATCATGCGGGGTATGGATTTTTCACACCCTTCACTGATGTAGTTAAACCAACTTTATTTTCTAGTATAGACCAGGCATCAGTCTGTGTAAACCAGTCAGAAAATACATATTAAAAATTATATGTAGCCACAAAAAATATCTTCACTTACTTGAAATCCAGTATGGAAAAAATGTTTTGTACTGAAACTTTCCATTCAAATAATCTTCCAATGTAAGAGCCCTAGGATTGTCATCTGAGTTGGGAACTTTAGAAATAAGGTAGAGAGAGGAGAGAGTTATTAATAATACCTGCATGGATTGAGAAGCAAAATAGAAATTGTTGCTAGCTGAGCTTTTCCGTTATTCCAGAAACTTAATGTAGTGAGAAGCGCTGAAGAATGTAGTGTTCCAGTAATTCCCAGATCAGGCAAAGCAGAGATAGCAGCAGGGAAACTTTCCATCATTGCCCTGACAGCATCCTTCAACCTTCTTCTGGATGGTTATCAAGGGATAAGAAGCTAGGAACTTGATTGAGGAGAATTCATTTCACATAAACAGAGATGGACCTATGTAGCTGCAGACACCATGAAGGCAGGAGAACCCCTCCCCACACCATTTCCAGGGGCACTCAACAGTTTTTAAAGAGGGCATGGGTTTCCTGAACTTGTATAGGGTATGAAGATGCCTGTTTTAATGGTTACAGGAACCCACATATGATTTCAAATAAGCCCTGTACCTAGGCCACCAAAGAATCAAATAGCCACTTTAAATCATTGCTCATCACAGCTAGATTTCAACCAATAACTGACAGGTGAAAGGCTCTGTATCCCATGACCAGTCCCCTGAACCAGCCAGTTTCACTCTTTACAAGCTTTTCAGTGTTCTTACCAAGAGTTAGAAGCTGGATATAAGACTTGAAAGATTATCATCACCTATGCTTATTTCTTCGTGTTGCCAGAAGAAAGCAACACACACATATATAGAGCTAGAAATAAAACTGGAGAACGATTTCATAAATCTAATAAACTGAATTTTAGAAATCAAGTGAATGTTCAAAGATCGGTCCTTCTCCCCTAGTCTGATCTCCCTCTATAGCAGTGACTATCACTGCATCACCCTTCTCCCAGATGGGCCATGCATATGACACTACATAAATGGGCTTCTGAATAGTGCCTAACTGTGTGGTCTCCACCCTCCCCTTCACAGTGCCCACACAGATGCCTGGGAAAATCCTACTGACCAGAAGCCTTGGGTTATCTGTCAACTTTCTTGTCTGCCAGACAAGGGTGACTGGGGAGAACAGGAATGAGCTGAGTGAAGTTAGTCACAGAACCATTGAGCTCCCAGTCAGAGAGGAGGATAGCTTCAGAGGCATAATCGGAGTGGAGCAAACAGAACCAAGTCATCTCAGAGACAGAGGAGAAGATGAGGCTGAAAGAGCAATAGAAACAAGCTGCCAAGCAGATGGTAGGAGAATGGGCTTAGTTAACATCCTTTGCATAATTTTTTGGGAGAGGAGCTGGAACATGTGTCTGTATTGAGTGGGGAGTGCAGACGAGGTTATCAGTGCTGAGGGGACAGGCTGCTGGGCTTTTCATCTAATCCGGTAGTTCTGTGACAGATATTTTTACAAGAAAGTCAAGGGATTTGAGTTTGAATTGCCAGTCAAGCCAGAGCAGATGTAGTAAAATGAACAATTTGTTTATTTGCTGCTGAAAAACACAGTTTGTAATGATTTTGGAAGGGAGTTGGCCTCTCTAATACTTCATTACAGCCTGTTGCAATTGCAAACTTGGCTGCTTCTGCTAGGGCCACACAGTTTAATTCACAAACTAGTTATTGATGTATGAAGTGACTATTTAAACACTTGCTTAAAAACCAAGCACAAAAGATATTTACGGCTTTTTGGGTAAAACAAAAAACATATCAGTGTGAATCAGCAGAGAGCAATACTGAAAGCTCTGGGTCACGTAAGTGCAAAGTTAAGGAATATGAGAAATTCAGGTTCATTCATGAGAAGCCAAAAATAAAATAAAATAAAATAAAAATCTTTCAGAAAGACTACACAAAACATTTGTAATGTGCAGGACACGTGAAACATCGTCTGATAAAGGCAGTCATCTTCTGGTCAGGCTTATCTGTGGGTAAAGTCTAGGTACTCCTTCGGCTCTGTTTTTGAAGGTTACCACTGTATAAGCAGCTTTCCACTTTTTGGGTGCTCCTTGGACTTAATCATACTGCCACTGCAGTCGATGGGATTTTTGCCATTGTCTTCAATGGGTTCAGCATTGGGCTATTAGAGAGTATCTCTGCTGCTTCATCCTGTTGTTTCTTTCTGAACTCTGAGGTGAATGCCATTCAATCCTGATGATTTACTGCACTGCAGTTTCAACTTTGCCTCTATTTTCTCTCTCTGTTAAGGCCACATTTTGACTCCCTGTGAAATGTTGCTTTGCATTGACTTTTATGGTATACTTTACAATGACAATGCGTGGTTCTTCTGCTAAGTAACTTACTTACTGTAGAACACATATGTCAGATTGACTGTTGACACTGTTTTTGCCTGCAGAAGGAAATTGTGAAGCTAAATAAAAGCAAATGACAATCCACAGGCAGAAACATACAAGTACAAAAACCAAACCAAAAACCCATGGAGCTAGCAGTAAGCTCAGAAAACATCCATATATGTTCATGAAGAAGTTAATTCTCCTTGTGAGTAGCAGGTTAATATTTTACTGAAAGCCTTAATATATTAAAAAAGAAGAGACGATTACAAACTCTTACCAAAATGATGTTAAATAATTGCCAAGAATCAGCTTCTTCACCATCACCTCTCAACACCAAATGAATGGAGACTTAAAATGTCTTGACCTACCATATACTTTCCAGATTAAATTCTCTACATGAATTGTGGTTTTAAAGCTATTACAAACCCATTAATAAGATTTATTTCTAGAATTGTGCACTCTAAGGGGCCAAAACCTGCAGTCCTATTTGATACCTTTATTAGGCAAAAGTCTTAATCTTAGTATTTATTTAAAGGTCCTTACAGAATCTAGAATAGAATTCTTACAAAGGATACAAGCAGGATCACTGATCAAGCTGGTGACCTCCATTTGTCTTAATTCTCACATCAACTGACTAGACTGTTTAAATACTCTTTTAACCACATCACTCTCACATGCAGTATATTCTTCCATAACTTGGTACAACTGCTAACTTAGCACAGCTGCTAAACGTATCCATTTCTTCTTAAATTTCCAGCATCCCACTTTAAGAAAATTGAATGCCAGTGCTTCTTACTTCCCAGTTTGCTGACTACTTATCATTTTGAATGCTTGTTCATAAGCAACTGAAGAGGCATTTAAATGCTCTAATTAAAGCAGCAGCTTTAATTATTTGCAGTTTTCTGACTCCTTTTGTATAACTAAAGATCATTTCAATAATTAGTCCTTGAAATCATGTTCCACAAAGAAATAATGTGTCTTCATTTATTCCTCTTCTTTCAAAGCCTTCCATAACTTTTGTGTGAGTTTTTTATCCTTGCTGGGGTGCAGGAAAAATCTGTATAATGAGAGTTCTGAGAGTCATTGAACCAAACTGTGAACCCTGTATATGATGGAAACCATTTCATGGCAGAGGGTGCAACAGCACCCCCTGCATGCCTAGCTCCAGCACTTATGAATCCTTATTTTGGATTCTGTTGCTGGAACAGCTCTGATCAGGCCCATAATTTCCTAAAATAAATTCAGTTTGATCTAATCACTATTTTAGTTTCATAGGCATGCAAAATATATACGAGCATTTAGAGTGCTTTACATGTTCAAAGTACCGTGTAAACATTGACTAACCCTTACAATGTCCCTACAAATTAGGTAAGTAGCTATTTTTATTCTCATTGTACAGACAAAGAAATAGGGTAAAGAGATAAGGCAAATTGTCCAAGGACAAACAGGAAATCAGTAGCAGAGCTGGCAGTAGAAATCAAAGGTTCTTGACTCTCAAACGCTCTCTCTTCTAAAACACACTGTCTTGATTTTAGTTCTCTATAGTTCCTTCACCTTTATAAAGATATATGACCTTTACATTGCATATTTCTTTTATATCCCAAACTGTGATTTGTGTGTTTTACTTCTATTTTGCTATCCAGTCGCTTGATGTATGAGTGCTACAGACAGGAACTTCAAAGCCAAGCTTTTAATAAATTTCAGATTAACAATACATAAATTTGATTCTCCCTCAGGTAAATTGACACAGTGCACTAGTATTGTGTGCACATATTCTATATCATAATCACATTTCCCACTCCCAATCAAGGATGCAGGCACAAACCAATCCTTAATTCCTTTGCTTTCCTGGCTCCAGCACCAGTTTTCAGAGGTGCACTTTCTGGCTGCATATACAGGCCTCTACACCAGCACAGACATCAACCCACTTCTAACATTTCCCCCCATCCTCACATATGTTTTGCAGAATAACACTAATGGCATTATAAATGCTGGCATCCACACGGCTTTGTAGGCAGCACCATCTTGCCTTCAGTTGAACAAATACATTCTACCACCATCCATCAACTGCTGTAAGTTTAATTTAACCTTCTTCTGCCAGGTGCTCCCATACCAGGGGAGGGTTTCATGAATCAGGGCAGTACATTATAGATAAACTGACTCTCCCAAAATAATGGTGGTCACTAGACACCCCTTTGATATCCATAATATTGGTAGGGAATAAAGTCCAAGATTGTCCAAATTTGAAGACGCCAGATCTCCAGAATACCAGGGCATCATGCTTACTAGTGTATCCTAAATTGACGTTTGTGAACTTCCCTCTATTGGTAATCAGACCTGCATAATGATTGACTAGTATCCTTTCTGGTTTGCATATTCACTTGCACTTGGGGGTGGGGGTGCAGACATAAGGTGGAGTGTAGGCGGTCTGACCTATCAGCCACAGCCGGGCTGGAGTCCACGCATCAGGGATGGTAGTCAGCAAGCAGCAGTCAGAGGAATTACTAGAGCCAAGTTCAATAAGCAAGTTTTGGGGTCAAAGTTAGGTCAGGATCCAAGACCAGAGATCAGAAGTAGTACCAGGCTGGAATCAGGAGGCAGGAATCAGGATTAGAGTCAGGCTGGAGTCAGAGACTAGAGATCAGAGATAGTACCAGGCTAGAGTCAGGAGGCAAGAGTCAAGGCCAGAGATAAGGAGATAAGGTGAGGTCTGGAGTCGCAGCAGGCCTATTTGCTAAGCAAAAAATAAAGTTTTTTAAAGATGGAGAGCATTTCTGAGTGAAAATCAGCAGTTTTCAAGCCACAATATTTTAGTTTCCTAAAGAAAGCAGGAAAGATAGCTCTCATTATAAATATGTAATATTTCATATTTTCAGAAGTTTTAAGTATTAGAATAGCCATGTAATCAAAATTACAAATACAGGGAAATCACATAAACTGCAACTACATTATATGTTAAATTCTCTGAAAGAAAAATTGTGAATTTCTTGGTTCTCCATTAGCAAACTTGATGGCAGTTCCCCCCTCCACAGTGTTGTTATTAAATTCTTCTTATAATTCACATAGTATTTACAGATTACATCTTTTTGTTTATTTTGGAAGAGGAAACTTAGCTTTCTTCCTGGGTAAGCCTCCAGTGGAGTTAATCCTCTTTCAAGAACTCCAACTTCTCACTGTTAAGCGGTGTTGCAAAACATAAAATTCTGACTCACCATCTATTTCCTGTTCTTGTCTGACTTGCAAGATTTGCAAGATTTGCAAGCACAAAAAACTCATACATCTGTCTCTGGAAACTGCTACAGTTCAGTAGAATTCAAGGATAAATTGGATCTTTATATAGATAGAGATAACATCCACAGTTCCATTAGCTAGAGTAAAAAAAGCATAAGGAGTATAAACCCTTATATTGATGGGCCAATATCAAACATTAACTGCTTGGGATTAAGGAGGTACTCGCATATGGACGAGTTAACCCATAATTGTTCTTAAACAGGATTTCTTAAATCTTCCTCTAAAGCGTCTGGTACTGGAGACTGATGGGAACAGGACACTGTAGTTGATGGATATTGGAACTAATCACTAGTTTGACCTGGTATTAGCAATTCCTGTTTCCTCTCAGTGAGGCTTTGGGCAGAGCCTGATGCCAAGCCAGCACTTGTCCATGGACAGGATAAACACATCCAAATCCATTAAACTGGACTTTTTTGTGATATCTTATACACCTTATCAAATATTCCTCTCACCTCCAAGAAGATGATGAGATGAAGGGAAACTTTGTGAAATTACTCATATCCTTCCAATCTGACTGAACCCAGTAGATTGCTATGGCACCTTTTCCTCCATCTACAAAGCCCTCACCTGTAGAGTCTCACAAGGTTCAGTCCTATTATTATTCAACTGCTTTGTGCATTCAGCAAACTTTTTGGCTTAAGAATCAGCCTAAAGAAGCCAGAAGTTACGGTCCAGCCTCAACTGAGAAGTACTGCAACTATGCCAGTTGTGTCCATCAACGATGTTCCACACAAGCTCGCTGACAAATTTCACTATGTAGGCAATGTCGTTTCATGAGATTGATGACAACATCACCTAGTGTATTGGTTCAGCCACCAATGCCTTCGGAAGACTTCAGCATCATCTCTGGAATGAACACTGGGTGAAACTGCAAACAAAAACTGATGTTTATTGTGCCATCGTCATCACGACACTCCTCTGTGGCTGCCATACGTAGACTACTTAGCAACACCACATAAAATGTTTGGATCAATTCCACCTACAACATCTACAGCAGATAAAAGGAATTAAATGGCAAGATTTGATTCCAAACACCGAGGTCCTTCAGTGCTGTAACATCACAGGCATTGAAGTTTTTATAGTGAGAGTGCATCTGAGATGATTCTGTCATGTGGTCAGTATGTCTGGCAGTAGAACACCAAAGGCCATCTTTTACAGAGAATTGCAGACTGGAACTTGTTTGGGAGCAGACCAAGAAAACATTCAAAGACTCTGTCAAGGCCAACCTCCGATCTCACAATGTTGACCTCAACCCCCTCGCCCCCCAGGTATTTCTCAAATGCAGCCACCAGGGCCTTTTCTTACAGCCACATCCTCCTGGGTAGGGATTGGGAGAGGGTACAAAGCAGCAACTCGTCTCCCGGGACCACCAGCTGGGGTTGGGCCTTTCCCCCTCTGGAGACACAAAAATTAGAGAAGCAGACAGCCAGTGAGTTCCCTGCTTCCTGGGGTTGGCTTCAGCCCTGGAATGGTGGGCAGCAGGCTCCCGCCACAGGGCTTCAAGCTCCATCTCCGGCCCTTGGGGTGCTTCCCTGGGCCCTGTCCCAGGCCCCTGGATGCAGGCTTTCAGGGTCTGTCCTCAGGCTGTGCAGCAGCAGGCTCTGGCCCCCATCCATTCTCCTATCACCTGTGGTCCCGCTGCCTCCCTACCCACTTCCCCATCCAGGGCTTAATTTGTTCCAGGGTTGAGTAAGTCTGCTGCGAAAAGTGATAGTTGTATGTTTGTTAATATCACTTTTCACAGCAGATTTAGTAGCTAGCTAGGAGGCTATGAAAAGTGATATTAACATACAAGTATCACTTATCATAGCAGTAGATTTACTAGCCAGCAAGTCTAAAAAAAAAAAAGAAAGAAAGAAAAAGAGCAAAAGAAACAATAACAAAAAATACAAGAATGTGGAAAGCACCTTATTTGTGTTTCCATCGTATTTAGGTCCAGTAAAGAATAGACAACTGTAGATTATTTTTATTATCGAGTCTTCAAAAAAACTCCTACAAAAATAAATTACAATGATTTGGACGTGTATGTGCATATTTATTTGTTTTTCCTAAAGTTAATTATGTATTTTAGGAAAAATTGTCAGAATGACTATCAGCAAGAGTTGGTTGCCAAGCTCTAATGCCACCAAAACATTTGTTGTGAGAACCCAAAAGCCTGTGACAAGATCAAATGGCAGCAGCTCTGCCATCTTGGACCGAAAGATTTCAAGACACAGCAGATTGTTGCAGTTAAGGAGAGATGTGCAAGGCATAAAGCTAAAAGCAGTGCACCTTCATCTGCAATAGTCTTCACCTGTGGCACTTCTAGATGGGGTTGCAGGTCCCAAATTGGTCTTTGGTGTTGTCTCAAGACCCAAAATAACTAACTCTAGTTCATCTGTCGAACTCGCTGAGAGACCTTATCATCATTATTATTCAACCTCTATATCATGGATGGGCAACTTTATGGTAGTAGAGGGCCATAAAATCCACTAAAACCCTTTGGCGGCAAGGGAGATGTGACATGGTAGGGAAAGGTTTGGGTTCTGGCCCAGGGGAGTGTGACGTGGGGACGGACAGGAGGTCAGGTCTTGCTCCCAGGTTTGTCACCAAGCAGTGGCGGTTCCCATCCCTGTTCCCTGTTCTCCCCTGTTGACTCTCACCACATGATGCACACATCTGTATGCTAGTTGACGCTCATCACATGATGCCCGGTCCTCTTCCTGGCCCTGGTATCACTGGATTCCCTGCACTGAGCTGGGTCTGTGGCAGGCCAGATAGAGTGATCTGGTGAGCTGGATGCAGGTTCTGGGCTGCTGGATGCCTTGGGAAGAACTGGTGAGACAATATGGGCTGCAGTGCCAGCAGTACATAAATGACATGCAGCTCTGCATTGCCTTGACATCCACCATAAAGAGCATTATCTCCCAGCTTTCTCAGTGCTTAGCTGGAGCTCAAATCTGGATGAAGAAATGGCTAAAGATGAACGTTAAGCAAGACTGAGGTGATGCTAGTAGGAAAGGCAAAGTGTTCTGAAGTGTTTGTCTCCTCCGTAGCATCCCCCACTATCTGCAGCAGCTACTTTCTGAGAGTTAAACCAGTTCTCAGTCTTTGGGTCCTTTTGGACTCCTCCCTAGAGCTGGGTGATTGACTGGTTTTTTGGTTTGGAAAAAAAAATTGGTTCAACCCAAACCAAAAATGAAATTTTTCAGAATTCTCAGTGAATTGCAGAAATTGATCAAAATTTTAGTTTGAGTCATTCTATTTGTAATGGGATGTTCATCCCTACAAGCCCTGAGTGGGTTAAGGTGGATAATTAACTTTATATGCTGCACCCAGATGGTAGTTAGTGATTAAGAAGGCCGAGCTGCAGATGAAGCCCAGGTGGGGGAGAATCTGGGCTAGGAGTATAAACCAGGAAATGAGAACAGGAAGCGATTCAGGGCGGAAGTCCACAATCTGTCCCTAGAGGGAAAGGGAGTTGACTAAGGACAAGGAGGCGATCCAGGGGAAGAGTAAGTCCTGGTGTCTCACCCCAAACTGGGGAGTCCAGCAAGAGGCTGAGAAGGGTGAAGTAGCCATGGGGAGAAGAGGAATCTCCTGTGGTAAATACAAAGATAGGCAAGGAGATAGACAAGTGTGGTAGGAAGGAGCCCAGGGAAACAGCAACAGGATTTGAGACTAAGCAGACCTGAACTGCTACTCTTAGGGTCCCTGGTCTGGAACCTGGAGAAATGGACAGGCCTGAATTCCCCTAGCAGCCACTGTGAAAATAGCACAGGACCTGGAGAGATGGAATGGACACCTTATCCTGTGGGACTTTGTTACTCTGGGGGGATGGGGAGACTATATAGTGAGCTCCACCACAGGCCAAGTCACCACGAGTTAACACCCCAAGTCACAGAGAGAGGGAGAGAAAGAGACCACAGTGTGAACAAGTGACAGAAGGGACACTAGATGGGGCATCAGTTAATTCCCAGACCCAGCCACAAGGAGATGCATCTGTGGTGAGTGAACCCCTTTGCCTGGCCCAAAATGAAAGGTTTTGTTTCAGTTCTGATCATTTTAATAAAGGTAAAGTAAATGAAGGGCTAAATTGACAAAACTCACAACTTTTAGCCCAGTGGTTTGTGCACCCACCAGATCTGAATCCCCATTCTAGAACAGGGACTTGAAGCCTGGTCTTCCCCCTCCCATGCGAGTGCCCTAACCAGCAGGCTACTGGGTATTCTGGCGTAAGTCTTTCTCAGTCACTCCTGTAGAAATTGTTCCAGTGAATATTTAATTATTTATAAACAGTGGAGGAGTGACTTGCACTTGGATAGTGTGCTCACTTGGGATGTGGGAGACCCAACAGGTGACAGAATAATTCTCATGATTGAAGCCAAATGATTGAAGCCAAAGTCCTCTTGTATATCTAGCCTAACCTTTTTTTTTGTCTGAGACTATTCAGTGAATTTGTGTTAAATGAGTTCATCATTTTGGTCAACCCCAAACTGCATTTCTTGGTGAAAAAGCTCTACTGCTCATTGAGTGCTGCTGGATCCCCAAATAGCTGGGGCAACAAAATACACATATTTCCATCTGCAACAGACCAGAAGATTGTGCCCCCACAGTATCAGCCATAGACCTGGTCATAATAAACCACAGACTTGTCACTGCTAGGTTGATTTTCATAGCTAATTTATTTAGGAATTAAACCTCACATACTGAAAATGCTCAAACCGTGGTGTTCAGTGATCTCTCGGTGCTTTAGGTGCTTATAAGAGATCTGCTCTGTTCTGTGTTTGGTTCCAGTTGGCTGTGCACAACAAGAAGAGCTTCACAGTGCCCCAGCCAGACACAGTCTGGGAATCTCAGTCCTTAAAAGCAAAGTCCACCATACCTCACAAACTAGCCAAAAACACAGCAGTCCATCTGCTTAACATCATGGGTCATCATGAACACATAACCTCAGTACTATGCTTTCGGCACTGTTTCCCCATTGGATAGAGTCTAGATTAGGGTTGGCAAACTACGGCCCAGAGGCTGAATCCAGGCCTTCAGACATTTTAATCTGACCCTTGAGCTCCAGCTGGGACCAGGGTGCGGGGCTTGCCCTGCTCTGCACATGCCAGGGCTCTGCATGGCTCCCGGAAGCAGCAGCACATCCCCTCTCTGCCTCCTATGCGTAGGGGCAGCCAGGGGGCTCCACACACCGCCCCTGCAGCTCCCATTGGCCAGCAACCATGGCCAACAGAAGCTGCAGGGGCAGTACCTGTGGACCGAGCAACATGAAGAACCACCTGGCTGTGCCTCTGCATAGGAGCCGGAGTGAGGACATACTGCTGCTTCCAGGAGCTGCTTGAGGTAAGTGCTTCCTGGAGCCTGCACCCCTGACCCCATCCTGTGCCCCAACACCCTGCCTCAGCCTTGATCCCCCTCCCATCCTCCAAACTCCTCAGTCCCAGCCTGGAGCACTCTCCTGCACCCCCAACCCTCATCCCCAGCCCCATCCCAGAACCCACACCCCCAGCCAAAGCCCTCACCCCTTCCCGTACCCCAACTCCCAATTTCGTGAGCATTCATGGCTTGCCATACAATTTCCATATCCAGATGTGGCTCTCAGGCCAAAATGTTTGCCCGTTCTAGATGAAGGTCTCTGTTCTGATACTCAAAACCCCTCATGGGATCAGTCTTAACTCCCTTTTCCCTCCATGACTGCAACTCCCATAACAGTTTTGTTTCACAGACACAATAAAAATGCAAAGAGGTTCATAAGTTGGAGACAGAACTTTCACAGTAATTGGATCTACACTATGGAACTCACTCCCACAAAACATAAGTTTATGGTCATAAATCTCATCACTTCTGGGACTAAATTCACAACTCCTTCCTTTGACTTTGCTCCTTTGCAGTAAATTATTCAAAACACTTCCCCTCCCCAACAAAACAGAAACTAACCAAGCTATTTTCCCCTTAGGCTGAGAAGAAAGAAAAAAGCCTCCTATTTTTATTATTATTTCTTCTTTTAAATGCTTGGGAGGGACTAAGATACTATGGGGGCTATGCGAGTACTTATATAAATTAGGTAGCTCCTATAAGACACCTCACCTGGAAAACCTGCCTATGCCAATAGGCCACTGCCACTCAGGTCCTGAATTTAAGACCACACCTGTCCTAATATTCATACCAAAGACAATTATTTTAAAATGTAGCTACAGTAATTAGCTCAAGGAGGAACAGATCCATAAGACATCTGCAAACCTCACAGAGTGACATGCCCTTCTCGAGAGCTAGCCAAATAATGAAACACGTTGCTGGCTAACATTTCATACAAAACATGTTATGTCATTTGTAAATAGTCACAAACTAATCAAGCCTCCTTCCCCCTCATAAAAGCAATGCATTGAGCTAATACTTTACTGTAAAAATATCTTCTACAATTATTGTTCAACCATCTGTAACCTAATACAAGTTCCCCAAATCCAAAGCAAATAACAACAGATCATGAGAGTGTCACTGCCCCAAAGACAAATGCTAACAGATAATAGGAGTATGATGAAAACTATGTTTGCAGCCCTGTCAAAGCACATTATTTGTCATGAACGCTAAAGTTAATGCAGGTGCCTTTCACTTGAAAGAGCTCCTTGTATCAACATATGCTGGCATCTTCATTTCTTCAGGAGCTTTAAATTGTCACTAAAACATTCCTATAAGCTGAGAAAGCCAAAGCAATGCTGGCAGCACAATACTTTTATAAAAATTATTTATTTTTACACTTATTTTAAAACAACATCCAAGATGTGTTTTTAATGCATTACACTATAAATTGTCTTACCTCTTGCTGGAAGTAGCATAATGCATATAAATAATGAGGAAAGCAAAAGGCATACAATCACTCCAAATATGATTTTTAGCTGGGTCTGTAGGATAAAAACAAATAATTATGTTTACAGTATCCTCTGCAGTAGATATATTACAGCTTTGTTTTTAACTAAATAGCCCCAGCACAAAAAGAAAGAGCATTCGAGTTAATTGCTGACATCCATCCAGGTCAACGAGCATACATCTTCCTGCAGTATATTTAGAACTGTTTTTCTTCCTCTCTCCTGTGAAGCAAATACTTACAGATTAGAGCCTGGCCCTGTGCAACAATAGAAAGTTTACAACAACAGTTCCAGCAGTTTTTAAAGGTTGAATTCGGTTCACGTACTGACCTTCATTTTTCCAGATGTATTCTAAAAGAATGAAAACTCTTTCTCCTGGGTGTTGGTCAGTGGATCTGTGAGAGGAGTCAGAAATAGCAGGCTCTGCTTTCACAGTCAGAGGCTAAACCTCAGGAAAAAAAATTTTCCACGTACTTTTGAAAACTGTGCCAAATTTCAAAAGTTTTCTGGAAAATTAGAAACAGATTTTTGGGAGTGTTCTTGCCAGGAAGTGACCCATGGGTTGCTGTGGGAGTGGTAATTATATTCTCCCTATCCATGTAAACTGTAACCAGCATCAGCTTACGGAAATTTATGGGGTTTATGAGTCAACAGTTAGGCTGATATACACTGTTTGCCTCTAAAGAGTTTAGTGTATTTTGGCAAACCTCAAGGTTTTAGAACCCATTGACAATGACCTTATTTCTATTCTCAATGAAGTAACAAATTATGGAAAAGTAAAGCACTTCTTTTTATTTGTATATATTATGCTTATATGTTTAGTTTTGGGGAGAAAAAACAAATGAAAAGTGTATAAGAAATGCAGAGTAAGGAACAGAAATACATACATTTTTTAATTTCTTTAAATCAATAACTCTTTAGCATGTGAAGAAAATTATTATATGTACTTCTGAGAAAATGATAATTTGTGTAGTAGACTTTACAGTATAGATTTGAATGGGAAACATTTATGGGCCTGATCCAAAGGCCACTGAAGTCAATGGAAGTCTTTTCACTGACTTCCATGGGCTTTGGATTTTTCTTCTGTTTGGCCCCATCGCTGCTAATAATTTTTTTTAAAAAACTTGATATTTTAGTGTTGAGGAAAAACAACCCCGCCGCCCGGCCCTGGCACCACCCTCCCCAATTTCTATATCTCTATAGTGTGACAAACATACACATATAACTGGTCTGTGTGAGTGCTCCTAGCATGGAAGTGCAGTCCCTCTGTCCGGCATAGGCATATAGGGGCTGGATCCAAAGCTCAGCGGGGAAAGTGTAATGAAGAGAAGTAAAATCATGCTGCTGTATCAGAACATACCTATAAATAATAGTTAGGAGGCATTTCTCAATTTTCCTGGATTATTGCTTTAGCTTCGGTACAGCCCCAACTGGTGACAGGAAAAGGTGACAGCACTTGCGTAGATGGCCGTAGGTATTTTTAACCCATCCGTCATTTAACTATGCTCAGAGCTGCACCAGTGCAATAACATTTGGGTGGGAGATTAAGAAAGTCCTACCATGTAGACACGCGCTTAGGATACATTCACACTGAACCTGTGATATTGCAGACTGTGCCTGTTTGTCAGACAAGGGAGTCTAGGTGAGTGCAGTAAAGTTCTAGCTTTTGTTATGAACAGTCAGTTGGAAAGGGACACAGAATAAAGATGTCTTACAAGCACCTTAAGCACTGACCACTGAACACCACAGAAACAAGACCTCCATTTAATCTAGGCAGCCCAGGGAGCTGCTTCAAGTAATGGCAGCCCTCCCTGGGCTGCCTTTAGACAGCTCCACAATTCAGAGCTGCTGACAGTCTCTCACAGAGTGCTGCACTATAGCCCTACCTCAGCACGGCCTCTCTTATCTTCTGCCCCAGCCACAGCATGTGCCATATTCTGGTGCTTGCAAGGGGCCCTACAGGATATCTTACAGTAGTGCAGTGATTCCTGAATTTTAACAACCTGTGAACCCCTTTCACTAAAATGTCAAGTCTTGCAAACTCCCTCCTAAAAATGAATATTTCCACAGATTTTCTCCTTTACCTGAGTGTAAATGATAAAAGCAGTGATCATCAAATATAAAAAAAATTATATATATACTATTTATTATTTATTTTTATATACTATTTATTATTACAGTATTTTTATTACATTATGAAAATGGTAACACTCTTCCCAGATTTCACTTTCGTAGCTTGTATCAAGGCTCCTATGTTTCATTAAGGAGTATCAGATATGAAACAGCATGGAAGTATTTAAGAAGCCAACTTAAAGAATTCCTTCTACACAAGCATTCAGATCTTGAGCAGTCCAGACAAACAATGCACGTTGCAACAAAGCTTAAACTTGTTCTTCATAATAATTTTATAAACAATACTAGCTGCCTATTTAATTTTAAAAACAGCAAAAAATATCCACCTCCCTTTCCATTTCTTATAAGGAGCCTTGAAGTTTAAATCTCCTCAGTCTAATAGAGATGCTTGCTTTGATCTGCTAAGCTCTTGGAAGTCCAGCGGCTGTGGGCTGCAGGCACCGTGCTGCCTGGGGTCCCTTTCCCAAGTACTCCCTGTAACATTTTGCGAACTCCCAGGGGTTCACAAATCCCAGTTTGGGAACCACTGCAGTAGTGCAACACAGTGCCTGTACTGAAAGGTTTCTTTACCAGCCATCCAGTGGGTTTAGCAAATAAACATGGTATTTTGTTTTGTTTGGGTTATTATATTTTTTGGGGGGTAACATTCATCTTCCTTTGTCTTTCCAGATGCAGGTTTCCATTTTCCCCTCACTGCACAGAAATACTTCATAAGGAAAGTTCAGAACTGAAAAGCTGACCTCTTCTGACATCTCTGCAAAGAATCAGTAATGATATTTTCAGCTAATTACTTCAGCATGGGACTGGATCAGGCTGTTCAAATATGTCTGCAAGAGTCCTGGGTCTCTCTTGGACAGTGGCCTATGAAGGACCCAGTCCGGAGCAGGCAGGGAGTGGGGTCAAAATCTATGCTTTGCAGAGAAGCAGGGGCTAGTGAAGCACAGCTGGGCTGTTTCGGGACAACATAACCTATAGCTCAGCCCAGTCCAGCAACAGCACAAGCTCTATGACCACATGAGAACTAGGAATTGACTCAGTTTTAGCAAACCCATCTGAAAGCCCAGGACATCCCCCCAAAATGAGAAGATCCCCAGAACACTGGGACATGTCGTCACCCTAAATAGGTACCACTTCTTCTCCATATTGCGTTGACACAAGTTAGCTAAGAAAGTCTCTTTCTTCCTTACCTCTTTCAGTTGATCAATTATTTTAGCTGGAAATATTTGCCTTTCAAATAAAGGCCTTACTTGAGAGGTGCTGTGAGTTTTCCTCTGCTTTGTCTCCATACTCAGCCAAACAAGCAACCCACATTCTCAACTTTGTCTCTGTCTCCCCCT
The DNA here is from genome assembly GCF_003597395.2 of Chelonoidis abingdonii. Taxonomy (NCBI): domain Eukaryota; kingdom Metazoa; phylum Chordata; order Testudines; family Testudinidae; genus Chelonoidis; species Chelonoidis abingdonii. Next base: position 46,557,572 of record NC_133778.1, on the reverse strand, counting down.
TTTGGCAAGGAAGCTTACCTCACAGATCTGAACTAGCGCCAAAGACAGTTGGAGAAAGTGTACATTTAACACTCTGGAAGTGACCTCACATCTATCACACCTATAGTAGATTATACACAAAATTTCTCTCATGCAGTTACAGGATATAGAGTGGTTAGAGGTCTCTTGGGCCGATTAGTCCAGTACTACCTGATTGTTTACTAATGTATTTAAAAATGAAGACAATATTTTATTTGTAATACCAAACCAGTAAGTGCCCTTTCTTTGTATATGCTGGGTACCCTCACATAACTCAAATTAACAAGTGACCCAGATAACTGACAACCAATAAATACTACAATCACCCCCTGTACCCACTGCCTCCAACATAAGGCATCTCCTCAAAACCCTTCCAAACCACTCCCATCACTCCTCCTCAAATGCCCTAGAGAAGTTATGGGCTTTGTGACAAGTCCTGAAGCTTAACCAATCCCGGATATATTGGAAAAGTAGGGAAAGGACATTTTTGAATAGAGGGTCTTCTCAGAGAATGCCCTGCCCGCAGCTCACCAACTTTTAGAGCAATAAAATGGAACCCAGTTGTGGTCACTCCTCTCACTGACACCCCCTATGACCCAGAATTCTGCAAGGGAAACCTTCCCCATTCTAAGAGCACTAGGACCCAGGTGGTAGTGGCCTTGGGGGACAAACAGATAGATATTCCAGACAGGAAGAGAGAAGCAGCCAAAGTCAGATCTCTGGACATTCAGAGAACTTCCAACAGTTTTAATTGTGCTGAATGACTGTTTGTTCTAACCCCCACTCCCCGCCTTCCTCACAATCTCTTACTTCTGCTTCATACCACACCTGCTGTTCTGACCCTATTCTCCCCTTCCTTTGCCCCTTTCATCTTATCCTATCCTAACTAAACACACTCTCTTCCCTTCCTTCCCAAAAATTATAGCACTAACATGACATTGTCTGCCATCACACTCTTCATGTTGCTTGTGTGTTCTACCACTTCCCCCACCCCATCTCTGTCTTCTCTAGTTAGAGTGTAAACTCTTCAGAGCAGGAACTGTCTGCTGTTCTGTGTTTGTACAACACCTAGCACAATGGACACCACTGTGTTGATTGGTCCTATTAATCAATGAGACTCCAGATTGAACAACTCTGCTGTTAACAACTGTAGTACTGTCGGAGAAGGAGATAAGGGTCACTTACATTGACTGGGCCCAAACCACTGTCTCAACACATTCGGGGCTTTAAAGAGTCAAAACCAAGACCTTGCACTCTGCCCAGAAACTCACAGGCACCGGGTACAGTTCCTGAAATACCTGTACTATGTGTTCTAGGGCAGTGGTTCTTAACCTTTCCAAATTACTGTACCCCTTTCAGGAATCTAATTTGTCTTGTGTACCCCCAAGTTTTGCCTCACTTAAAAACTTCTTGCTTACAAAATTAGACTTAAAAATACAAATGTTTCACATCACACTATTACTGAAAAAATTGCGTACTTTCTTGTTTTCATCATATAATTATAAAATAAACCATGACCTCCAGGTTGAGAAACACTGATATATAGAGCAGTATAAACAAGTCATTGTCTGTGAAATTTTAGTTTTTACTGACTTCACTGGTGATTTTTATGTGGCCTGTTGTAAAACTAGGCAAATATCTAGATGAGTTGATGTACCCCCTCTGTGTAAGCATAACTTTACACAGAAAGAAAGACCTCTGTGTACCCCAAGGGGTACGCATACCTTTGGTTGAGAACAACTGCTCTAGGCTGCCACATTCTGCATTATGTTAACTTGTTGAGTGTTCCGAGGTATAGATCTATGTAGAGCTCATTGCAGTATTCTATTCTTGAGGTGACAGGCATGGACATCTTTGGCAAAGTCTGTATCTGATGTAATTGATTCTACTCACTTTACCAAGAAATGACAAAAACAGGATTTTGGGCTATTGATCCATCTAGACACCACCTTGGCGTACTACCCACCAAACTGTGAACCTGCCTTATACATGGCAGCTGCATTCCTTCAATCAGGGATGCTGATACAATTCTCACTAACACTGCCTCCAGCCTCACACGTGAACTGTGTCTAATGTGCACTGAGCTTTAGCCCTCTTCTAATACCCTATAATTTTTTTCAAATTTAATTTTAAAGGTGCCACTTCCACCACTTCCATTGGGAGCTTATTCCACAGGCATTGTCTGAAAGAACCTTTGATAATCTAATATCCATTTCCAGGGTATTTACCTAAGTGTTAGAATATTGTCATAACCTGTGTCCTTCTCAAGGGAATTGAACAGAAAATAAATAACTGCACCATCTAACTGAATATTGTGGACTCAGACTTGGCTGTTGCTTTTTTGGGTAGTGGTGAAAAGACCTAATATTCAGTGAGTGTCCTGTCCTGTCCCAAAGTCCTCAAGTATACAAACTGCATAGGTTGTGTTCATGTAGAACGAGAAGGGGGGAGAATAAGTAATGAGTCCAGAATAGTGATGTGTGTTTGTGGTAAGAATTAGTATAGTCCCAATGGTTGGGATTTTCTTATGTAGCAAAAGGAAGCTGAGCACCCCAATCTCACTGAAACTAAATGGGAGCTAAATACTTCTCTCCTTTGAAGATCCCAGACAGAGTGAACACAGGTTTCCTTTCAAAGAAGTTGACTGGTGGAATCAGGGCTGTGCTGTGCCTCAAGGCAGTAATAAATGGAAAAGAGACACCCATCCACACATGGGCGCTCAAGTCCTTATCCCCTTGGAACCCACAGCCAGCATGAAGCAACTTTTACTCTGCACAAGCCTGCAGTATGAACAGTAATCTTCAAACTACCATTGGTGGGGCTGCCACCATCCAGGGCCCCCTTGAGCTGCAGGTTTGGCAGAATTGTCTGAACTGGCCCTGACAGCGTAAAGAGGCAAAATCAGACAAAATTCTCAGAACAACTGCAATTTGAAGCCTGGGTTGCTTTTTCTCATTATTGATTCTTTCTCTCACCCCTCCTTTGTTTTATCTAGATAATAAAGGAGATGCAGAATGAACAGTGATGAGTGTTGGTCCTCAGAGTGACTAATTCCTTGGAAAAGGAAACAAAGACCAACAAAAAAAGTCAGAAATGATAGATCATTTATGAGGCCTTTTGATGCCTAAAGGATAGAACTGCACTGCACAGGAGTAGTGATCCTTAATAAGGCAATGAAAGTAGAGCCAGCTGAAAGTTTCAGAATATATTTTTTTTCTTATACATTTTTTCCTCCACAAAAAACGTAAAAATTATTCAAAAAATAAATAAAAAGAAACGATTCGTCCAAAGCACTCACTGATCCGATTCTCAACATTTTTAGTTTTTCAAAACCCAGGTAGCAAAAAGTCCTCACAAAAATAACCAACTGCTATTTTGAGGTTTTCAATATAAAAATGTTTGAGGAAAAATGAAAAATAATAATTGACCCTCATTGACTGTATCAAAAAGAAATAAATTTCAATTTTTTCCCATGGAGATCACTTTTGTTTTTATTTTTTGACCAATTCTAGAAGAAAGATGGCATCTGATAGACAATTATTTGCTAGAAAAACATCTTTCATTTAGATCAACATTTGTAATTAACAGTTGTTCTATACTTCCAAGGTCCTAAACCTTGAGGAAGTCTTTAGGAAAAATGAATTGAGCATCAGAAAATGTATTGTTTTTATATGCAGTATTCATAATATAGACCACTTGATATTGAGTAACATCAAGTGGATATGGTCACTGAGGAAACTGTAGTTAAACTATCAATTCCTTCCCTTGTGTTTTGGAGAACAAATTACATACTCATTGTTCCAGGGCAATCAGGATTTGCAGAAGTCAATTTTTCCCGCACCATGTTTGGGCATATCTGACACAATCAAAAATATTCCAAAACCTCAAGAGGAGGAAATACTAATAAACAGAAGGGGGGGGGGGAAACCCGAAAACCTCAGTGTTTGATCAGAACAGCCAGTTTCCAAATATTCAGCTGCTTCTATTGGATGGGCATTTACAGAACTCCACGGAGGAAATGAGTCAAACTCATATGACACATACCAAGACAACAAGTTAACAACAAGACCATGATCCCACAAAAATGTGTATTTTTCTAATTTGGAGGTCTAACCATTTTAAGCATGTGTTGTAATAAGCAGAGAAGTCGAGCAGCAACCATTGCAATAGTAAGAATAACATCACAAGCCATGAAGATCTACTGACCCTACCAATGTCTCTCTGCTGCTTCTTTCAGTACATTAGTCTCAACATTCCGTGCTTCAAAATGTTATTGTCAGTGTCCAGGCATGTGATATCAGATACACTGAGTACCCATCACAGAGCTGTCTCTACTTTCCACATGTGCTAGCCATAAAGTACCAGTAAAAAAGAGGAGTATAGAAAAGATAGGTCAGAGAAAGAGCAAGCAAATGAGCAAAGGAGAGTGGGCAGACAAAAATTAGAAACAAAAACAATTCTGAAAGTGAACAAAAACACTATCAGGTGAAAAACTTGAGAGAAGCATGGAAAAAGGACAGATACCTGTTCGGTACCTGGCGTTCTTCGAGATGTGTTGCTCAGGTGTATTCCACAGTAGGTGTGCGTGCTCACCACGTGCACCAGTGCAGAAAGTTTTTCCCTTAGCAGTACCCGTAGGGTGGGGGGAGCACTACGTATGCACGAGGTGATCCAGTGCGAAAGGCACTGGGTGGAAATCGGTTGTTCCCTCATCCGTTCAGCCGACGCAACGAACAGCTGCGAGGATTTCCGGAACGGCCTGGTTCGGTCTAGGTAAAAAGCCAACACTCTATGCACATCTAGCATGTGTAGGCAGTGCTCCTCAGAGGAATGGGGCTTAGGACAGAGTACCAGTCGGAAAATGTCCTGATCCATATGGAAGGTGGAGACCACCTTCGGAAGAAAAGCGGGATGTGGGCGAAGCTGGACCTTATCCTAGTGGAAGATCGTATATGGAGGTTCTGACGTCAAGGCCCTAAGCTCCAAGACATGTCGGGATGACATAATAGCCACAAGGAATGCTACCTTCCGTGATAGGTTAGACCAGGAACACGTAGCAAAGGGTTCAAAGGGAGGACCCGTGAGGCAGGATAACACTAGGTTTAGATCCCTTTTGTGGCACAGGGGGCCTAGCATACAGGAATGAATGATCCAGACGCTTTAGAAAGCAGCAGGTCATACTGTGGGAAAAGACTGAAAGGCCCTGTACCGGCAGGTGAAAGGCTGATATGGCTGCCAAATGCACCCCGATGAAGGTGGGAGCTAGCCCTTGGGTCCTAAGCTACAGGAGATAATCGAGAATGAGTTGGAGTGATGCGGACGATGGGGAAGTTCCCCACTCCCCCGCCCACCTAGAGAACCTAGACCATTTGGCCAGGTATGTCTGTCAAGTGGACGGCTTTCTACTATCCAAAAGGACTCATTTGACATTCTCCAATCACCTCTCTTCCTCCCAGGGCTGGAGCAAGGAAGTTTCAAGCCCTAGGCGAAACTTCCACCTTGCACCCCCCCCAGCTAACCCTGCCCCCCCCACGGCACCTAACTCAGCCCCCCACCCGGGGAACCCCCCCGAAGCACATACTCCTCCCACCGTGACAGCTAACTCCTCTTGCCCCCCCCACGGCAACTAACCCCGCCTGGGGAGACTTCCCCTCTCTCCCGCCACCCCACCACGGCAGCTAACCCTGCCTGGGGAGGCTCCCCTGCCCCTGCCACGGCAGCTAACCCACCTCGGGAGACTCCCCCGCCCCAGCCACTGCAGCTAACCCCACCTGGGGAGACCTCCTCCCGCGGAAGCTAACCCTGCCTGGGTAGCCCGCCCCAGCTCACCTCGACTCCTCCTCCTCCACTGAGCACGCCGTCACTGCTCTTATTCTCCTCCCTGCCCAGGCTTGCAGCGCTGATTTGAGGAGACTTAGAGCTGGGTTGTGTGCTCAGCAGAGAAGGCAGAAGTAAGCTGGGGTGAGGAGCTGTTCCCCTGTGCACCCCCTCCCCCGTTACTGCGGGCAACCCTCCCCACGCACCCCCCCACCCAGCTCACCTCCACTCCACCTCCTCGCTTGAGGGGACTTTTAGGCACCCCCAACCACTAGGCGCTCTAGGCGGCTGCCTAGTTTGCCTAAATGGTTGCACCGGCCCTGCCTCCTCCTCATCTAACCATGGAGCAACCATGCTGTCAGGTGAAGCGTGGCCAGGTTGGGGTGGAGGAGGCATCCCCCTTCCTGGGAGAGGAGATCCAGGCGAAGCAGCAGCCTCCGCGGAGGAGCTGCTAAGAGTTGCAGGAGGGTCCCATACCAGTGCTGACAGGCCCAATCCAGGGCTATGAGGATGACCTGTGTCCCATCTGCTTTTACTTTTTGCAGGACTTTGCCTATTGGGGGAAAGGTGGGAAGTCATAGAAATGTTGCCCGACCACTGCAGGAGGAAGGCGTCCGAGATCGCACCCCTTCCCGTCCCTCCTCTGGAGCAGAACTGGGGGCAGCTTCTGTTCTGGGCAGTTGCAAAGAGATCGACCCAGGGAACTCCCACTCTCGGAGCTGTAGGGTGACCTCCAAGTGGAATGACCACTCATATTGGTGAGAAAAAAACCTGCTGAGGTGATTGACTCTCACATTGTGAGTGCCAGGTAGGTGGAAGGCTCGCAGAGAGATATCATGGGCTATACAGAACTCCCATAGGCTCAGGGCTTCCAGGCATAAGGCCGAGGAGCATGTTTCTCCCTGTCTGTTGATGTAATATATCGCAGCCGTATTGTGCGTGAGGACTCTGACCACCTTTCCGAGAAGGTGCCCGCTGAAGGCCACACACGGCAGCCGTATCGCCCTGACCTCCCTGTCGTTTATGTGTAGGGATAATTCCGAGGCCGACCATCTCCCTTGGGTTTCAATGTTCCCTATATGGGCTCCCCAGCCCAGGTCCGAGGCATCCAACACCAGGTCTAGTGAAGGGGAGATTTCTCGGAAGGGGACCCCTTGCAGCATGTTGTGCAGGAGGGACCATCATTGTAGGGGAGCAACTACCAGGGACGGTATCGTGACAACCTCGTCCACCCTGTCCTGGGCCTGGGAATACTGGGAGGCCAGCCAGAGCTGGAGGGGCCTCATTCTGAGCCTGGCATGGCAAACCATGGATGTGCATGCCGTCATGTGACCGAGGATCTGAAGGCACAACCTTGCCATCATCACTGGGAAGGCCATGACTGAGGTGATGAGACCTTTTAGGGTCTCGAACCTGTCCTGGGGAAGAGACGCTGTGGCCTTTAATGAGTCCAGCAGAGCCCCTATGAACTGTATGCGTTGAACCGGAACTAAGGTAGACTTGGCCTTGTTTACCAGTAGGCCAAGATCTGCGCATGTGGACAGAAGAAGTCCCACCTGGGCCTTACCTGGGACCGAGAATTGCCCTTGAGAAGCCAATCGTCCAGGTAAGGGAAAACGTGTACTCTTTTCCTCTGGAGATAGGCTGCTACCACCGTCATGCATTTGGTGAAAATTCTGGGGGCCGTAGAAAGGCCAAATAGGAGGACCGTGAACTGGTAATGGTCCGCCCCTACCAGGAATCAGAGGAAATGCCCATGTCCCTCAAAAATATGGATATGGAAGTACGCGTCCTGGAGATCCAGGGCTGTGAACCAATCCCCTGGGTCCAGAGGGGGGATGATAGAGGCCAGGGATACCATACGAAACCTGTAACAGACCATAAAACTGTTGAGATCCCGGAGGTCTAAGATGGGCCTGAGCTCCCCTTTTGCCTTTGGGATCAGGAAATACCGGGAATAGAAGTCCTTGTTCTGATACTCTACCAGTACCCTTTCCACTGCCCCCAGGTGGAGGAGACGTGCCATCTCTTGTTCTAGGAGACAGGCCTGCTCCGGGTCCCCGAGGCTCACCCAGAGTGGGGGATGAAGTGAACTGCAATGTGTAGCCCTTGGAAATAGTGTTGAGGACCCACTGGTCCAGCGTTATCTGGGACCACTCCACTCGGAAGGCAAATAAACAGTTGCAGAACACAAACTTTATTAACAGCGGGGTCTCCCTGGCAACAAGTCCAGTGGCCCCCCACAAAAAGTCAAAACCACCTCTTTTTCTGCCTTTTGCCCTTCGAGGAGCCAGGCTGTGGGGCCAAGTGGGACTGATAGTGGGACCTACATTTCTATTCCCTCGGTCTCTTAGACGGGGGCTCATATCTACCCCTAGCAGGAGGAGCCAAAGTTTGTGGCCTAGGCTTGTCCTTCGCTGGAGGGACATACAGGCTCAAGGTTTGCAGGGTTGTACAGAAGTCTTTCATCTCATGCAGGCAGATGTCAGTTTGGTCAGCAAACTATGCTTTCCCATTGAAGGGAAGATCCTGCATCAAGGATTGGGACTCTGTGGACAGTTAGGACAGGAGAAGCCACAATGCCCTGTGCATGGATATGGCAGAATCCATTGCACGGGCTGCTGTGTCTGCCGTGTCTGATGCTGCCTGCAGGTCTGCTTTTGCCGCTGATTCTTCTTCCTCTGCCAGAGCCTTGAACTCCTTTTTGTCCTGCTCTGGAAGGAGAGGTGAACTTTGGTAGGAACCCCCATAAACTGAAGTCATATTGACTAAGAAGGGCTTGGTAATTGGCCACCCTGAGCTGGAAACTTGATGAGGAATAAAATTTCCTGCCAAACGTGTCCAGTCTCCTGGCATCTTTGTTCTCAGGGGTGGGTGCAGGCTGACCATGACGTTCCTGGTGATTAACTGACTCTACCACCAGGGATTTAGGTGTCAGGTGGGAGTACAGGTATTCGTGGCCCTTAGCTGGTACGAAGTATTTCCTCTCTGCTTTCTTGGAGATGGGGGACCAGGAAGCTGTGCATTGCCACAGGATAGTCAAGATATTGGCTACCTCCTGGTGGAGAGGTAGGGCCACACGGCCTGGTGCTGAGGATGACAGTACATTAAAGAGGGAGTCAGACAGCTCCTCCATCTCCTTAGCCAGGAGCTGGAGATTGGATGCCACCTGCTTGAGGAGCTCTTGGTGAGCCCTGAAGTCCTCTTGTGGGACGGGCGGTGGTGCCGCTATGGTATCCTCCGGTGCCAGAGAGGGTACCTGCACAAAGTCTAGGATGTAAGATGGTAACGGTGGGTTGATCCCCAGGTCAGAGTCTGGGCGCGGTGCCGTTGGCTCAGGACCTGTTGATTTCTCCCTCTGTCACGGAGGGGAGGCCGAAGGAGCCTGAGACGTTCCTGCCACTGAGTGGGGTCTTGCCTGGGCAGGGATCTGTGGCCACGGTGCCCATTGACACCATTGCCCTTGCCACAGTGTTCCGTGCCACTGATGGACTTGGGTGCCAGGCAGTGCAGTTTGCTCTCGTAGAGCCTCACAACTTGGAGACGGGCGGCTGGGTGCTGACACAGAGGTCATCGATGACTGCACGGTAACCTAGGAGCGACATGAGTGATGGTGCCCACGAGGGTACCGTCCACATGACTGGGACCTCGAGGACAAAGATCAGTACCCATCGGTACTGCTTCTGTACTCGCCCCGGTGGCTGGAGCTACAATGCTTTGGTGCTGGTGAATCATGAGATGAGTCCCATGCGCGATGTTTGGTAGAGTGGGAGCTCAAGTCGGAGCATCTACGTTGGCGGTGATGGGATCGGCTTCAGTAGCTTTGACGCAAGGAGGAGATTCGGTGCCACTTATCCCAGTACCTGTGTCCCCGGTCGCGGGGAATAGAGGAGTTCTGAGGCTCCATCACAGGCGGCAAGCCAGTCAGCCTAAGTGGGGTAGAGGGCTGTGCTGTGTCGGGGAGGGTTGTTGTGCTCCCAGTGGTTGCTTCCCTTCAGACCGGGGGCCTGTCTCAGGCGGCACTCCGGGTACCGGGAGGGTTAAAATGTCATGTGTGGTCTGTGCCGCCTCTGGCATCGACGGCATCCTCCCCCTCAGGGGAGGCACCCGTGGATGGGACCAGGCTGCTCTGCTCAAAGCGAGTCGGAGGCCTGGGTCCTGAGAGGGATCACGGGCTGCCCAGATCGGGTCTGGCCTCATCCCTATCTTTCTCTCGGCGCTGCCGAGTCTTCCCTTGCTTCTTTGCAGGACAGTGATGCTGGCTAGTGGAGGGAACTTCGCTCCATACCGAAGACGCAGTGCTGGGCACCAAATTCGTTCGGTGTGGCGGTGCCGGGGTCAGCGCTGATTCCATTGGGAGAGCGCAAAGTCTAATGTCCTTCTCCCTCTTAGCCCGTGGTTTGAAAGATCTACAGATCCTACAGTGCTCACTTACGTGGGTTTCGCCCAAGCAGCGGAGACACTGCATGTGCGGATCACTTCTTCACTTCTTGGCATAGAACAGGAGTCACACGACTTGAAGCCTGGGGCATGGGGCATGCCCTGAGCCCAGACGACTAACTGTAGAAACTATTTCACTATTGAAGAACTGTACTACTAAGGCTAACTAGAGAAGCTGCAGCAAAGCTGGAGCATGAAGTTCCGATTACCTTCACTGGCGACAAGAAGGAACTGAGCGCAGGGAGAGTGCACAGCTCCCCTTATAGCATGATATAGAGGTACCATTCCAGGGGTTGCAGTGGTGCTCCCCCACTACGGGTACTGCTAAGGGAAAAACTTTCAGCACTGGCGGACGTGGCGAGCACGCATACTTACTGTCAGGACCGGCGCCAGGATTTCTGGCACCCTAGGCGCTGGGCCATTTCGCCACCCCGCGCGCGGGTCTCCGGAGCCGCGAGACCAGTAGACCCTCCGCAGGTACGACTGCGGCAGCTCCAGTGGAGCCGCCTGCTGCCCCCCTGGCAAAATGCCACCCCCCTCATAATGCTGGCGCCCTAGGCGACTGCCTAAGTCGCCTAAATGAAAGCGCCGGCCCTGCTTACACATGAGCAATCACTCGAAGAACAGTAATCTTTAGGTTTACAATAAGGAGATAGAAGCAGGAGCATGGAAGTAGGAGAGTGTGAATGTCAGAGCTGGGTCATGGGCAGCCTGTGGACGTGGACTGAGCTGCTCAGTATAGGAGTGAGAGAAAGATCAATCCAGTGCCAGGCCAGGTCAGGTCAGGTCAGAAACACGAAGTCAGAGTCTGTTATCAAACTGAGAGCATGAGGTGAGAATCAGGGTTGGGACAGGCCAGGGCCTTGATCAGCAATGGTCTTAAGTCTTAGATGGTAAACCCAGGATCAGGGTCAGGAGGTGAGCCTAGTCTGAAAGCTGGAAGTCTTGGATCAAGGCAAGTCACAGTGAGTGGGATCTAAGGCAGAAGCACCCAGAATGGCTTGGTTTATATGTGGAGTGCCAGCCAATCAAGGAATCACAGATGGCTGTCGCTCATGCTCCTTAGGGCAGGCCTTCCTGCAGACTTACCTCCCTCAATAATTCTTGGTGGCAACCCTGCCTGGACCCTTGAAGGAAACAAAGCAATAGTGTCTGCCTCAAATCCTGCAAATTCTGGGTCTAGGCCCTTGGGCTCTTACATCAAAAGTTAGTTAAAACAGAAAATAATGTTTTGCATTTCAGACTGCTGAGTAATACACAAAAGAGCAGCTTTGGAGATCTCAGTACACAAGGCAAAACTCTCTCAGAGCAACAGATCTGGACTCTACCATTCAGCTCTCCCTGCATATGTCACTGACAACTGTACATATTTAGGGAGAACACATATGAATTGAATCAATGTAAATACGAAGGGAGAATTTTGCCCTTAGAATCACATTTTTGACATGCCATATGTACAGCTTTGGAGAAATGTTATAGGAGCAAAATGTTATGTAAGCAGCCCTCCTTTGCTAAGAGAATCTAGGCCTGGCTCTTCCTTGCTGTATTAGGGCATGAACAAAGGGGAACCTCACATTGAATGAGCAACAACTTCAATGTAGTTTCTAGGCCTGTTTGCTCCACCCCATGGCAATTTCACATGCTCTGAGCCTAGGAGGTCAGCTTCCTAAGCTTCTAGTTACTGTAACATTCAGCTAAAATAAAAAGAACATATTGACACTGTCCCTTTAGGACATCCTGATATGGAAGGTACTTAACTGACAGTAGAGTCACCATCCACCCAAGCCAGTGAGGTCCTAGTGGGTGGAGATAGGAAGTAGCGTTAACAGGAAGGAGTAGACAGCCAGTACCACTGGGAAATGCAGCAGCAGTGAAATCAAGGAAGGTGGTATCACTACTGTATATAGGGTGAGGGTCATATGAAACTCGGAGAGCCAAATATCCTTTGGAAGTGCAGAGGCTCATCTGCTCTGTAAACACAGGCCCTCTTGAATCAGGTGCCCAAACCTGTGTATTTAGATGCCTAACTTTAGGTACTGACGTTCCAAAATTTTGACAGTACACCTGTCACTCTCTCTTCACATTCAAAGTGTATTACTGACATTATCTAATTACTCTTCACAACACCTGTGCCAGTTAGGCAGGTGAAGTATTATCCCCATTTTACAGATGAAGAAATGGAGGCATACAGGTGTGTTGTGTGCAGGACACCTGACCAAAAGTGGATGGGAAAATACAAAATATAACTAAAATCTAGAGCAGAAGGAAATCAATGGAAGCCTAACTTACAGTTAACCCTTAGCAGAACTCTTAAGAATCCACAAACATAGCTAGACAAATTCCTAATAATTAGACATGTTTTTTTCCTCTCCACATCTGTCAGTAAAATCAGAGCTCTAAGTGCAAAATACAATCAGGAACCTTGTGTAGATTTGTCACTCTCCTGGAGGACTTTGAGACCACAAGGCAATAAATGGAGATAAAACTAGCAGATACAGATATGACAATTTAGTCCTATCTTTACAACTTCGCACTTCCTGGATGAGCAATGTGAGTTTTACAACACCATATGTGAACAAATGCACTGGAGCGGAAATTGCCTAGCCAATATGTGAACTGGAGCTTCAGTATTTGGTATTATAGGTTATGTATGATATGAGGCTGTCACACATGCTTAGTTGGCTATGATAGAACAGCTAGCAAGGGCCATACCATAAATCACATGTATGATGGCACAGCATAGATGACTTATTCACCAGAAGCCAAATCTATGTGTATGATATAACCTCCATTCATTGCCATGCATACATGTGTATTTGGGCTTGTAAAATGTGATCTCAGCCAGTGCAGAATAACCAACAGTTCCTAGTAGTAGTCAGAGTGCTGAACTGGGATCAACTTCACTTTAACTGCTAACAATATTACAGTAAAACTACACAACATCTTTCTTTCTAGAGATGACATGTATGAGAGGCAGAACATTCAGTTTAATTGAAACATGGTAGAGACTGATTGAGGTGAAGCCAAATTCAGCATTTATCTTGAGTGTTAATAAAAAACTTGATGCTCAGTGAGACAGCACCACTGTAGGCAGGTACTACTACGTGTTATCTAAATGTTTTAATAAGAAATACCTGGATATTTCTCCGTATCTATTATGAAATTTAGTTTAGTAGTATTTTTAAATATTAACATTTTAATGCACAATTATATTAAAGGGGCAAATACTAAAATTGACTTGAGTCAATCAGCAGAGCTTCCCATGAGTTATCTGAATGACTGAGGCAAGAATTTAAATAAAACAATATAGACCTCAGATGAGCCTATCAGAATAGACATTGAGATATGTAAATTAAAATTTACCATTGTTCCATACCACAGTTTGTTGATACCTGTGTTATGCTACTATTTTCTGCAATTCATAATTAATGTTGCTTTTTTATGTAACAATTTAATATGCCTAAAGTGTGGTCAGAAGTCCTAATTCAACAGAGCTGCTCCTTGTGGACACTGATTCTTTAATAACAAAAACAAGTGCATACTACTTTTTACTTCTGTTAGCAACATAAAGCTGGTATACGTATGAGAGAATGAGCTGGATTACTTTCTGTCTTGTGTATAATCAAAAGGAATTTTTAACTATGTTTCAACTGCAGGATCTTCACCTGCAGTTGCAGAACAATGCAGATGCACTTCAACTGCACTTTTGCAGATCTCATTCGGGTCAGCATAGGCGCCGACTTCCAGATTTCCTGGGGGATGTTTGACGGCCTGCTCTGTCCTAGGCCCCACCCCCACTCCACCCTTTCCCCCAAAGCCCCACCCCCGCCCAACCTCTTCCTGCCCCAATCCCTTCCTCGAGAGTGCCCCATATTCAACTGGTGCCTCCCCATAGTGGGGGGGCACAAGCAAAAGGGTAGGTCATGTGTGTGTGTCCCTGTGCCCAGCCCCAGGGCCACTGCACTCTCTCTGCCCCATGTTACCTGCCTGGGGGGTGCGTTTTGTCCTCTTGCTGCGCCTGCCATCCTGGCACGTTCTGCTGCTCTCCCTCACTTTTAATGCTAGCCCCTCCTGGTCACTGCCCTGCCCGGCAGTGGCCTGAGAAAGCCTGGCTAGGGAGGAGGTGGCTTCTGCTCCCCACCTGGCTCGGCTGCCAAGGACCCCAGCACCTGAGCCCGGGCAGGCAGCGGGAGTCACCTCCCCAGCCATGCTCTCTCAGGCAACTGCTGAGCAGGACTGCAGAACAGCGTCTCAGTGGCTGGAAGGGGCTGATCCTGCCCATTCCACTTCCTACATCTGGGCCATGTGTCATCCAGGCCCACCTCCCAATCCTCCACCAGCACCCCGCCAAACAGCTGATGGCGGTCGGTGGAAGGCATTGCGGGGGATGGGGACGAACTGATCGCTGGGGCCTGGTGCTAACGAGGGAAGGAGGAGCCTGCTGGTGTGTACTCAGCACTCACTATTATTTTTTCCGTGGGTGCTGCAGCCCCGAGGCACCCATACAGTCGGCGCCTATGCGGGTCAGGGTTACCAGCAATGATGCTCAAGCCAGAAAGAACACAGCTTTACTTTCAGAGATCCCAGGTTGAGTTTACAACGCTGACATTTAGGAAGACAAGACAAGACCCATAGTTATCTTACTTGTAAGATGAGAAAATATGTAATTGGTCAATGAGACAAATATAGAACCATATGATGCCATTTCTGAAGTCACTATTTAGAGCAGAGCTGCACTTTAAATTGCAAGGGTGGAATCCTGCCCCTGTTGAAATCAATAGGAGTTTTGCTATCAACTTCAAATAGGACCAGGATTTTACACCACGTTTAAAAAAAAGTCATGAAGAAAAGCTTCAACAATTACTGTATATGAATATGTATGCACTAATGGTGACAGGAAATAAGCTGTATCACAGTTTACAGAGATTATTTATTAATGGGCTACATTATTTTATCTCGAACATTTTATAGTCTTTTCATGTTACTGCACACGTAAAGTTATATTTGTCACCGAAGCTCTGAAATTTGAGAGGCTGGATATTTAAATGGGTTTAAATACGGTGATTTTTCAAAGCATGTTTTAATAGTAGTTTAGTTTTAGTCTGACCACATAACACTTTTGGGAGTCGCCAGCTGATGGCATAAAGGGAGAGAAATAGAGCATTCTGGGAGACAACACTAGGTAAATCTACTCCCCTCACTGGCCTCCTCTTTCAGGACATAGTGTAGAAGTAGAGACAGCAAGGTCACCTGTGCTTCTGGGTAGCAGCAATGAGAGCATGAGGAACGAGGTGAGGAAAATGACCAGCTTAGACCAAATCTAGGAGTCAGTGGCCCTCAACAACTCTTGCATACCCTGTACTCCACTTCCGCTGCTGTGTCACCAAAAACCGATTCCCAATCCCTGCTTTCAGCACATTTGAACTATAATCAAATTATCTTTTTAAAAAGCGTCTCTTGAAATAAAACCCCCAAAATATTTGAAGAAAATCTCAGCCAGCGAAAGGCTATTTGAAGAAAGTCTCAGCCAGCGAAAGGCACTTACTACAATAATAAAAATGACAGCTGCAATTAAAAAAATATAAGGGAAACCTTGATAATTGACTGGATTCTGCTGTGTAGGTAGAGTAGGTTTGTTCTGTGGACCCACACTAAGCCTGACTCCATGAGATCTTCTTTTTCCTCAACCCATCCCAAACCTCCACTGCATGCTGGAGTGTAAACAGCTGCCAGAAAGCATAGTCCTCTCTCCTCTCCATGTCCTTCTTCTTCACACACAGTAGTTTTACTTCATTCAAGGCCTTCAACAGTCTGTAGGATGCAAAATTTGGCCTTCTATATGCAAAAAGGGTGTCTGATTATAGCAGTCAAAATAATGCTGAGTATTTTCATTTCTTTACATCCTTGTATGAATTCTTAATCTTCGTCACTGGAAACATAATGCTCTGCATAGTCAAAGACAGGGAACTTGATTGGAAGCTCTCCCCATTTTTTGAAAATTTTGTTTGAGGTTTTCTTATCCTTGAACGCAACTACAAAATTTCTGATCTTTAAGCAAGGCAGGTCTACACCTTTGTGCACCATCATATTTCCCCAAGCCTGAAAAAAGTAAGGAGGTTGTATTTCAGTTAAAATATTCAGTGTGATCAGACAGAAATATATTGGCAGAAAACAGAAAAAGGGAACACACACTTACTTGCCCACAGTCTTTGCAGATAATTTCACCATTTGTTTGGTAATCAGCATGTTTTTCTTGCAGTGTTTTATTTTCTCTTATGCTGTAAAGGTCCCTGAAAATGGACAGGAAAGATTAATCAGATTGCGTTATCCTTTTTACAGCAGAGATGGTCTTAAATACAGTACACTGAGACCATAATTGCTGAAGTAAGATGTGGATGTAAAATGGCTATACTAGAGCTGCTGCCATAAACTCTGACTGACCTTTGTGTGTGTACAAGACAATGCAAGGGCAAGACAATGCCAACTGCACTCTGTATGCACCTCTGAGTGTAGTAGCTACGCTCTGGTAGCTCCTACTTAGGAGTCAGGGGAGAAGTGGTGCCATAACTGACCCTCCCTTCTCTACATACTGGCCATCAGAGCACACCCTCCTTAGAAAGGAGAGCGTGCTACACCCTCAGACATGATGGTGCAGCTAGCTCACTCTATGTGCCATGGAGCTTTGGGAGAAATAGCGTGTGGGAGCGGGTGGTCCTGCTTCTTTATTTCCTCTCAATGTAGAGCTGTGCCTGGTTCTGAAAATACAACGCTACAGAGTGCATGTATTTCATTCTGCTAGTTATTCTACTGAGTGCTTGATGTTTGGCGTTCCTAGGCTATGTGGAAGTGTTAAAAGAATTACTAATCTCGTGCTTGGGTAGGCAGCTGCCAACATTATGCTAACAAGGTGGTAGGCTGCTTACTGAGCTCTTTGTGGGGCCTCCTTATCTTTTTGCTACCATAGATACCATACTAATATTTACAGCTCCTGCTCAACTTTTCTCTAACTCCCCATTTTCACTTTCTCAAACATTCTCAAACGTTCTCCTAGACTGAAACCTTCAGCAAGTGGTTTCAACCAAGAGTAACTTTTGGGGAAGTGCCCAAGTGTCGGGAGGAGTCTGATATAGAGCTAGTTCACAGTGAAGAATAATTGATTGATAAATTGGAAATATAACACACACACACACACACACTCTATTGTAAGCAATTACAGTTTCTTTTGTGCACCTGCAGCAAGACATTTCTAATAGTGTTTCTGTTACATTATGATCAGTGGGTGAAATTTACCCCAACACACACCACATGCCCATGCAACATCCTAGGATCACTGTTCTACGCCCAGCACCAAGGTCTAAGCAGCATTTGGCTAGCATACAGGGCCCTGTGTAGACCCCTTTGTATTGGGTGAGTTTCACCTTATGGTATTATGGAGCTCAGCAATTACAGTATTACAGCTATAGTTATATAACTGCATAGTACCATAGCTATTTTATTGTCTTCAATCTACAAAGCCGTAATGTTTAAAACTGACTCCAAAAATAATTGCACAACTTTTTTTCGCTTTTCTATCTCTTGATGATATGCAGAAGTTAAAAATTAGCTTAACATTAAAGTTGCAAGTTTAATATAAAAAAAACTGCTAAAACAGAAAACAAAAGGAAATATAAACATGCTGTATTGCAGTTTGCAATATTGCAAGTACTTAGCATTTTCGGTTGCTGGTTGGATTGTTAATTACAGGCAGTCTATACAAAGTGACCTAGTCCATATTGCAACTGGAACCTAATCTTTTTCATTTATTGATATTTCATCCACTATTTAGCTTAGGGCCACCATGCCCCACCACCTCCTCAGCTGCACCAAAACCTTGTGTAGCTGAGGAATGAGTTCTCCATTTCTTACTAGCCAGAATTTGGCTGACATATCCCCCAAAATACTTTGATATTTTATTTTATAGCAGCTGTGATGTTACGGGCTCTTTGCAGACATAATGACAGTAAAACTGGTTCCTTCCTCAAAGAGAACAAGTAGTTGGGTAACACTTACTGGAACTCCTTTTTCACATTGACATGATGCATATTTTCTATAACTTGTATGTCTTCTCCAGAACATTTCAGTTTGTGGCAATTTTTACAAAGGAAAGTTACTAGTGATGGATTTTCCTTGTAAGTCTTAAGCTGATCTCTCTTCGCCTTCATTTTTTTTTCCATTATACTTTGCATCTGAAAGCCCTGAATCTATAAGCAGAACAACAACAACACTGTCATAGTCTGCTGAAGCTACAGCAGCAGATCTATAGAACTGAAAGATTTATTTCCAAGTTTACTTCCAAAACGCCATACACTTGCAATGAATACAGATTCTGGAAATGGATACAGTTAAAAGGACACAGTCAACTTTAAAATCACTCTTTTGCCCAACAATTTATGTCTAGCTCTCGTTACAATTAACTCCTAAAACTACTGTCATAGAGATTTGAGAATAGTATTTGTCACTAAATTTTCAGTTACTTTACTTTGTTCATAGTCAGGTTCACTTAGTTCAAGTGGGTTTTTCTATTGTCATCAACAGGAAAGAGAAAATGTTCTTTTAAAAACAGGTAAATGTGGTTGTAAAATAAATATTGGCATGAGGAATTGGGGGTAACTGTCATACCAGATATTACATTTAACTTTTTTTTTTAAATAAGATTTTGTGTTGACAATGTTTCTTTTAATCTTCAAGAAACAGACCTGTTTCTCTTTATAAGACAAAAGTAGGAGTCAGAGGCAATACCTTATTTAAATATTCCTCCTGTCGCATCCTTTGGACACGTCGAATAGCTCTATACATCATTTGCTCACGAAATATATTAACATTTTCACGTTCAACAGCTCCCGATCCACCTGATGCCACCAGTACATAGGTGCTCTCGTCAGCTCGAGCTCGACCCCGGGCCTGCAGTTGCAAGAAACATAGGCTTAGAAATCCTGCGCAGTCCTTTGCTCGGCCATATTCATGTAACTAAAGATGTTCAGTTAAGAGAATAAGAATTCCTGTGCAGCATATTTGCAGTTAAAGATTATTCACCTGGCTCTTGGATAAACAGCATTCTAATACCTTGGGATGCTTCTGTAGTCCATTAAAGATAAAACACCTAGCAAGTGGGTGTTAAGGAGATATGGTGCTAAAGGGATCATGAGACAAAATCTTTGAAACTCAGAACCTAAGTTTTGCCCAGAAAAACAAACAAACAAACAAAAAGTGTTGCAAACACAAACCCCAAATTAGTTCACACATAAAATTCTAGCATTGGCACAGTGGTATTTTGGGATGCAAGTGTTCCTTTGCATGTGTTATTTACCACAGCAAATGCCTTCACAAAGCTATATTCTGTTCATTACTTGGACTGTAAACTTTTCTGAGCATGGGTGTCTTTTGTTATCTATTTGTACTCTGTCTAGCACTCCAGGGCTGGGGCCTCCAGGTTCCGATGCAATACAAATAATTAATATTGTCAGTGAATAATTTAGAATTTTTTCCCATTAAAAACCTCTCTCATTTATCTTGGTTGGGTGCTGGGGATGGGAAAGAGTTAGTAAATAAAAGCTCATTAAATCAACAGAAGTGGTGGGTACACTTCTCCTTCTCGAGCCCCTTTTCCAACACAGTACAAGGGAGCAAAGGCCAGCCCTTCACATTTGCTCTGCCCATCCTCCCTCTTATCTTCAGGAAGGGCCACCACAGATCTTAAATATTGCGAAGAGCTTTGCGCAGGCACTTTGCACCTAGGTGAATTTCACACTGTGCACAGGCAGAGGATGATGCATGGAAATGGCCTTAGTATACAACTGTGCAGAACACCTCTCTGACCACCTTCCCATTTAGTCTGCAAGGCTCCCAAGATTTGCTCCAAATATGATACGTACAATTCTAAAAAAATCATCATTAGTCTTAAACTGATGTAAAAACAACCATCAGAGAGCGCATCGCTCCTGTGTATCACCTCCAATCCGCCTCCTGACAGAAAAAAGTTATTTTCGTTTTTAGGCACGACAATGAGAAATAACCACCTTATTTAAAACCACAACAAAAACACAACCACAAATACAAATCATATTGAAAAAAAAAAAAGATCCATGTTGTAAATCGACATACCTGCACCATAGCTATTTCATTGGTGACAAGACCATAGCGGATAACTATGTTACACTCTTTGATATCCAGGCCTTCTTCAGCCACAGTAGTAGCAATAAGTAGGTTGACGTTTCCAGCACGAAATTTACTAATTATTTCTCTTTGTTCATTCTGTAAAAACAATTCCATGAATTCGATTCAATATATTAACTTTCAGTGTTAACTTCCAGCACCTAAAACTAGTCACCCTTTCCTTTCTTTAAAAAGTTCAGAGACTTATGGCCAAAGTTTGAAAACTTGGGCACTTAATATGAGGCACCATATTTAGGCATTTTTTAAGGGGATAAGAAACTACACTGCTGACAAATAGGTACTGCAGATGCACAACATCTTTGAAAAAGAAAAAAAAAAAACAGGTCACTTTTATTTAAGCACATAATATTAATGTTAAATGCCCAAATGTGGAAAATTTCACCCTATAATGCTAGTGAACTAAGAAGTGTCAGTGCGGTTGGACAATACTGGCTCTTTTTCTGTCATTAACAGCAGCACTGATAGAAAAAAAAAATAAAGTCCTGATTTTCAGAGGTGCTGCGAACATCTGCCACTATCGCTGATTTCAACTGGAGTGATAGGGCTCAGCACCTCAATAACCAGGCCCAAAAGATTTTTTTAATTTCCTTATAAGAATTATAATATTTTAATGTAAAATTTTCTACTTTAGATAAACAGCATAGTGACTTGGCAATGAAAAAACTGGAGCACTGACCAGACTTTCAGAACAAAACAATCTTGTGTGCAGGGACATGTGACATCTTTTGAAATCTTTCTACATGCTCTGTTCAACTTTAGAATCTAGAGGCTTTCAAAGAAAAGCTCTGTTTGCTCTTTTATCATTATACCATATTGCAAAAAATCTTCATATAAACCAGAATCATGTCTCTGAGGGAACAATTCCTAACATATTTTTAAACTGAGAAACCCTGATGTAAATTGGTTCTGTCTAGCATGTAAACCACACTTGTTTTTTAAAGTGCTGAAATGATAGTCTCATTCGGAGCTAGAACAGGAATACAAAGGGAAAATTTAACCAATTAGAACATTCATTTTTGAAATCTGAATAATTTTTGGTTGCAGAAAGTCACAGAGAAAGCACAGTCAACAAACAGAATAGCATGAAGTAAACCAAACTGAGTGATTCATTGTGAATAACATTCATTGTGAATTTTGGCAATTTCTCATTCAATAATTATCCAGCCCTGGTGTGAAGCATATGGGCCTATGCAAATTAAGTAAACAGCAATACAAGGGACAGACAGAGGTCAATAACATTACAACTCTTTTCTTTTCAATTTAATATTAAATATGACAATAGCTATTTTTTTTGGTCTCTTAAAATACAATTTTAAAGGATAAATTGTATTTTACAAAAATTAGTTTAATATCCCATTTTGGTGCCAATCTATCTATATATCTATATCTATATCTATATCTATAAAGGGCCTAGGTCTGTCCTGCCCAGGCTGCCCCACTGAACTCCAGGGTTTGTACAGATGTAACAAATGACAGAAGTCAGTTCACTGATATCAGTTGGCTTGTACTGAGAGTTAGTCAAGTGGAATTCTGCCCATTATTTGAAAATCTACTCACTTCTGTGAGCCCAATGCTTTGAAAACAATTGGGGATAGTTCTAATTGCTGTGAGTAGGACCATTAAGTGCTGCTCTCGGTGGTGTTTGCAGGAGGGACCATTAATACAGAGTTCTGGGTTCTTCCCTGGAAGAGGTGACATTACAAAGACCCAAAGCAGAAAATTCCCAACAATCCCTACTCATTTGCCCTTTGTAAGATCATCTCTTCTAGGGGAACCTTGTCTTCATTGACACAAAGGTGTTTTGTTATGAGATAACTAATGCATGATAGAATTTTAGAGTGAGATAATGAAGAGAAGACCAGGCACTTGGAATTTACACCAGGAGGTAGCAGGATCAGCACTATACCTTCCGCCGTACACGGCTACAGTGTCTTGTCTCCACTATGTTTGTACTGCATGATAACTAATGGAGTGTTAGTTGTAACATGGTCAAAACACTCCTTGTCAGTGAAGAGATAGCTCAGAATTCTGATCTCAGGACTCAGCTGATAAGTGAGGGCAGGATGGTCTAGTTTTCAACAAATGTATTTTAAAATATGAATAGCACTTAGTACTTATGTAATGCTTTTCAACTAGGCCTCTCAAAGTGCTTTACAAAAAGGTGGCTATGAGTGCCCCCCACTCTTCAGATGGAGAAATGAGACACAAAGCAGGTAGGTGATTTGAACAAGATTGCACAAAGTCAGACACAAATGTGGGACTAGAATTCAGGTCTCCTGACTCCCAGTCTTCTGCTCTAACAATTAAGACAAGCTGCCTCCTTTAAATATAAACACATTTTTAACACCACTCCTTTCATTACATTTTCTATTAGAGTTACCTGAGTCATGGGTTTAAATTCACTGTTATGCCCAGCTCCAATAAGGTAGTGAGCTTTAATTCCCACTTCTTCAAATTTTGTGTTGTCCTTAATCCACTGAAAAAGGGCAAATGCACTTTGCCGAGTCTTTGTGAAGATAATTCCTCTAGCTTCATCAGTCTTTGTAAACTCCTCCATTAAGGTGTTTCGCAACTGTGTCAGCTTCTCATTTTCATATTCCGGCCTTCTAGCCAACTCTTTCAGCTGTTTCTTTTTTGCTGTAAAAATAAATATAAAATCAACAAGATGCCACCATGTAAATAAATGCTCTAGGAAAGTCAAAAAGCAGAATGAATTTATATTTCTCCCATACAAGCTAATTCACACCACAGTATGAAGGGCAGCGACACAGCAATTTACTTTACAAAGTACTTTATGTTACAACATTTTTGGGATCTCAAGTATAAACAATACTTTAGCCCTTATACTAATCTACCAAACAGCTTGAGAAGTGTTGGCAGGCTTTATATTAAAAATCCCTACATTAACACACACTGGACCTTACAACTGGAGTGCATTTTTGGGGTGGTGGCTTTGAGAGGACAGAGGCCAGGCCCATTGAGGCACCCTTGTAAGGATGCCCCGCACTGACAATTTCCATTGCATGTAAGAAGCACCAGGTTTGGCTTATTGTCTGAAAAAAAACATTATACGTTCAGTGCCTTACGAGGAATGGCCTTAGACACGTTCACTACACGATATGTTTGCCACAGCATGGGAGGAGAATATAGTGAATTCCATCACACATAATGTGCTTTTTTGAGGGAATGAGACTTATTAATATGATCTTAGAATGTAATCAAATATTGGAGGTGTGACAAGTTTCTTTAGGCACTCTAATTAATTAAAACCATTACACAGTGAAATCTACAGTAAGGACCACCTCCCATAGGCAATCCCCTGTCTTAAACAACAGAGAAAAATTAATGTAAAAATAAATTTCCTTCCCAGTGTCACTAATGCCACCTTCAGTAATACAATGGAATAGATTTTTTAATTTACTGTTCCCTCATTAGGGAACAGTATTTCATTGACTTTTGGCAATGAAAAACAGGCTAGTCTACTAAGCTTTACTTTCTGAGCTGTTTAACTTTCTAGTTCTCAGGTATTAACCCGACGTTGACATGTTCAGGCTGCAAACATCTGAAGGGATTTCCTTTAAATATAAATCTTCCTCCATTGAAAGTTGAAAAAAAAAATATATCAAACATTTCTACTGTGACTGTTGTGCCTATTATCTCTTTGAGGCTTATCTACAATAACACGTTATCTATATTCTGTAAGGACCAGGGATATTTAAGATGCTATTAAATATTTTACTACAAATCTTTATAATAAGTTTGGCTTTGCAGCGTGGTTTCACAAAACCTAAATTTCATGGCCTAATTTGACGGGGCCTTTTCTCTTTAGAATATCCCCCAGGTTTCCAGTATGCTTTATCTTTAGTAAAAAGCCATTTCTATTAGGAAGCTATTTTTCCTGGCTCTCTGTGATGTGCGCATATGTGGTGGTGAAGGCACAGAGGGGTTGTATTTATAGCAACAAAGAACCTAACACACACTTCTAAATTCTAGAAGGCAACTAGGATTTAGTCCAAATTATCAGTCGGTCTGATCCTGTTCCCATTGAGGTCTATGGTAATTTATATTAACAATAACCAGAACTTTCTCCTCTGAATGAAAAGTAAAAATATGGTGTGTGGTTTTTTTGGCACAAATAGGGTTTGAATTCAAAGAGCCATAACAAATCAGAAGCACAGTTTGCCTTATTTATTGCACTAAAAAATGTTAGTCTAGCTGCAAATAGGCCAAGACTACCAAACAGCTATCCACATGACAGAACCACTCCTACAATTAGCAGTCACAGTTGTTCTTGTTGGCAGCCTAAGAAGAAGGGCAGAGGATTTAATGATCATGTTTGAAGAACTTCACATAGCCCATCAAACAACCATTTGACAGCAACAAGTTTCAGTCATCAACCTAGACTGGATTCACACCAGTGACCTAGACATGAGAGACTGTGCTTCTCACAATTATGAATCCCCAGAAACATCAAGTACCTGAGAGACTCTGCTTAACGTGTGGTAAATGATCTCCTGAGCTTGTATCAGAAATATGCAAAATCTTGAATATGAGAATATACTTTTGTACAATGCACTATATACCATTAGACATGAAAATATCATATGATGCTGACAAGGTGTTTAATATATTTTATACAGTATACTGTGACATACAAACTCTATAGAACTGAATGCCACAGAAGTGTGTATGAACTAATAAGTACCAATGCAAATAATATATTACAATGTCAGCAGTGTATACTAGTCAGCTGCACAGATTTCAGATTTGACTAAGTATCACCGTATATTTCATGCTTACCGTAAAATAACTTTATCAGAAACGTATCTGTTTCGTCTAGTTTTGATGCTACTGGTTCATCATCATCTTCATTTACTGTTGTTTTCTTGCTTTTCTCCTCCTTATAGAAGTTATTGAGATGGTTGTATGCATCAATCATTCGGATAGTGTCATTAATTTGCAGGGCATCATTATATTTCTTTAAATGCTCTGCACAAACACGTTCTTTACGGTTTTCTTCTTTTGCAGCTAAAAACAGAACATATATATACACATCTGTATCTGTGTCTGTTTGTATGGCTGCCCACACAGATGGCTCAAACACCCCCCAAAGTCCAAAGTCATGATGCATTTATGTTAAAGTATTTTTAATACCTTTTTTCTCCTCTTTAACAGCCCATTGTTCATAGGGCTGAGTCCCAAATTCAAATGTTGGGTTGAGGTGACAATAATTTTGAATTTCTGTCATGATTTCTGTAATTTTCTCTCTAAAGGGATCCTAAAAGCACATGGATAAAAAGTAATTAAACTTACAATAGTTATTCTGCCAGCAACAAAAACAGACTTTTTCAGTTTAATATTGTCTATAGGAAATTCCTTAAACAAAAATTTGTTTCAAAAAACAATTAAGGTTGCTGAAGGTACTTGCTTATCTAAACACTTAAAGCCAAGGAAATGAATAGCTAAGGACATCATAAATATTATACTGTCCAAATAATACATTTCTAAGGAGTATAAAGTAATGCAGATTTCCTTACAACACAAACTTAACTATGACCCCACATTAATACTATTCTTTCTGTTATCTCAAAAATATAAGAGCAACCCAAAGCCCTTTTGAAAAGGAAAGAAAAATTTTACATTCAGCTTGATATTCATCTACAGAAATACAGTGTGTCATTAATTTCAACATATATACATTTTGTTTCTTTTTCTAAAGAGTTCATTTATTGTTGGATGAGTAGAAATACTGTGGATCACTATCAACCTGCAGGGCAATAGCGTTGGCCTAAAAAACCCTGACTCCAGTCAATACCTCTTTCAAGATGAATGTACTTTACTGCTTAGATTTTGCAAAAACAAAACAAAAACAAAAACAAAACATCATACCCTTCTTTTGTCATCTGCAATCACAAACTTCTTATATGGTTCCTTCACCTGATCTTTCAGCTGGGAGACATGTTCTTCAACAGTCATGAGTCTAGATGCATCAAGATTAGCACAAATCTGGAAGAAGGAAGATTTTTGTTTTACTTTTCATATATTTTATGAGTTATTCTACATAAACAGTTGGATGAGTATACTGTGCCTTCTTTATTTATATACATGTTTTAACATGGTATCTGATCTAATTTAAGTTCTTCCTTAAAAAGACAGTGTGCACATCCTATGTATCCTATATAGGTCTGCAAAATGTAAAGAAGTGTGGGAAAAGCATCTGAGATAAGCTAATCAAACCACATCGCAAACTGAAGATGAGCCTTTCTGTACAGAGGAAACAAACAAAAAGCAAACAAATGTAACTATCAGCTTAGACTGCAAAATGGGAATTTGAGATGAGAAAAAAAAACGTACATCAAGATTTAGACATGAAAAATCTAGATCAAAAAGACTTTGGATACATGTAGGATAATAAAGTGGAATATAGGAAATTGGGTTTCAGAGAGTAATTATAAAAGTAAGAGCTGGACCTGGACCTTTTTGGAACATGAAACATATAGACATTTGCCTGTTAACTACACAGATTGAGAGATTGTTTCACTTTTGATGTTTTCAGTAAGAAAATATTTTCTCTCTATTATATTAATCTCAGTGATGATAAAGGGAAACATTTATATCTTCATCAATGTACAAAACAAAAGGTATATGACATCAGCAGTAGCAATCTATTTGCAAGAGTTTAGAAATCTGAATTGCAACATTTCTTCACAAAAATTAAACCAAAACCAAACATCCTATTTAATAAGTTTTCAATACAGATGCTGAAAATGTTGAAGCTCGAAAATGTCAGCAGCTCTAAAAAACACATCTAACAAACATGTTCCTGTAGGACATGACAGTACTCTACAACTTCCAGAGCACTGATGGGATTTGTAGGTTTCTAATAATAAAGTGTAGCCATTCTTATCTGTTTACCAGATCCTGCAAATCCTTACTCATGCAAATGATTTCACTAACTTCAAAGGGACAACTTACTTACAAGGTTTACAGAATCAGTCTTATGTACCCACCAAAAATGAGGGGATTCATTTACAGCAAAATACTTACTTCAATAGGAATTTTGCTTGAATAAGATAATATTCTCTTGGTGATTTGCAACTTAAGGGCTACTTACTTTCAGAATATGTTCTTCAGCTTTCTGAGGAGTTCTTGCCCCTCCTACACCAGGTGAAGCAGTTAGTCCCAGGATCTGAGGCTGTGGAATCAGGGGTTTGTTTTCTTTTCTGAATCTATTGTTTTTCATCTTTTCTTTTAAATAACGTCGCATTATATTGTTATAGACGGCTTCCTTCTGGGTGTGATGGCATTCATCAATAACAATGAGAGAAAAGTCTGGAAAACACACCCAGTACAAAATGGTTAAGATTTCCTTTGACTGCAGTACTGGAGTGAATTAGTCCTCTTACAGCAAAGGATACCATGCTACTAATGAAGAGGAACCCTGTAAATCTGTTTGGGATCTAAAATGTATCTGCTTTAAAAGAAAGTAAATTTCATGCAATATCCCTAGAGGGTTGTGTTTATGTATGTGTATGTATTGCAATGTGCTTTGAAATCTGTTTGAAACAGCACTATTAAAGTGCAAAGTAATTTTTTACATTATATAAACTGACTTTTGTTGTTGCAAGAATGGACCCCAGAAACACACTTTTTTAACCGTGTGCAAACAAACTGTGCTTTATTATTTATTTATGGGAGCACCTATGATGTGTTAAATGCTTTCCTGACATTCAGGAATGGATGGTCTTGTCCAACAAGCTCACAGTCTAAGTCAGTGGTCCCTAACACAGTACCCACGGGCGCCATGGTGCCTGCCGGGGCATTTATGTGTGCCCACCTAGTGCCCAGCAGGGGAGAGAAGCCAGGGCCCCATGCCTGCTAGGGACAGGGTACTCCGCGGCTGCAGGCTGCAGGTGCCGGTGTTCTCAGTCCCTGGCAGGCGCAGGGCTGTGGCTTCTCTCCGGCTTCTCCGGGGCTGCAGGCGCCAGTGTTCTCTGTCTCTGCAGGCGCAGGGCCCGACTAGTGCCCAGCATGGGAGAGAAGTCCCCGTGCCTGCCAGGGACAGAGAACTCCAGGGCTGCAGGCTTCATTCTATGTTAAAGTAAGAATAATAAATATACTTGGACCAGCAGTTCAACAATGTTTTACTTTTTTTAAATAAATAAGATGAAAATTGTTTATGATATTTATTTTGTAAAAACGCCTTAATTTTTCTTACAGGTAGATAAAAAAGAGCAAATTCAGATTGTAAGGTGAAAGGGTAATTGCCAAATAATTGAATTAATCCCTTTTACGTGTAAAATTACCCTTTTTATCCTATGGATTCATATATTATGTAGTATTAAATATGATGTTTTTCGCATTATTTAAGGTACAAATACAAAATAAGCCTTGAAAAAAATTGTTGGTGCCCGCCACACTCTTCTGAAAACATGAATGTGCTACTGGCCACAAAAAGGTTGGGGACCACTGGTCTAAGCAGACAAGAGGTTTTTTCTTTTAAGAAAAAAAGAAAAAAGATGGGGACGAGGGCAAGCTATATATAGAAGAGAGACACAAAAGCCACTGGAAAGAATATAGAAATGTTAAGCTACTGTATCATCATCAGTATCTTGTAATTGGGGAAACTGAGGATAATTAAAAACAACAGGAGTACTTGTGGCACCTTAGAGACTAACAAATTTAATTGAGCATAAGCTTTTGTGGGCTACAGCCCACTTCATCGGATGCATGTAGTGGAAAATACAGTAGGAAGATATATATATACACCCAGAGAACATGAAACCATGGGTGTTACCATACACACTATAAGGAGAGTGATCAGTTAAGGTGGGCTATTATCAGCAGGAGAGAAAAAGAACTGTTTGTATTGGTAATGAAAATGGCTCATTTCCAGCAATTGACAAGGAGATGTGAGGAGGAGGGGGGGGAATAAACATGGGGAAATAGTTTTACTTTGTGTAATGGCCCATCCACTCCCAGTCTTTATTCAAGCCTAATTTGATGGTGTCCAATTTGCAAATTAATTCCAATTCCGCAGTCTCTCGTTGGAGTCTGGTTTTGGGAGTGGATGGGCCATTACACAAAGTAAAACTGTCCCAAAGTATTGCAGGACTATTGCTATAGTACCAGCAGGTTCTTAGAGTCTCCTGAATTGGATTCTTATAACACCTATTTTGCCCTTCCATGTGGAACCTGTATATTCTGGAGGGCATTACTGTTGTTATTCAGAGGGGCCTAGCCTACCAGAATAGGTGCACTTCTGCTATGGAAATGGGACACATGATTTGGAGACTACATGTGGCAGGATCCACAGCTTGGGTGAGATCATGGCCACACTGAAGTCAATGGAGTAAGGCGCACACGCTGTAGCTCCACTGCTGGTCTATTGCTGGGAAATAGGAGAATTCCTTCCCATTCCCCACACAGATCCCTTTATTAATTTGGCAAGTAGTTTAACTTCTGTGGACCTTAGTTTCTCCAACAATGGGATATTGTTGTAGTTGCCTACCTCACAGAGTTGTGATGTTGAGCAATCCCATTTCTGTGTGTGTGTGTGTGTGTGTGTGTGTAAAGGAATATAACAGCTAAGGACTCAAGTACAATTCAGCTTGGAAAAGTGACTATGTAAAAATGATATCTTACTACTCAACAAAATGGTTTCTATTCTGTATTCAGTCATATCTACTTAACTAAAATAAAGTTCTTACTGCTTTTTTGTCCATCATTGCTATTGGATTAACACAGCTAAGATTGCATCAGCTGGATTCAATTCCCTTTTGCTTCATCCACAGAATTGTTTACTAGATTCCAGTCAGTTCACTTTGGCAAACACAATGAAGGGAATGGAGATGCAAAGGTATCATTCTGTCTAATTTGGCTGCCAAAATTTTTATTCCTGGTAATGATGCACAAGAGGGCAAGAATTCATCTTGACTCTCACAGCCCAGGTTGAGTTTGCGAGGCTAACAATTAGAAAAACAGCAGTGAGGAACAATGAGCATGGAAACCAACCATGCCTTTTTCACAATGACACTTTCCAGAGAGGAACCACACGTTAAGTCCCCCAAAGAAAATCTAGGGTGAAAAACTTGCCTGATAACTGGACACCTTCTTCATCATCTTCTGTGGTTGCATTCAGCAGTGAATTCTCAAGGATCTGGGCAGTACTGATAATGACATCATTCTTTCTTACAACTTCAGGAAATGAGATTTTCAGCTGAGAATCACCACTTAATCCAGTAACCCGATACCAATGCTTTAGGAATGGATTGAACTCTTTTCTGAAATGCTGCTCCACTAATGGTACCTGAATAAAAGTTTCCAGAGAAGAATTTGAAGTACACAAGACACGCAAAATTAATTCTATTAAACGCATCTCATACATCAAATGATTGTTAGCTAACAAACTTCCATTCTGTGTAAACCAGTATTTATTCTATAACAGTATTCCCTGCCCTTTCATATGAGCTTGTCGCACCGGATACACCCAGACCTTTATTACATATTTTGGGGTAAATTTCTTCTCTAAGCACACAAAATACCCATTGGCGTTAATGGAATATAGAGTACATGCACTGTGAGGAGAACATAGCCCAATCTAGACAGAATTATTAATGCATATAATACTATAGACCTTGGGTATTTTGTGCTACAGAGACAATGGAAAATGCCCAATGGCAAAGTACTGTACTAAGGACTGTACTGTATTTTTATGAGAGTGGGTTTACTAGATTTTTACATTAAGAATGAAAAATCTTCTAAAGGTTTCATTAATTAGTTATTTAGGGGCATGTCTCCCACCCCAAGCCTGTAATAATGTGGTAAAAAATCTATCCACCAAAATTTTTAACACAGATATGTTTATTAAACTCTAGAGAAATATTTTAACAAATAGATCTTAAAGACACACTGACAATTTAAATATTTTTTAAGTTAAGGGTATAGGCTATACTTTTTTGTTTATTTACACAATTCTAATGGGAACAGAAATATTTGTATAGTATTTTAAAATTTCAGTGAGAACAGTTTTAATTTATACATTCCATTGCAGTGCTGTAAACTTAAACTTGTTCTTCCTCAACAGAACCACTCAGAAAACTGGCTAAAGATTGCTACAAAGAGTGAAACTCAGCAGATGGCCTTCATTATCAAACTCAGGTATAAAAATATCATAATAATGAAACATACATTTTGATTTTTTTAAAATAATATTTTCAGTTTTCATCTAAACCGGTCTTAGTAACATAGATAATGGTAATTTTTTTTTCCTATATAATTGATAGGGCAGATTAGCTTCTCAGTTGTACTGATGTAAATGGGAGTCCTTTGGATTTACACCAGCGTAATGAAGATCAGAATCTGGATCAGTGCCCTCTTAAACACAGCTTGATTCAAAGAGTTTATTGGCATAATGATTTGTGCTTAATTTAAAAGATCAATATTAACATGGTATACACGGCCCTGCCTCAGCTCAGGGACTAGACTAGATGATTTCTCGAGGTCCCTTCCAGCCCCACATTTCTGATCATGCAAAAAGCTTTAATCTGCTATTCCTGTGATAATGGCACAGGATACCTTATTCACAAGTACTATAACTTTTCCAGGCTCTGATGCTCTTTTCTTCTTATCCAAATGTTCTTTGGTAATGTAAACAGCCACTCTGGTTTTACCACTGCCTGTAGGGAGACATATTATAACGTTCTCCCCATTCAGTGCTGGTTTCGCAACCTCCATCTGGTAATCTCTGAGAATCAGCTCTGGTTCAGGGGAAGCTCTTTTGTCCATATTGTCCTCATCTAAGAGGATGGAAAAATACAATGGTCAAACAAAGGAAATCACCAGCAAGTTCTACAAATAACATGGGAAAAGTTTAAATATAATACAAATTTAAATATGACATATGTTTTCTGAGTAAAATGAAGGACTCTCCACATAACTGCTTTTGTCTTGTGCAAATCTGAACAATTTCCCTTATACTAATAGAAAAATCTGGCGTAGATAACTGGACATGTCCAAAAGTTTTACTTTAATTCATCTAAGGAACTTCCTCGTTTGAAAAGCAGCTCAGTCAGAGGCTTGTTCAGAATAAACATAATCAGGAAATAGGCAAAGCTAGTTATATGTGTTAATTTATTACTTAACACCTATAGACCCAAATCCTCCAACATGAATAGGGGCAGTGGAAGTAAGTCCTTGAATGCTGTGAGCGAGTATAATTCTACTGATGGATGTTAAAGGAAACAATCTCTGCATACCATAGGGCTCAGTGAGGACTGTGTCTGTCTAAGCATGAAGCAATGGTTTTCAGTGCATGATCCACAAATTGAGAATCCACCACCAAAACCACTGTGTGAGGAGGGAGATGCTAAAGGCAGCCCAGGGATGGTAGTAGCTTTTGTATAGCTCTACTGCTGCTCTGTATTCAGTCATCTGCCACAGAATCCTCCCCTCACAAATCCCATTTATTTGGGCTTTGTGCGGGACCAAGGATTTGGTCCATAATAAGTAGTCAAGATTCTGGAAATCTCTGTCTCCTGAAATACTCCTAACCTTTCACTGATATGTAAAATCCAACATGAATTACATTACTGCCATGCCTTCACTGCTGTTACCCATGCTAGCTAGATTAAAACTAGCACAGGTATGCTTCCCCATGCTACTTAACCCCATCTTCACTTGCCTCCCAAGGTATGTCTATAGTGCAATCTGAGGTGTGACTGTAGCACAGGCTGGCATATCCATGAAAGCATGGCTGAAAAGAGTAGAGTAGATGCAGCAGCAAGGGCTAGAAATGCGAATATGGTGCAACCACACCTCAGTTTGCAGTGTAGACATAATCTGAGTGACATTATGGGCTCAATGCTAATCTCACAGCACAAAGACAGCAGGAACAGGATCAAGCCCTGAGTTGATGTGTATTAACTTACTGCATTTTAAAAGGCAGAACTTATTTCTACACTATTGTATATATATTTAAGATTTATTTTATTTTCAACCATATTTTTATAGAACTCTCTGTATATGTTCTCAAAGTGCTTACATTCCACAGCAAAGATAAAGACACTACTTCATTAGACAAAAAACAAACCCCAACCCTAGCGCTCATTGTCTGATGAGATCACTAGATGAAGAATCGCAGGGCTTTTAATGTCACTGTTACTTATTTTGTGTATAATGTGTCCCATTTTTTGTATCTGATTCCATTAAATAAAACTAAACTAACAGAATTTAATGAACCTTGAGAAAAGACTGCTGATGGAAACATCCGGGTTCTATTTCTAAGTGTTTTTCGCTTGTTTTATCTTTTAGTCTGAGTGCAGTACTATCTGAACAAAGGAAAATTCACACCAGAGAGTGCTTGGCAGTAGTCATCTAACTACTACTGCTCCGTTTTGAGGAAGTGCATTTGTTTGTTTTCTGCTTGGCTAAATCCAATAGATTAATCATATTGAAACTAGCACTGTATCACCTGTCTGTTTGGTTAATTTTCAAGGTCTTGAAATCCTCAAACTAACCTAACTGCTTTAGGAAAATACTTCTCTTTCTTCTGTATTTTTTCCCTCTTTTGATAAACATATAGATTTAATTTTTCTTTTTAAAGAATGTCCTTTTCTCCCAGTTAGCTGTTTCCCTGAAAGGCTCATATGAATTGCTGTGCTGGGTCTACTCACATGATCAGTATTCCTTACTTTGCATCCTTTTCCTAACCTCCTTTTTTTTCTTCATAAAAAAATGATCTTTGAATATCAAACTGCCATCAAACTTAAGTGAAGGACAAAAACTTCACTACAGTAAAACACTATTAGTAAACCATGGATGACAGTATTACAGCACCCTTGACACTCATTTAAAATTCCAAACTTAATCATTAGCAGGAGGACTCTCTCTCTCTCCTTAGCTCTAATATTGGCCTTCACTAGATTTGCTAGATGAGTAAAAACAAACAAACCATAGTTTATCAAGAATTGTGTTAGAAAACATATTTTAATGAACATCTTTTTAAAATCCTACTGTAGACAGAGCAAGCTGTATTTTAGCATGTGTTAACTGGTCCTGGTGAACCCCAGGGCTCACCTTCAACAAGTTAACACATAAATAAAAAATTTTAAAACCCCTTTTATCTCATACCCTGAGTGATTAATGTTTGTACATTTTGAACATATATAGCACAATGGTCTGACCCAATGCCCACTGAAATCAATGAGAATCTTTTCATAGACTTCAGTTGTTGTTGGACCAGGCTCTATATGAAGGTTTCATATTATTAATATTGGTTTCATGAACCCCTTACATTGGTTTTATTAGACAGATTGTGTCACCTGTTTATATCTGGAGGCCCAGATTGTTCCCAGCCCCCACACAAAGGGGAGCCAGAGGCAATCTTTATTAGGGCTAGATCCCTGAAGACAAAAGGTTTCCCTTTAATGGCAACAGAGCTCTGCATAGGTAGATCCACAAAGATACTTAAGGCATCGCTCTGCTCATGTTGCAGCGCTTAATCCCCAGGCACCCTGCTGCGTCGTGAAATTCTCAACCCCTGAGTTAGGTGTTTAGGCCATGTATTGTATAGGGAGAGTGAGGCACCTAAGGAGGTGATCCTCAGAAACCAGTAAGCTGAGTAGGGAGCCATCTAAACTAGCCAGGAGTGAAATGCACAGGAAAGGGATAGGTCTTAGGGGCCAGAGTCTCAAAGTTATTTAGGTGCCTAATTCCTATTAATCCTGACCTTAAGTCCCTTACTGATGGGCCAGAGGCTGGTGCCGCCCTCAAAACAGAGGCCTTTCTCACAAAAAAATCTGGGGGGGAGAGCAAAAGAAGAGAGAGTGAGAGTGCATATGCACAAGAGCTAAGTGTGTGGGGCACTGGGCTGTAGGAGACCCAAGCTCAAATCCCTGCTCTGCCTGATCTTGAGCAGAGACTTGAACCTATCTTCTCCACCTCTCAGGTGACTGCCTTAATCAGTGGGCTACAGAATCAGTCTCTCTCTGGCCCAATCAATATTTAGTTATTTATACTAAATGGAACAGTCCCAACAAGAGACAGAGAGCCACCCCTTAGAATACTCAACAGTCTGGTGGTTAGGGCACTCAGCTGGGATCTGAGAAATGTTGGTTCAAGTCCCTGCCCAAGGCATTCCCCCTCTTAGTTTGAAAATCTTGCTTTGGGCACTCTGGGACTAGGGCTCTGAGGAGCTGGCTAGCTGTGGAGTGGAGTTAGCAATCAGCTTTGCAAAAGATGACTAGCGGAAACTTAGGTGTCTAGGGGACGTAGGTGGCAGCTGAGTAGTGATTTTTTGAATGTCAGTGATGCCTAAATGTTGGATGTATGTGCCTAAATACCTTTGTGTAGCTAACTCTAAGTGATTTAGGAACACAAGTCTCTAATTTTCAGTGGAACTTGTTCTCCTAAAGTCACACAGCTGCTCCTGAAAAATCTTGTCCCTAGCCCTTAGATCCCTCAAAACAACCTGTCAAAGGGCTGCTAAAACTTGTTTCCTCTCACTGCCTAACTCACGGGCTGAGCACAAACTGACTCTCTTTTCTGGGATACACTTTACTTTGACGAAAGTTGCAGAAAAGGCAAGTGATGAATTACTTTATGGCATGTTGCATATCATTAGGCATTTATATTACGGAAGAGCCCAGAGGCCCCAGTCAGGATCCCACTGTGTTACGTGAAAATAGAGTCCTTGCCTCGAAGAGCTTACAGACTAAGCTGGAGCTCACAATAAAACCGTCGTTCTTGGTACAGAACACTCCATGTGCTTGCTCCCAAACATCTTATTTCACACTTACTAGAATATATAAAGAAATCGTACCTGAATCACCACTTGTGGCGCTACTGTGTCCCATGCTTTCATTTAAGCAACTGACACTTGCATCTGGCAAACTGACATCAGACTCTGTAAAAGATAACATTAAAAATAAATCTAAATGTTTTATGACATAAGAATATTTCTCTGCATGCTTGTAGTTAACACTGTATGTCAACAAATACATGCCAAAAAGCTGAGGGGAGCTCCAAGTTGTTAACTGCAGCAACAGGCTGTGGTGGCTGATAATCTAGAGGAGAACCAAGCATTCATTCCTGCCCCTGCACACTCTCTTCCTGCTTCCCACACCAAGGCTGTGGTGTGCAGAAGGGAGAGGTGCAGATAGAATAGAATCAGCTATGCCATAGGAGGATTCCCTATTGTCGGGGGAATGCTTGCCTACTCCTATAGGGCAATTTTCCAGCTTTAAGAGTCCAAAGTGGCCAGACCCAGGCCCAGCATTTAGCTTTGTGTGAACTGGAGGAAGAACTGCTGTGGTAGCCTGTGGAGATGTCCATCTCCCAGTAAATCTAAAGACTTTGTGGTCTGCATACCGTAAAAGTAAAAAACGATTCCTTGGGAGACTTATTTTGACACTTTAGGCTACAGCCATAACCAGACAATAACAGAATACAGGAAGTTGAAGTTAAACATGAATGTGCTAGGACCTCAAATTTCTTTAAAGTGTACAGGAAGTTCACCAGCGCTTTCTGGTCTAATTTATTACTTTCAAAACTGACAGTCATAAAAATCATTTACATATGTACCCTGCACTCCCAAAGCTGCCACAACATGTCTTGTCAGATTTCTTAATGTTTTTTCTTGGAGTTTATCTTATTGAAATATATAAATATAAAAACAGCAAGGACTAACAAGTTACAGAAGTTTACTGTGACAAATCTAACTTTCAATAAGACTTGCCTTGTAAGCCTCTTATTAACAAACTCAATACCTGGATTTGCTTTTCCTTGCCAGCTCAGCAAACAATGAGGTACCAAGAGACAAAATGAGCTTTCCTTCTTGGGTATCACTATTACCAGTCAGAAAGGCTAAATAGGTCAGTTCAGTCTCTACAACCCCACTATCTTTAATTGACTTCTACACGTTGTGATGGGGCAAGGCCAGATGGCTACTGTAAAGTATTGAGAAACAGGTATGTTAGCCCCAGGCTAAACAAATCCCTAGTACCCTGGTAAACAAATGGCAGTTGCTCCAGGTTAATCAAGGCACCTGGAGCCAATTAAGACCCTTCTAGAAGGCAGTAGAGATAGCTACTTTAATTAGAACACCTGGAGCCAATCAAGGCAGACTAATCAGGGCACCTGGCTTTAAAAAGGAGCTCACTCCAGTCAGGCAGGAAGGAGCGTGTGTGAGGAGCTGGGAGCAAGAAGGTAAGGAGCTGAGAATGAGAGAGTATACTGCTGGGGGATTGAGGAGGACAAGCATTGTCAGACACCAGGAGGAAGGTCCTGTGGTGAGGATAAAGAAGGTGTTTGGAGGAGGCCATGGGGAAGTAGCCCAGGGAGTTGTAGCTGTCCTGCAACTGTTACAGGAGGCACTATAGACAGCTGCGATCCACAGGGCCCTGGGCTGGAACCCGGAGTAGAGGGCAGGCCTGGGTTCCCCCCAAACCTCCCAACTCCTGATCAGACACAGGAGGAGCTGACTCAGACTGTGGGTTCCACAAGAAGGGAAGATCACTGAGGTGAACAAATCCGCCAATAAGTGCAGGACCCACCAAGGTGGAGGAGGAACTTTGTCACAACATGTACCGATTGGAACTTAGTAAATTAAAAAACATCTATTATTTGTATTACAGTACCACCCAGAGGCTCTAATCTAGTCTGGTGCCCCACTGTGCTTGCAGTTATATAAGCATATATGAAGACATGGCTCCTCTCCTACAGAGCTTAAGACAAAATTTCATTTTATTAATATTAAACCTAAAATTTCAGTCTAAAAACTAAGTGAAAATCTTATATTTACACAGTATTGTTCCACAGGGTCCAAAAGCGCTCTATAGACAACACTTATATCTGACCATGTCACATGGGTTACCACTGAGGTGAAACATGGCTAAAGCACAGCATACAACACTGCCGACTTACAGTTATAGCATACAAGTTATACCAAAGATTGTTAACAGTTCATCTCATTTTCCTTGACTCCAGAAAATAATGTTGTTGCTACTCTAATAGAGGCATGTGCTCAAGTGTTTGCAGGATCAGGGCCTTAGCAATTAAATGTACTTTATGGTTGTAATCACACTACCACTTGTTAAGGCAAGTGTATTTTCTCCAAAAAAAATGTGAGACTCCTTCAACATGAAATCTAAGTTTATCAAACTGTGTTTAACTCAGTTTGATACTACACATGCCCCTGAATCCCCCTGGCTTTTTTTTTTTTGTATTTTAACAATCATATTTCATACCTATCTGTTTCTGCATGAAAGAGTAGGGACACTGACTAACAATAGTTATAAAAGGAAAAAAAAGTGAAAATGACTATATACCAAGTGCTGCCAAATGAATAAAGTATGAAAACAGAAAAAAGGAAAAAAAAAGTTCCCTTATACTCTTTTTCACCCAATGTAATCTTAGGTATTATTTGTAGTATTATTATAGTAGATTTAAAAACACACAAGCAAGCAAAAAACAATCAGCCAGAAGTGACTTTTACGTTTGTGCCTTTTAAGTAGCACAACTAAAAAAAGTCTTTTCATATAGTTTAACGGCAATGGGGTAAAATTTAACCCACTAAACAATTTCCAAATAAAACTAGAAAGTGACAATTACGTTATACCTACTAGAAGACTTCAACACTACAATGAAAATCTCTGGTATGACAGACTCATTTCAATGTTTAGCACGCCCTCTCCTGGAGGAAAACGATATGGCAGAATTAAATTATAAGCTTGACAGTACGGTCAGATTTTCAAAAAGGCTCAACTATTTTGGTGTCTAAACGGATGAAAAACTTTTCTGAAGCATCTAGCCCACATAATCTGATTCCCTACTGCCTTGTATCTTATTTATGTGATTTCCATCTGTGCAAAGTGAGTGCAAAACAAGTGTAGAAAACTACCAAGTTCAGAGAGTAGTGGGTGCATCTACTTTGCACAGGTTTAAATGACCACACAAGATGCAAGGCAGTAGAACACTTTGGCCAATACTACCTATTAGTAGGTTTTCAATGAATAATCCATTATTACTCATATACTTGTGTCCTGCTGTATTCAACAAATAATCCACATAACAAAATGATCATTAATAATAAAAGCTTCTGTTAAAAAAAAATGAGATCTAGCACTTCCTGGATAAAGAGAAGTTACACTTGCTTATGAGAATGGTACTTTTTAAATATATGATACTAGCATACTGGTGAGAAATGTGTGGGGGGAGAAGTAATCTGCTTCATGGTCAGCACGTCCCAGGCCAGGGGCTATATGACAGCTTGGGCTTGCTCTCTTTTAAGCAAGTTTTAGTGCCCTTGAAAGATGGCTGATTACCAGAAATTAATCCTCAGAACAAGTAAAATAAAGGCAACTGCAGGGCAATCTTTAACTTTGTCCTGGAGAGCCACCATCAACATCTACTCTTGATTTGTCCTTTCTGATGAGACCATCACCAAGGGTACAAGCACTGATGGCTGCTTTGTGACGTGAACACCTGTCACTGGGGCCTGGAGTGAGTCTACCAACCACTGCATGCAGGCGTTCAAAATGGCCACTATAATCTGGTCTAACTTCTAATTAGTGACCGGACAAGAAAAGTTCGTCATTCCCAGTGAAGAGATCAGCTGCTCCACTATGGGTGTAGGTTTTCTGGCACAACACTAAGGGCAGCATCAAAATCTGGCCCTAAAAACAAAATAAAATAAATATATTCTCTGTGCTAACATTTAAATCGCAAGCTACAGTATAAAACCCTCCCTCAAGAGAATCCATTAGAAGAGAAATGAAAGAGAACTCATTTTCCAAAATGAAAGAGGGTTTTTCAGGTGAAAGAAGAGTAACATTCTCTAATTTAAAATTGTGGTCATTTTCATAAATTACTTTAAAAAAAAGTATACCTTCCCAAATGATCAAAACAAAGAGGCTGATATTTCAACCATTATCCTTCCCTCAGAGTGCTCATTGTGCCCCACACTTCACTGCCTCTTACATAGCCTTTTACACTCACTTTGCACAGACAGAAATGATTGCACATGTAGTGCAAGACAGTGGAGAATAAGTCCCTTTGTGCTTTTGATAAAATGGAAAAGAGCACACCTTCATGCTGCATTATACTGGGAAATAAACCTAAAACGTGGAACACATGGACAAACATAATGGAGAAAGTATTGGAATGAAAATGTAAACAATCTTGCAAACCTAATTAGCTGGACTGCAATATTAAAACAATGTGAGACGTTTCTAACGTGAGGGAATCAGAGAATCATTCGTAAGACATATTTGAAACCTTCCTTTTTAAAATGAATGAAGTGGCCACAGTTCACAGCTCAATTCCATGGTTCGCTGCTCCAGGCCAATGGAGCAGCGAACCGCAGCCACTGGGAGCTGCGATCGGCCGAACCTGCCGAACGCAACAGGTACACAAACTGGCCCGGCCTGCCAGCGGCTTTCCCTGCATAAGCAGCGGAACAAGTTTGAGAACCACTGGTTTATATTATGTTGAACAAAAAAAGTAGCTGTCTTGTTACTCTTGTCCAAGGGTTACAGTTTTCAGAGCCAAAACCTACTTTGCCTTACTCATTTGAGAAGCTCCATTAAAATCCCTGTTTGGATCAGCACATATGGAGCAAGGCAGGCAGGATTTATCTTGACCATTATCATTACTATCAACATGGGCTCTATCTGAACCTGTAACAG
Organism: Chelonoidis abingdonii; assembly: GCF_003597395.2. Classification (NCBI taxonomy): domain Eukaryota; kingdom Metazoa; phylum Chordata; order Testudines; family Testudinidae; genus Chelonoidis; species Chelonoidis abingdonii. The sequence goes on along the minus strand of NC_133778.1, from coordinate 46,516,401 downwards.
ATGTGAAAGTCTTTCAAGATCATAAGCATATGTTTGAATCATCGGATCCCATATGGACCTGTATTGCTACTATTTATGGTTCAAGGCACATTTTTCAAAAATGAATTCACATAAACAATGGGAATATAAGTAATTAAAAACGTTATTTTTGATTCTGTGTTTGTACATCTAATACATTAAGTTTGATTATGTTGTTTTTGGTGTAAACAAAACATTTGCCCTTAAAAAGCTATTAGACAATTACTGGCAAAAGCCCTCGTGGAGACACAATTATACTAGCATAAAAGTGCTTTTGCTAGTATAAGCTGCCTCTACATCAGGATGGTTTTCCAGGTTAGTTATAGTAGTATAACTATACAAGCAAACCTTTTCTAATGTAGATCTGGGCTGATTTAACCTGAAATCTGTGATAATTGTTGAACCTATATGAGAATTATACATTTATTCAAACAACATCTTAACACTGGTTTTCAAATAGTTTTCAAATATTTTATTATAAACAGGAGGAAGACAATACTGATGCTCTTATTATCGAACGTGAGCAAATCACGAAAGCCATGCTAAAGTAGCAAATCCTATATGTTCACAATAAACCTACACTGGTTGCATGGGAGTGACCCCTGCTCCATGGGAAGAGCAGGTAGGAGTGCTGCAGATTGCTTTGGCACAGGTCCCCCAAGCCATTCTGTCTTGTGCCAGCAAGATGGCTCCTGGACCCCCTACTGAGGCCTTAGGGGAGATTTTTCTCCAGTTGTGTTTAATCAGTTCAAGTGTGCCAGTTTTTAGTCATGCCTTATCCCACTGCATCTCTCATTGAATTCAAGTGACAGTTTTACCTAAGGACCAGAACAAACAGTGCAGAATTTGGCCCAAAGTGGATAAGCAGTTGTTTATATTACTGTAAATATGCAGTGGGGAGTAGGGTGGGAATTCACCACTTCCACCAGAGCGTACTTTCTCCTTTTCACTTATGCCCTTAGTATTGCTAATAGCATACATTCAGTCAACTGAAATTTCTAGCCTGCAGAGAGCTTACTTGAAACACATCTCTCTCTGATATTTTACAGATCTTGGTTTCAGCTACAACTAATTCCTGAAGTTTTGTCATGTCATGTGACATGCTAAAACAAAGTACCCATTATTACATTACCAGAAACTAGAGAAGTGTCTTCAAAAGATGTTCCTAATATAACGCTCTGACTGGCCAGACTATCATTCATTTCATCACTCTGCTTCAGCTCCTCCCCTACTTCAGAGGCCAACGGCTCTTCAGCTTCCATGTCCTCATCTGTAGTAGCTGGCTGCTTGATCCCATTTTCTTTGCTTTTTGTTTCTAGAAAAGTAATAGAATTTGAACTGCATCACAAAACAAGCTCTTTTCACTGAAACGTGCAGCCCACTCTCCAAACGCAGACAACTAAACAGAAAGTCTAATCTCTATTTGCACGTTTGAGTCAGCACATAGGGGCATAAATGTCCTAAGTGTTGACCTGAGGGTCAAAATATAGATTTAGGTATCTGAAGTGATCATCTACACTGGAAAATTGGACTCACTGTATTTATAGTACTTACTGCCACCATTTCTAGGGGGAAAAAAACAAAAATGTTTGACCTATTTAGGTCTGAAAATAAAATAACAGCCTGGATTCTGTTTTCCATTATACTTGTATATCCCTGCTGAACTCAATGGAATTGCATGGACACAAAGGCAAGCAGGATTCATCTTGTGTTATAATGTGGGTCCATAAATCCAGAAAACATAATAGAGGGTTTGGCCTAACAATGTTCTGTCATTGTTCTGCATTCTTTTCAATGAAAAGACCATCCCATTTTAGACTGAACCCTGGTGGTACTTCTAGTTTTCAGTGTGGGTACACTGGATACATAAAAGTTGGAATATTCATCATTAATAACAAAGCAGTTTGATAAATTACATATGAGTGCTCTACACAGAAATACTGGAGAAAGGTGCACTCCAGGGTTTTCCATGTTTGTTCATTTATTTAAATTTTTGTTTTTGAAAAGTGGCCTTGTTTTGCAAGATTATTGAATTACTAAGTTTCTCTTACTTTGAGTTTTTTTTCACACTTTGTCCTTTTCTGCATATAACTTCAAGAAGCCATTTTCCATTAACAAGTCATTTGGGAGCAGAGAACAGAGAGACAAAATTTTGCCACCTCTCTTTTTCTTACAATGTTCTTGACTACACACCAATGACAGAGGGCCTTTTAGAGTGGTGGATGTCCTTACAATTGCGGAGACATACAAAAAGGTGGGCAGGTCAACCCCCTCAGGGCGGACATCATCCACTCTCACCATATCCTACATGCATACAGCATTCCGGACATGGGAAAATATTAACTTTCTGGTGATAACAACATGATGGACTTGCTGCATGCTATTCTATGTAATGTCTTGTTGAGGACTGCATTAGCCCAGGTTACTGAATTAAAGCGCTATGACTCAGGGTAGGTCTACACTATAAAAATGAAGCTGTAGTGCTTCTGATGAAGATGCTCTAAGTCGACAGGAGAGAGCTCTCCCATTGGCTTAGTAACTCTACCTCTGGGAGAGGTGGTAGCTATGTGAGCGGGAGAAGCTCTCCTGCTGACATAGTGCTGTCTACTGGGTGGGTTAAAGTCGGTATAACAGTGTCACTCAGGGGTGTGGATTTTTCACACTACTGAGTGATGTAGTTATACCAAAATGTGTAGTGTAGACCTGGCCTCAACAGTGCACTAAATTTTCAACTTTTTACCCTGCACAGTATCTGCACAGAGCAACGTTAACGCTGAAGGTTCAGAAATCTGCAGTTTGTACACAAATAACTTAATACTCTAATTTACATATTTGAGGAATATGCATTACATTGTTTACATAAATAACAGCAAGTGTCCTGATTACTAGAAGTTAAGTCAGACAAAGCTGCTGTGTGAAATGAATTTTAGGAACACAGGAACAAATATGCTGCTAGCTGGCTCTGGCATCAACCTGAGTTGACTCCTTGATGCTCTGCCCTGGTTGCAACCTGTCCTGCACTGGATGGAAGACTGAGGTTGGGTGCTTGTCCCTGATACTAGCTGCTGCTTGCCCTGGGCTGAGAGGGGGATCTGGTTGCTTCCTGCTATTAGTAGGGAGATGCCCCATTAGAGGTCTGGAATATTCTAATCATAGCCTTGGTGAAGCCCTATGTGCTAATTAAAGACAAACCCCCTGAGCCAGTGTCTCCTCAGCTCTACAAACTGGGAAGCTGAAGCTGAAATGGGGGGACAGTTCAGAAAACTGATGGAAAAACAGGACCTTCCTGGCCAAACAGGAGACATAACAAATCTGGTACTAAACTTCTACAAGTCCCAAAAAACTTCTAAAATGTCCCAGCACTTGCTGGGTACAATGTAAATCCTGGAACAGACATCTGAGCTGCTGCTTCTTTTTTAGCTGTGCAGAATCCTGGTCAGCAATCTGGAAAGGATGATCCTAAAACATGACGATCATTCTGTGGTAGTATGAATAATTAATAGCAACTGAAACACTAAAGCCCTCTCAATTTTGTCATTTGTTGTTTACTCTATTGTATTTAACATCTGAGACCTCTGATTGTCTTACCCATATAGGAGATCTTCAAGAGTATATGCATTTGTAACTAGGGGTTCTTAGGAAGACATAAACCTTTCTGTTCTGCAAGAAACCTGAAACTATCAGTCTGTGTTTATCAAAAACAATTTTCAGAATGCCTTTGTGCTGAAAATTATATGGATTTTAAAAATACTGTATTCAAAACAAAATTAATAAAGGTGGGCTGGAAAATATGCAATGAATTATAATTTTTAAGTTGTTAATCTTTATTAACTTTGTCATTTGTCTGGTTATGTGTTTAAAAGTCAGTTAGTAAGTAAGAAATTAAGCGCCTTATCCTGACACCTTTATATGAGTAATCCTTAAATAAGTAGTCCCAGTGAAGTGAACTCTGGAATTGGACCCAAAGACTTAGTACAGGCACAAAAAGGAAAGCTGGCGAAAAGTCATAATTTAAACTAGTGAAATAACAATTACCTGATACATTTCCACTTAGTTCATCTGCAAGGTCTCCATGCTTAGTTTCACGCAGGACAGCCAAAAATGGAGAGAACCAATCTTTCTTCTTTATTATTCTACTTAACAACTCCCGTGCACCTTCCCTATCCCCCCGATTTTCAGTTGCAGCTAAGATCTGGTTAAAATAGAAGGGGAAAACAAATCCTTAAAGTAAGATTAAAATCTCAGAACAATTTTTTTTTTTAAAGACTCAAACAACATAGTAAAGACAAAATGCACAGGACTCTGGTGGGTTTTTTTTCTTCTTGAAGTTTGAATACACAGAAATAGACAAAAATACAAAACAGGTGAGCCTTTTTTTTTTTTAATCAGGAGAGATTTACTGCATTATGTCATCTAATCCATCTTCATGCAAATGTGGTATTACTCTGTATAGGATATAGCCAGGTTATCTTTAAAATCCAATTCAAAATCTGAATAATCTACTGCCACCTCCCTTAGTTTGTGAGGTCCGGCATCAAACAATGATTTCTTTGCAACAGTCTGACCACTGGTATATTTTAAGGTAGGTGGTATAAATAAAGGCTGAAATAAAGAGGTACTGAAGTTGCAGATCCTACTGGCTGCAGGCTGAACCCATGGTACGGCCACATTCTGTGGCACAAACACGCACACATACACACCCCTCCCCTTAACTGAGAGATGGATCACATGGACCTCCTCTCCTCTTTCACAGTTCGAGGGGGCATATTTCTTCCCATTTACAGTTGTATAACATCTCCATTACAACTAAAGCAATTGCTTACATGGAACAATGTATGCATTTTAGCTCGGTGGGTGAAAGTTAATCATAATGTCTAACGTTACTCTTTTCCTGTCCTTTTCCCAGCCCCATCTGTAGATCTTACAAAGGCTTTTGTGCTAGCCAGCAGAAAGGGCCTTTTCTATTTGCTAGGGAGAATTGGTTGCCCCCCAGTCCTCCTCAGTCTGATCACATGAACATTACAGTTCAGTCTGATGGTGATCACTCCAATAGCTTTGAAATCTACAGTGGTGTCAAACAGGGATGTGTTCTTGCACCAATACTCTTTGGTATATTCTTCTCTCTGCTGCTTTGTAATGCTTTTTCATCTAGCAAACTGAGGGTGTACATCACCATACAAGATCAGATGGAAAACTCTACAACATCTAGAAAAATTAAACACCTGCTTACAAGAGAACTTCTTTTAGCTGATGATGGAGTTCTTGTCATACACTGCGAAGAGGAGCTCCAGCAACTTTGAATATAGTAGAAACTCAGATTTACGAACACCAGAGTCATGATCTGACCAGTCAACCACACACTTCATTTGGAAATAGGCAATCAGGCAGCAGCAGAGACAAAAAAACCCCCACATACAATACAGTATTAAATGTAAACTACTAAAAATAAAATAAAGGAAAAGGAGCAATTTTCTTCTGCATAGTAAAGTTTCAAACTAATCTTAAGTCAATGTTCAGTTGTAAACTTTTGAAAGTATACCTCTACCCTGATATAATGCGACCCGATATAATACGAATTTGGATATAACGCAGTAAAGCAGCTCTCCAGGGGGGTGGGGCTGCACACTCTGGCGGATCAAAGCAAGTTCGATATAATGTGGTTTCACCTATAATGCGGTAAGATTTTTTGGCTCCCAAGGACAGCGTTATATCGGGGTAGAGGTGTATAACCATAATGTTTTGTTCAGTTCTGAACAACCTGCATTCCTGTGGTGCTCGTAACTCTGAGGTTCTACTGTAGCTTTGCACTAGTTTATGATGAATTTGGACTGACCAACAGTCTAAAGAAGACAATGATTCTGATACAAGGTGTGTTGACTGCACCCGAAGTTTTAATAGCTAGCACCACACTATAAGATGTACACAAGTTCTGCTTTCTGAGATCAACTGTATCAGATATCTTCTCTCAAGATGACAAGCTTAATTCTCACATATGGAAGGCAGGCACCACATTTGGGCAGCTGAGCAAGTGTATGTGGAATAATGGGAAATTAATATTGAACACCAAGATATGGGTCCACTAAATGTGCATTCTGAGCACCCTGCAGAATGGTGGTGAGACCTGGACTGCTTAAAGTAGTCATAAGAAAAAGCTAAACATCTTCCACACCTGCTGTCTTTGCGATGTTCTAAGTATCAAGTAGGAAATCAACGTTCCTCACACCAAAATAATTGAGAAAGCAAAATTGACAAGTCTAATCATTATACTCCAACACAGACGTCTCCATTGGCTTAGTTATCTTCACTGGATGAATGCATTCCAAAGGGTCTCCTGTACAGAGAACTTGCAGATGCTCCAAGGCCAATGGGACAATCTAGGTTCAGATTCAAGGACAGTTGCAAGAGGGACTTGAAAACTTTCAGCACCAACACCACAGCTGGGAAGATGCAGCTACGCTAGAGTCTGCACCTGGGAGTTAGAGGCTGAAGTCCTAGTAGTGTGCCATCCTCTGACCCTGTGCTTTATCTGTGGCAAGGACTATAGCTCGAGAATTAGCTACTTTCGATGCTACAGCATAACACACAATAACTGTTCTGCTTTGGTGCTTACACTGTTTTTCAAGCCAGATGGTTGCCAAAAAATGAGGATACTTTCTTAAAGTATTGCTTAAGCAGACAAGACAATCAAAAGAGGTATTATCCCCATTTTACAGATGTGGAGGAACTGAGACTAAGCAACTTGTGCAAGGTTTCCCAGGAAGTCAGTTGCAGAGCTAGGAACTAAAACATCTCCTGATGCCCAGTCTAGTGATTTAAGTAATTTGTCGACTGATAAACAGGCAAAAGCAAACCTATTAAAAGAACGCAACTGGACTTCTCTGTAGCTTTCACATCATTTGTTGAATTGCCCAAACCATTCACTGGATTTCCCATATTTATCCACATTTCCATAAAATCCACATTTATTTATTTAGCACAGTGTGCTCAGAACTGTACAGTTCAAAGAGTAAAGACTGGGGGCCTGTCTACACTACAAAATTAAGTCGACAACTTAGGTTGGCATACAGCCACCACAGTAATTCAGTCAGCTATTGGTGTCCGCACTACACTCCCTCTGCTGGCGGTTAGTGTGACCAGATGTCCCGATTTTATAGGAACAGTCCTGATTTTGGGGTCTTTTTCTTATATAGACTCCTATTACCCCCCACCCGTCCGGATTTTTCACATTTGCTGTCTGGTCACCCTCCTGGTGGTGCATGCCCTCACAAGGAGCGCTGGCAACAACTTAAGTGGGGCAATGAGGGGCACTAATAGCCAAGTATGGGGCACTGACAGCCAGATAGGGCTCACAGCTGGAGCCCAGTGAAGGGCTCAATTTCATAGCACTGAGGATACCAAGCGTGAAATTGACATTCTTGTCAGTTTCACAGCTCCAGCTAAGAGCTCCACTTCTGCTTTGAGCCCTGAAACTGACAAGAGTCAATGTAAGTAAGGCAGTGTCTACACAGATCCTGCATCACCCTAATTACTGTGACATAAGTGGTGTGCCTCTTGTGGAGGTTGTTATTATGTTGGTGTAGCAGGCCACTTACTTCCAGAGAAGAAGCATTCTAGTGTAGACACTGACTTAATTAGGTCCACATAAGCTGCTTTACCTCAACCTAACTCTGTAGTATAGACCAAGCCATGGTTTTCACCTCAAAAGACTTACAATCTATATAAGCCAATCACTCATAATATCTACCAGAGAACCCCAAATATTCCAACCTCAAACTGGTACCTTTTTTACCATACACAGAGATTAATTGGTTAGTGGATTATTGCTAAAAGATATAGCAGACATATTCTGAGGAGGAATTCGTATGAAAAGATGGTCATCTGATGTATTATCAGAGACAGGCTGTTCCAAGTACAAGACACAGCAGGAAAAAAAAGGCACAAAATTAACAAATATGGGGGAGTGGTAGGGAGCGGGAATAGGCGACTAGGAAATATGAGCGCAAACATGATGTCCGATTTTATAGGAAGAGTTACAATTTTGGGGTCTTTTTCTTAGATAGGCTCCTATTACCCACCACCCCCTCTCAATTTTTTACATTTGCTGTCTGGTCACCCTATGTTGTACAAGCCCCAGTTATGAGAGTCAAACGGGAGAGGAAGATCAGTTCTACAGAGGCGTTTTCGCCACCCAGGTCACCTGACGGCTTGTGGGAGGTGGGACCAGAGGCCGGGAAGGCCCATTCCTGTACTTCTCTCGTGGGCTCGCTGCCCGGGGAGTGAGGGAAGGAATCCCAGATGCGGCGCTTCTCCCCTGGGAACGGCTGCTGGCGCGGGGCGGGAATCAGGCGAGCAGCGCTCGGCCTGGGAGAGACTTTCCTTTGACAGGGAGACGATGAGGCTCGTCCACTCTACCCCGCACCCCTGCTGTCGGGCAAACAATGCTGCGGTAGCTGCCTCTCCGGCTCTGTGGGTTAAAGGGGTGTGTGGAAATGCAGCACCTCCGCGGCCAGGCCCAGCACCAGGGGTGGAGGGGGCAGCAATACCTACCCGCTCCCGGTCATCGCCCTGGAAGAGTCTCTTCTCCACACACTTGTTGGCGACCTGCACGCTCTTCATCTTGTCCACCAGGGTGCCATAGAGCAGCTGCACCAGGTGCACGCACACGTCGTGTTCGGCCTCCTCTGCCGGGGAGGGCAGCTCGCTCAGGCTGGGGTTCACGTAGCATGCGGCCAGGTCGCTGCCCGCCTGCTGCAGCGCAGTGACAAACTGCTGGATCCAGCCCTGCTGCTGGCAGCCCCGCGCCACCGCGTCCAGCAGCTCCCCGACCGCCTGCGGGTCGCCCTGCTGTGCAGCGACCGCCCGGATCCACTCCTTCTCCTGCAGGCTCAGCGTGGTCAGGCGGTCCAGCACCGGTGCCACCCGTATGATCTGCGTAAGCCGGACCCTGAAGCAGGAGATCAGATAGAGGAACTCCTCCGCAGGCGATAGGGCCGACATCTCTTCTGCGCCCGGAGTCACCATGATAGGGTTGAGATCACGGCGCTCCCCCTTGCTCAGGGAGTTCCTAGTGCCCAGGGAAGGGGGAGGTTCCCTGTGCTTCTCCGGCGCTCAAGTCCTAGCCGCTCGGACCGGGGCGGGTGGCTGCGATTCTCCCCTTGCGCTCGGCCCTTGCTAACCCTCAGCCTTTGCGTTTCTCTCGGAGTCGGTGCGGGCCGCTTAGGGACACGCCTCTCCGGGGTGCCCTGCTCCGTGCCTCCGAAGTTCTGCTGAGCAGGGGACGCGCACGGCGCTTTTAAATTTCCTCAGCCAGCCACTTTCGATTTCGATTCCTGCCGGCTGTTCGGTTTCCAAACGCAAAGGGCTGAGGCATCTTCCTGAGTCCTGCAGGCATCCCAGCACAGGAGCGGAGCTGGGTGGTGTCCCATGCCGACTCTTGCCGGCAGAGGGGAAAAAGGAAGAGAATACAGAGGGGGGCACAGAAAGGCAAAAATAGTAGCACAGGAGTCAAACAGCTCCCCCAAAATCATGAGATTGGTTAAAAATGCATGAGGATTTTTTAAGTGTGGGATTTGATTTGCCTTCTGTTTTCTGAGACATTAGGTCCCACCTTTTCACTTTCCAAGCTTTTCTTTACAACCGTGAAGGTCGGTTCTGTATAGGTTCCTCTACCACCCACATCACAATACTGTAGTATCTGAGTGTCCTCCACCTCCTGCAATAAGCAACTTGACTGTCATGTTGTTCTCTGGTTTGCTTTCACTGGTTTATCCTCTCTCCATGGGGAGACTTGTGTGTGGAGTGTTTTGTTTTGGAAAGTTTTTGGGTGTTTTTAAATGTGCACTCTGCTGTGTCTCTATGTTAGAGAAGGCAGCTTGAAGAAGCATACCTTGCTCTGGAAGTGGGAGGAGGTGGGATATGTGAGGGCCCTTAGTTCCTGAGGGAGTTTGCTTCACAACAGCTCTAGAGATGGTTCTGCCAGACAATTTTTACCTTATGGTAAAAGGACTTGTCAGCTACAATCTTTGTCCTGCAGGTCTAAGCAATATATTAGATATCCTGATAGAGCGTTTTGAACTTGACATTCAATGGGAAGCCAGTGTAGAAAGCAGAAAACATGTTAGACATACTGGAGGTAGCCAATGTTGCTGAGGAATTACACTGTAGCATTCTGTATTGGCTGTATTGGAGTTTCCTAAGAGCTGACGTTTTGACAACCATGTATGTTGCATTGCTTTTTTTCTAGGCAGCAGGTCACAGAAGCAGGTATTGCTGATGCCAGGTCATCATCCATCAGGATAGGATGGAGTCTCAGCTAACTAAAAATGGTAGGAAGCATGGCTCCCTGATGCTATGTGACAGCTTAGTGTCAGCAAGGAATTCAGGAGCACTCCTCAACTACAGACTGCATTGACCAATTGTGTGTATATGTATTTTAGCCAAGAGTGAATGAAAATCTCTTGTATTTTTTTTAAAAGAAAACGTAAATTTCTTAAGTTTGCAGCAATAGTGCGATTTCTTGATTCTAGCAGCTGGAGATTGTAAAAATATCCACTAAATAGCACAAGACCAACTTCCAATCATAAGAACGGCCATACTGGGTCAGACCAAAGGTCCATCAAGCCCAGTATCCTGTCCTCTGACAGTGGCCAATGGCAGATGCCCCAAAGGGAATGAACAGACAGGTTATAATCACGTGATCCATGCCTTGTCACCCAATCCCAGCTTCTGGCAAAATCAGATCACAAGAATTGACAACACTAAATATGGGCGTAGAGGGGCAAAGACATGGGAGATGGCTAGAGCAGGGGTTCTCAAACTGCGGGTTGAGTCCCCTCAGGGGGTTGCAAGGTTATTACATTGGGGGTCACGAGCTGTCAGCCTCCACCCCAAACCTTGCTTTGCCTCCAGCATTTATAATGGTGTTAAATATATAAACAAGTGTTTTTAATTTATAAGGGGAGTCGCATTCAGAGGCTTGCTATGTGAAAGGGGTTAGAAGTACAATAGTCTGAGAACCACTGTGCTAGAGCCTTCTCCTCAAAGGATACATTTTTGCAGTTTTACCTACAAAGGACTGTGGTATTAAAATCATAATCTAGCATGTCTAGATAATCCAGCTCTTCTGTCAGAAAAAAACTGTAAGCGACTGCCTGCTAGAGGCTTGATTAAACATGATTCTCCACCAAAAATGTTTTTGGGGTTTAAAATAATTCCTTGCCAATATAATTAGTTTCAAGACAGAAAAAAATCAAAAGCTTCTTGTCCTATCATAGTGGAGACATGAAAGTGAGGGGCAGCTGCTGCCACAAAGTGCAGATTACTTCTCTGTGACAAACATCTCTTTTCACTTTTGCACGTGTGCATTGTGCATATACATATTGTTAGGGCTTTCATGAAGGAATAGTCAGTTTGTTAAGATCAGCCACCACAGGAGAATTAATGCAGATCCCTTGAAAGGAGCAGGCCTTAAATGTTTTGCTTAATCTAAACTACTATAGATGGCTTTAACATATGTGCAGGTGGCTCCATAAAGTGGACTTCTTGAGACTTTGTCCTTTAAAATGTTTTTATTTTTAATGAATAAATCACAAAAATCCATAACTGCTTTCAAGAAAACTGTCTTTTTGCTGATGAGGAAAGGCATGATGAATTTAATCCAAGAAAGAATAAATTTGGCACTTTTAATAAGATTTAATAAAACATTTCAGGAGAGGATCTCACCACAGATCAACCTGATGACCTCATTCTTAGGGCAGTGGTTCCCAAACTTTTTACTAAGGGGACCCACCAGATACATTTTTTCCTTTGTATGATCCATCCGGTATCCAAATTCATGGGGGCGGGGGAGTGATGGCAAAATCATAGGCGATGAGCCTCCTCCTCCTCTCCCTGCCGAGGGGGCACTGACCACCTGCAGCAGCACCCTCTTCCCTCACACCACAACCCTAATATTGGCCTGGTGTGGAGGGAAGGCCCTGGGTGAAGGAGGTGTTGGAGAGCAAGCCTGTACTCTCCTTGGCCTGACTCCCCACTCTGTTGCAACCTGGCATATGGGGTCGCAACACCACTCAGGTTTGGCCAAACCTGGTTTAGGATATGTCTACACTTCAAACTGGGGATGTAATTCCCAGCTTGAGAACACATATCCTTGCTAACTCTGTTTGAACTAGCATACTACACATAGTGTAGTCGCAGTAGCACAAGGGATGGGTGGTGCTCGGTGCCTTAAGTATGTGCCTGGTGCCTCAGACAGGTATGTACATGGGGTGGGTAGCTCCTCCAGTCATGGCTACCATCTATTTTTAGCATGCTAGCTCAGTGTTAGTGTGGGTATGTCTCCTCAAGCTGGGACTCATATCGCCAACTCAAAGTATAGACATACTTTAGTGTCATCATTATAGTGCCCCATTTCCTGTAATCTGCGGGTGGAGCTTTCAAAATTAGGGTGCCTAAATTAAGGCAACCGCTTCCACATTTGGGCACTTAAGTCAGCATTCCAAATATCCAAGTAGTAACTTGCTAAATTACATTAGTTTCTGTGAAGTCACTTCACTCTTCTGTGTCTGTTTTCCCCTTCTGTAAAGTTGTCAAATAATGTTCTCATCTGCTGTGCAAGGAAATGTGTGTCTTAATGCTTGTGTACTCTCACAGTGCTGCAGTTGTACTGATGCAGCTGTGCCACCGTAGTGAAGACACTACCTATGCTGATGGGAAAACTTCTCCTGCCAGTGTAGGTATTCCACCTCTGAGAGGCAATAGCTATGTCAATGTGAGAAGCCCATTTTCCACCCCCGAGTGACGGAGTTATACTGACATAAATCTGTAATGTTTTATTTAGTCTTTGTGACTTCCAACCTTTGATGAAGGACTCTATGGGCCTAATATAGATTCCATTGACGTCAATGAGATTTTTCCATAGATTTCAGTGAGCTTTGCCCAAAGAGGGCAAAGTGTTAAATATTTGAAAATATGTCTAAGTGGCAGATGAAATTCATTGTTAATAAGTGCAAAGTAATGCACTTGAAAAATATAATCCCAGCTGTACACACAATATGATGGATTCTAATTTAGCTGTTACCACTCAAGAAAGAGAGCTTGGAGTCAACACAGATAGTTCTCTGAAAACATCTGCTCAACATACAGCAGCACAAGCCAACAGAATGTTAGGAATCCTTATGAAAGGAATAGATAATAAGACAGAAAATATCATGATGCCATGATATAAATTCCTGGTATGCCCACACCTTGGAATGACCAGAAAGGCATGCTGTGTTCATCTCAAAGGGAAGATATTAGAATTGGATAAGGTACAGATAAGGGCAACGAAATGATTAGCTCCCATATGAGGAGAGATTAAAAGACTGGGGCCATTCATCTTAGAAAAGAGACAACTAAGGAGGGATATGGTAGAGGTCTATAAAATCATTAATGGTGTGGAGAAAGTGAATAGAGAAGTATTATTTTTTACCCTTTCACACAATACAAAAACCCAATGATAATAATAGACGTCAGATTTAATGCAAGCAAGAGGAAGTACTTTTTCACACAATGCACAACTAATCTGTGGAACTCATTGCCATCGGATGCTGTGATGGCCAAAAGTATAACTTGGTTCAGAAAAGAATTAAATAAATTCATGGAGGATAGGTCCATAAATGGCTATTAGTCAAGATGGTCAGGGGCACTACCCCATAATCTGGGTGTCCCTAAACCTCTGACTGCTAGAAGCTGGGACTAGACAACAGGGGATGGATCACTTGATAATAGACCTGTTCTATTAATTCTCTCTGAATTATTTGGTGCTGGCCACTGTTGGAAAATAGGATACTGAGCTAGATGGACCACTGGTCTGACCCAGTATGGTCATTCTTATGTTCTTAAGTAGAGCTGTAATTAGATATGTACATTGAAACTCTCTCTTCTGTTTTATAGTTCTTTGTTTTTATCTTTCAACACTGTTTGTTTTCTATTTTCCTTTTCTGTACTCCCATTCTGGGTTTTGGTTTCATTTCACTCTGTGCTGTTTGGTTCGATTGTTGTCTCCTACTGTTCCTTTTTATTTCTGATTTGTTCCAGGTCTGTTCAGAAGCTCCTATATTCCCTAAGATTTCATAATAATGCCCCTTTGACTTTCCTGATACTTCTTTCCAACACATTACCATCACCAGTCACTGCACATTCCCTCCCTGAGTTTTTACATTTTCTGATTTTGACTTTCATTGTCCTTCACAATTGAGAACAGAGCTTTCCAACCTAAAGATCCTTGTTGCTAAGTAACATCTTCACCCACCCTACTTGTTCTGAGCATCCTTGTTGCCATGGCACCCTTAGTTAGCACAAGCACAAGTCATTATTCCTTGAACAGGGCTATAGGGAAATAGATGGTAGGGGGCCATATTTTTAAAGTTATTTGGGTACCTACAGATTCAGATAGGTGCCTAACGTAGTACCTTGTGGGATTTTCAAAAGCATACTAAAAATGTTTTCATTTTAGTAAAAGGGGGAGTTTGTCTGTTAAAATTTCTAAACTGAGACATGCTGGAATCCATTCCATATATTTATGGAGTTTTATAAAAGTATCATTACAGTCACACCTGACAGCAAAGCTACAGTTCATGACTACAATATTTTTCCTATAACCCTTTTTTTCTTGGGTTAAGAGCCATTGTTTTAATTTGTAAATTAGGATAAAACCAGGTATAAGCATAGTAGCCTGTTTCCCCAACCCAGGAAAGACTGATACTACACACTGAGGGCTAGATTTACAAAGGGACTCAGGCACTGTGACAGTAAGCATTACAACACCTAACTTTTAGGTGCCTAGAAAAAAAGCCACTGGAATCCACAAAATCTGAGTCTAGCACCTAGGCTCTCTATACAATGAATGGGGAAAGATAGGTGCCTAAGAACAGGATTTGCCAAAGCCAGCATGCTAAGTGGGGACCTGTGTAAACTAGCCAAAGGGAGATACTGATGAGAGGGGTGTGTCCTAAGCCCCATTCTTCACACAAACTTGGGTACCTAAATCTAGGCTGGAGGGAGGAACCTATTTCTGCTTGGGATTCATCCTCTCCTGGAAGCAGACACCTAAGTATTTTTTGAAGATGCTTCCTCCCATCGGCATAGGTACCTCCACCAAATCCATATTTGCATAAAATCCATACATGATTTAGTTTTAATTATGTTAAGAGAGAGAAAGAGACAGAAAAGATTAATTAAATCCAGCTCTCAAAAGCTGGGCAATGCCAGAACTATGGTTGCTTGGACAAACTTAAATTATGCCATATTGTGCATCCAATTTGTACCTTGAGTAAGTCAAGTACCCAGAGGGAAAAAACAGTATGGGATTGTGTAATTAAAGACTATATCATAATGCATTCACACAAGGGTATGTATGGGCAATCATAAACTTTTGAGTTCTTGACTTTGCAACCTAGAGTTCTTTTAATGGAGTATTTTTTAAAGTAATTTCCTAGTTTTAAAGGAAGGAGGTAAAAATAAATTCCATTATTTACACCTGTCACATCCACCCCTCATGTTTCATCAACAGCAGAGTTTGAACCTTCAGTACTTCACCACAGACTATTACAATTTGACCTATAGACTAATTACATTAGTTAATGGCAGGAGAATACTTATGCCAGACAATGAAGGGCTGCTGACAGTATGTGATAGACCTGGGAGATGGCCCAACTGTCTCCTCTTTCACATTGGAGAGAGGTGATTGTCTCTACATTGGGGAGATGGATTCCTGGGACCTCTTACTGAATCCAGGGATGTTGTCAGGGAGGGGCTGGAGCTCTGTCTGGCTCTTTCCTCACTGCCACTACAGCTACTCCCACGTATTCCGAGTATAGTTTGCTACTGCTGCATTGGCTCCAGTGGTGGGGTGGCTCTTTCAAATGTTCACATTCAATTATTATTTTGACATGCTGCCAAAAAATGTTGCGGAATGCAAGTGGCAGAAAGGAAATAGAGATTTTTAGTATTTATAACTCAGCTAGACTTGAATTTCAAAGGCCTGCTGTAAACAACATAAGTGATTGAGTTCCTGAAAAAATGATCAAAAAAATCTTTTATATTGGAAACTAATAAGTAACTGAAATATTACACACACAAAAATTGTTAAAGAAACTTTAAGAACACTGTCCATTCTGAACATTGAATGAGGCACCGGTTCTGTGGAAAAAAATATGCGATCATGAAAAGACTGTATCACAATCAGACTTAGCCAAATTCAATTTTTTAAAATAATTTCAGTGAATAATTATATAAACATTTTTTCAATTTTTATCTATTTAAATATTCACCATTGTGTGAAATTATGGAGGAGGTCAAGCAATAGTTACTTGACAGATTCAAGAAGCTAGCTTTATAACCATTAAAACACAAATTGTCAACATCACATGTCAAAATATATACAAAACAGAATATCCTTAAAGTCTAATAAATTCTCAAGCAGCATTTTTCTTACTTTGCCTATCCATAAATTTCAATTATTGATGGAAATATTTTTTCATTGTTTTTTGTGTGCATGGTGAAATTGACATTTACTGATAAAAACTGAATCGTTCCAAGCGTAATCATAATACATACACGCAAAAGGGCTGATTAAGGTTGCTCTGTCTTTAATTATGGCATTTCCTAATTTTTCAGTACTAGCATTTTACAATCTTAATAATATTCTTTTAGTGTAATTTTGTCTGTGTAATTCCCTGAGTTTTAAAAAAGGCAAACTAATGCCCTCTCCCCCAAATTCCATCATGTGGCTTCACATTAACACCCATATAGGTCATCCACAAGGCTGAAACTTTAGATCCTTGCCACTTGAGCTAAACAATAGAAAGAGTAGGTTGTCATCCACTATGTGGACCAACACTGCAGGGCAATGAGACACTTTGCCAGGGGTTTCTTAGGTACTTGCTGGCAGCAGAGGAATGATGGGAGTCATGACTCTTAGGTTTCCTTCCAGGCTCTGGAGGAGAGCATGCGCTAGTGAGAACAGACTCCTGTGCTTCTTTTCCTCAAACTTTACCCTGGGAAAAGACCTGCAGCTTTATTGGGTGATCCTTAGAAAAGGAGGAGCAGGAGATGGAGAGGAGGTGCTGCAATTCCTGCTAGAGGTTGGGAGCTACTGTTGGGACTTTTTTCCGCCGTGTAACTTATTTTAAAAAATCTCCTTCCTCTGATGCATCAGGGATGGCCACAACTGGAGATGGGACCTTAGGCAGGAAAGGTAAGGATTCTGAGGTGGTACAGAGCATTCTCTTAGGTGCTTGGCTGGCTGTTTCTTGCTAACTGATTGCTGTTATGTGGGATCAGGAAGGAATTTCTCCCCCTCCCCCCCCCGGCTCAGATTGGCAGTGACCTTGGATTTTTTTCCTTCCACTGCAGTGTCGGTAGGTTTCACTTGCCTTAGTGTATGGCTACACTGGAGAGTTGCAGCGCTGGTGGTGGGTTTACAGCGCTGCAACTTACTCACCGTCCACACTTGCAAGGCACATACAGCGCTGCATCTCCCTGGCTGCAGCGCTGGCTGTACTCCTGCTCTGCCTGGGGTATAACGATTGCAGCGCTGGTGATGCAGCGCTGCTCTCCCAGTGTGGCCACCAAAAGCGCTGTAATTGGCCTCCAGAGTATTCGAGGGTATCCCAGAATGCCTGTTCAGCCACTCTGCTCATCAGTTCGCACTCTACTGCCCTGGCCTCAGGTGACCCGCCCTTAAATGCCCCGGGAATTTTAAAAATCCCCTTCCTGTTTGCTCAGCCAGGTGTGGAGTGCAATCAGTGAATCTTTCCAGGTGACCATGCCTCCACGTGCCCAAACGAGCCCCAGCATGGAGCAATGGTTGCTGGACCTCATCAGTGTTTGGGGTGAGGAAGCTGTGCAGTCACAGCTGCGCTCCAGCCGTAGGAATTACGATACCTATGGCAGATCTCAAGGGCCATGCTGGAAAGGGGCATGACCGGGACGCAGGTGCAGTGCAGGGTTAAAGTGAAGGAGCTGCGGAGTGCCTATTCAAAGCCCACGAGGGAAACCGCCGCTCAGGTGCTGCCCCCACGACCTGCCATTTTTACAAGGAGCTGGACGCGATACTTGGGGGTGACCCCACTGCCAATCCGACGACCACGATGGACACTTCAGAGCGGGGGAGGGAGGAAAGGAGAGAGGGGGAAGGGGGGAGGAACCGAGAGTGAGGGTACTGGGGTGGGGGGAGACACCCCGGAGTCCCAGGAGGCATGCAGCCAGGAGCTCTTCTCAAGCCAGGAGGAAGGTAGCCAGTCGCAGCAGCCGGTACTTGGTGAAGGACAAGCAGAGGAGCGGGTTCCCGGTAAGCGGCTTTTATTTTCAGGATGGAAATGTTTCGGGAGAGGAGGGAGGAGGTTAGGGCTGCATGCATGCATGCCTAGATGTGGAATAGCCCATTGATGTGGTCTATCATGTCGCGGTAATCGGCCTCGGTAATCTCTTCAAAAGTTTCAGCCAGAGCGTGGGCAATGCGCTTGTGCAAGTTTATAGGGAGAGCCACTGTGGTCCTTGTCCCAGTCAGGCTAACGCGTCCGCGCCACTGTGCCGCGAGGGGTGGGGGACCATTGCTGCACACAGGCAAGCTGCATAGGGGCCAGGGCGAAATCCGCATTGCTGTAGAAGACCCTCCCGCTCTTTCCCAGGTGACCCGCAGCAGCGAGATATCTTCCAGGATTAACTCCTGTGGAAAATGTTGGAGACTGTTCAGTGTAGATGCCCCCTGCAGCAGTTTGCTTTCCCCAACGCACAGAAACCCTGCACATCCCTGAAGCAATCATTCCCCCTTACTCACGATTTCGTGGCTCTCCTGTGGGTTATGTGCGCTCTGTTTGGTATGGGAAAAGTATGCTAAAGTGAAGACTGTAAACTCCTTCACTGTGTGGGAATAACTGTCTGGGTGAGATTATAAACAATGCTGCCTCTGTTAACTGTTGCCTTTTTTTGCCTTTCGAAAAGTGTCCTTGACTACTCGACTGCCCGTATCATCCACTGCTCAGAGGCTACAAAACCTCAGGAAGAAGCCATGAAAAAAAGCAAAGAAGACATGCTGAAAAAGCAGTTATGGATCACTCTGCCAGAGAGAGTAAAAAACTGCAGGACTGGAGGGAAAGGGAAAGCAGGATCCGCCAGAGAAACACAGTGGCTAAGAAGAAAACAAAAACAGCTGATAAGCATCCTGGTGCGCCAAGCGACTCTATCCAGTCACTCATAGCCATGCAGGCAGAGCACTACCGTGCCGGCCCCGCCCCCCATCCCAAAGCTCTTTCCCTTGTGCCCCAATGTCAGCTCAAACCCCCTTCCCCAGCATCCAGGTTCTTACCACCACCAGCTGCCCCAACACCTGTACTTTCACCAGCAACAGCCCTGAGAACTACGACCCTTACCCTCTGCACTCAACCCCCATCACCATGCAGTATTTTCATCCTGAAGTGCAGCAGTCATTGCACAGCACTCCAGACAGGACATATTCAAACCTGTGACTGTACAGTTCACCCACCACCCACCCCTGCCCTTTTAGGTTCCCAAAATGTTGTGTGTCTGTCAAGAAAGTTATTTTCTTTTCAATAAATGAATTCTTGGCCTTTGAAAACAGTCTTTATTATTGCAGAAAGTGAAAGATACCATAGCCCAGGAAAGAAACATGCACTGCAAATCATGCCCTGTACGAATATAGAGCCACTTCTGTGAGTTTGTAGTACGCTCAGTAGTATTTCCCGTGGTGTGTGCTATAAACCTGTGATGCCATTCCCCCTGCTGAGACCACATCGTGCTCTGCCCCCACTTCTCAGCCTGGTGCAGTAGCATTCCCCATTCTTGAGATGGGACAGGAGCAGCTGGAAGTGGGGCAAGGCAAGCTCCTGCCTGTAGCTCTGGTGCAGGAGCTGTCCACTCATGCTTGGTTCCACAACCCCTCTGGTATGATGAGTGAGTAGGACCAAGAATGAATGAGTGGCATTGTGACATGATGCATCGGAGTCACAGCACCAATCACTTAATTTTGGCCTTGCCATCCCTGTGTTACAACAGAGGATCAGCAGATCTAAACCTAAGTAGAGAGTGGAGCAGCTATGCCTGCTCCTTCTTGCCACTGCAGCAGTGTGGACTATGCGTAATGTGTACAGCTCCAGGCACCACTGTAAGGCATCTCTCACTTGGTAGCCCAGGTTACTTGTAGCTAACTAGCATCCAGTCCCCAATGATACAATTTCTTGTTCTAGGTAAGAGACACTATTCTTTTATTTATAACTGTGGCACAACAGAAGGAAACTAAACAGAGTGCCTTGACCTACTAAAGTGTTCTCAGCCAATCTAATTAAGCAAATACAAAGTTTGTTCAGTCCGGATTCATAGCCCAGCTATTTACCAACTTTGAAGACAGGCTGTCTGTGGAGACTTCCAGGTTGGTCCTCTGAGATTGTCCTTCAGTAATTCTTTAACCATAAAACAAGTCTTAGCTGCACAGATTGGCTCAGGTGTACTTAGGTGCTCAGCTGTCTTTTTTCAGCTTTACTTAGTCAAGAGTAGCTAAATGGGTCTCATCTTCCACTGGAGCGTTTATCCCCTCAGACCATTTCTGCTTCCTTAAAGCTACATTGAAAAGTACTCATCTTTAATAGTGGAACACAAGTAGTGCTATAACTATGAGAGCTACTTCTTGGAATTCTGAAGGGTAGGGAAACCTTAGTGCTTTCTTTGGATCCGATACTACTTTTGAAATACTATGCGGAGGATGCATTCTTTGGGGCCATTCTAAGCTGCCTTTTAAAAAAGTATCCAATATTGACAGCTGCCTCTGCAGAGTCTTCTATTTTTATGCTAGAGCTTTCTGTTGAAGCATCAATGTGCAGAGGGGATATCATCGTCGGACTCCTCACTGTCACTTTGGAGCTGAAGGAATAGCTCAACTGCCAAACGTGATGTGCTGGCGACACTCATCAGCAAAGTCCTCAGCAGCTCAGGCTCCATTTCCAATAGAAATCATGCTGCACAGAAACCGTTGGGAGACTCACAATCGCGCCAAACGTGGACGGAAAAACAGTGACTGCTGGGATGTGAAGTGGTGCATCACGGGGCGTTGGGACAGGAAGCGAAATGACCCGCACCTGTCAGTCCCCTTCCCACAACCCACGGTGCCAAAATGGGACGAGGTGCTCTGTGGGATAGCTGCCCATAATGCACCACTCCCAACAGCGCTGCAAATGCTGCAAATGTGGCCACACTGCAGCGCTGGTAGCTGTCAGTGTGGCCACACTGCAGCGCTTTCCCTACACAGCTGTATGAAGACAGCTGTAACTCCCAGCGCTGCACCCTAAGATTAGCCGCTTACTCATTTTCCTATCATCCTGTGGGGATTAGGCACTGGTACATCTCAGTCACTCCTATTCTCTGAAGGGGGAGGGATAGTTCAGTGGTTTGAGCATTGGCCTGCTAAACCCAGGCTTGTGAGTTCAATCCTTGAGGAGGCCACTTAGGGATCTGGGGCAAAATCAGTACTTAGTCCTGCTAGTGAAGGCAGCAGTCTGGACTTCATGACCTTTCAAGGTCCCTTCCAGTTCTAGGAGATTGGTATACTCCTATTCTCTGCCCATGGCACATAAGTCTAGTCTCCTGTGGGCTGTAATATTTTCATCTAATTTCAGTTGTTGGGTTTAGTACTGGGTGGTGTGGATGACCTGTGATAGACAAGAGGTTAGGGATCTATAGGCCTTAAACTCTATGACACTCCCAATCTCCCCTCCATTTAGCCTCTCAGGATCTCTGTTCCAATCTATCCATCCTACATGGGCAGGAAACCTGTGCTAATGACTTGACCTTCTGTTGGTCTAAAAAATTTGCACTACAGCAAAAATCTTCAAAAGTACACACATCTAGTGCTTTGTGTCTTTTCTTTCATCATGATCCATTTTCTGTTTCTCTTTCCCTTATTCACAGTATTTTGCTTTCATTTCACTTTGGCCATTTCCTTTTTGTCAATTTTCCCTTTTCCTCATGAAATTCTAAAGCTCTTCATTCTCCCTTTCCCACATATTTTCAGTTTTCATGACATCTTTCTCTTGAGAAACTTGTAAATCTATAAATTGTTTAATTTCCCTCCCTGCAAACTTTTTCTCTATTGTGTAATTTCATCTATTGATTCAGGTGCATAATCATCAAGAAAGAAAAAAAATCAAAAAGCAAAGACCAAACTATCTGACTACTTTCATTATGCAAGACTGCTCAATCATTATGCCCACAAATGTCATCAAATACATTCTCAAAGGTTTATAGGAGAGTGATGCTATTCTTTTAGTTAAGTGTAGATGGTCACTGGCACATACACACAGTATATCGAAAGCAACTAGAAGTCAATCAAACACCCAGAATGAAGTGTAAGTGTAGCTACTGTAAGAAAAGGCTAGATTCTGCCACCCTTACGTTAAGTAGTCTCTTTGGGGAAAAGATACTATTTGAGGAAAGATGGAAGAATCTGGCTCACAGCAAAGTGATGTTTGCAATTCTATAGCTCCTTTAATTAGAACATCGCAAAGCAGTTTACAGACCTTTAGCCTAAAGGCACTCTTGCTTGGTAAGGGCAAAATAGATCTCTTTTTCATGGCATATTGTAGGATATCTGCTGGCATCTGAGTGAATTGTGAGAAAAGAGGTCAATCACCTATTATTTCTTTCACCATATCCCCATTCCTTTCCAAACAGCTCACAACCCTAAGCACAGAGGAATGCATCAGTTCATTATTGTGACAAGAAAGCAGATCCTGTTATACTGGACAGAATTCTCACTGACTGATCCAGAAGTGCTGACTAAATGAACTTGGAGGTGGAAGGAGTTGCCTGAGGAGAACTCCATGTTTTGAAGCTGTTTAGAAATTTGTGTTTGATCTATTTTCAGAGCAGTTGCACTCAGTACAAGAGCTGAATCATTACAGAGACCTGGGACAATCAGCAGTGGCTGCTGAATGTCAGGACCTGAAAGACCACATTCCTGAGTGGTGTGCCAAGTTTGCCCAACTTACCTTGCCATAACACTAGAGTGAGACCTGCTTTCAGAGCTGAGAAGTGATGGCAATGGAAATAAGAAAACCTGCCATCCCAGATTGCTCCAGGTGAATAGGGCAGGGCCCCAGTTGAGTGTAGGGAAATCCACAGCGGGGAGCAGTTGTGGGATTTGCACAATTAAGTGTGTCCTTTTGCATAGGCTGGGAAGTGCACAGGAGTAAGGAATTACATTGGCACAACTTGGGTACGTAGACCAGGCCTTATGCCTATTTTGCACAGATAGTGATTATGCAATGTATAGAGCTGTGGAGAATTAGGCCAAGAGTATTTGAAGTGTAAAATATAGGTATACTTGTAAGGGTTCAAAGTGTTTACAAACATTAAAGGGACACTTGAAATCAAATCAGTTAAAAAAAAGAGTTAAATAGTTTCAGTTGCTAACCAAGTCCCTGAATCCCCCAGTCAGTTTGTATGGATATAGAAACACATTTCCATGTTTTTAAAAAATATTTTTCCTCTTCCCCATTACTGGTTGAAACGCCGACATAAACAGCAGGGGCCTCTGACTAAGTACAAAGTGCTGTCACATGCAAAAATTAAACAAATTCAAAAGACTAATATTTTGTTTTCTCTCATGGTAACGATCATATCTGAAATAACAGGAGGGAAAACATTTCCAGCCCAACCTTTGATTTTGAAATTGAGGGTTTTAGGCCCCAGAGCTCCAAAGTGCATCTCCGCACGAAAGGGCAACAGATCACCCGCCCTTGTTTAAATGTACCAATCAAAAAGCCACTGCTGCTGCTGCGACCCACCTTACACATCGCCCAGCGCAGCCGGTTCTGACATTAGCGCAGTGGCTCAGCAGCGGCCAGAGCAGCATCGTGCTCCGGCTCCAGTTTCACCCAGTTCCTGTCTGCAGCACAACCACGGCGAGAGAAATTCCCCGAAACTCAGACAGCCCGTCCGCCCCTCCCCCACACATCTCCTTTCGCTCGCTCCCGGCCGCCGGCCCTGCACAAACTGCGGGGAGGGGAGTTGGGCCCCGCCCTCACGAGGCCTGACGGCAGAGGGGGCGGGGAGCCCGCCAGCCAATGGCAGGACCCGGAGACCCTCGCTCCTCCGAGCTTCCGCGATCGGCCGGGGTTAGTCGGCGGCGCAGCAGCAGGTTCCGGGGCTGTGTACTGTGACGGCAGCGGCTCGGTCCGTGTCTCCGCCATGGCCTACCCGGGGTTCGGAGCGGTGAGTGGCCCCCGCGGCCTGAACAAAGCCCCGACGTCGCCCCGTGTGGGCTCCGCGGGGGGCGGGCCGAGTGAGGCCCTGCCGCCTGGGGGCCCTGCGTTTCCGTACGGGACAAAGGCCCGAGCCGGGACCGGGCCCTTCCAGCCCACCGGAGCCGGCGGGACCAGCAGCTCCTCGGGGCTGCTGTGCGGTTGGGCGGGCGCAGCAGGCGTGAGAGGGAGCGATCACTCGAGCCGTCACGGGCAGGCCCCGCCCCGGCGGCCGGGCGTGGCAGGCTCCCAGTGGGCCCGGGGGCCGCCTGCGTGGGAGGGACGTGGGGGCGCCCAGGGGGCTCTCGTCACCCGTTCGTGCAGTTCCCCGTAGTGAGCAGCCGCGGCGGGTAGGCCCGGGCAGGTGCGGCCCTGGGCCTCTTGCGACGCCCCTAGCAGTGGCACGGGAAGCCAGACAGGCTGATTGTCAGAGCGGCAGCTCGCACCGCACCCACTCGTGGCGTGGAGCACGCGGGAGAGGTCAGTCGAATGAAGTCGGTGCTCGAGGGCTGGCCGGGGACCGTGGGGTGAAACACAGACCACTTGGCTCTTTCAGAACAAGCAGAGCCAGTTTCAGGGAGTAGCTGTCGGAGAAGGAGAACTGGGATTGCGGCACCTCTAACCTTTGCGTCACTACTCTTTACGTGCAGTCCAAATTATCCTGGGAAGCACTTAGGACTTCCGATTCTCGTGGCCATCGCCACGACCTTTTCTGGCACGGAGCGCCTCTCTGGCGGTCCTAGTTGGGCTTGGGCTGGGCTAATCATGGAGCCTGAACTGTCCTCACAAACCACTACCGGAGAGTGGTGATGTTGCAACAGGAGGCACACCCAGTTACAAAATAGCCCTGTACGAATATAGAGCCACTTCTGTGAGTTTGTAGTACGCTCAGTAGTATTTCCCGTGGTGTGTGCTATAAACCTGTGATGCCATTCCCCCTGCTGAGACCACATCGTGCTCTGCCCCCACTTCTCAGCCTGGTGCAGTAGCATTCCCCATTCTTGAGATGGGACAGGAGCAGCTGGAAGTGGGGCAAGGCAAGCTCCTGCCTGTAGCTCTGGTGCAGGAGCTGTCCACTCATGCTTGGTTCCACAACCCCTCTGGTATGATGAGTGAGTAGGACCAAGAATGAATGAGTGGCATTGTGACATGATGCATCGGAGTCACAGCACCAATCACTTAATTTTGGCCTTGCCATCCCTGTGTTACAACAGAGGATCAGCAGATCTAAACCTAAGTAGAGAGTGGAGCAGCTATGCCTGCTCCTTCTTGCCACTGCAGCAGTGTGGACTATGCGTAATGTGTACAGCTCCAGGCACCACTGTAAGGCATCTCTCACTTGGTAGCCCAGGTTACTTGTAGCTAACTAGCATCCAGTCCCCAATGATACAATTTCTTGTTCTAGGTAAGAGACACTATTCTTTTATTTATAACTGTGGCACAACAGAAGGAAACTAAACAGAGTGCCTTGACCTACTAAAGTGTTCTCAGCCAATCTAATTAAGCAAATACAAAGTTTGTTCAGTCCGGATTCATAGCCCAGCTATTTACCAACTTTGAAGACAGGCTGTCTGTGGAGACTTCCAGGTTGGTCCTCTGAGATTGTCCTTCAGTAATTCTTTAACCATAAAACAAGTCTTAGCTGCACAGATTGGCTCAGGTGTACTTAGGTGCTCAGCTGTCTTTTTTCAGCTTTACTTAGTCAAGAGTAGCTAAATGGGTCTCATCTTCCACTGGAGCGTTTATCCCCTCAGACCATTTCTGCTTCCTTAAAGCTACATTGAAAAGTACTCATCTTTAATAGTGGAACACAAGTAGTGCTATAACTATGAGAGCTACTTCTTGGAATTCTGAAGGGTAGGGAAACCTTAGTGCTTTCTTTGGATCCGATACTACTTTTGAAATACTATGCGGAGGATGCATTCTTTGGGGCCATTCTAAGCTGCCTTTTAAAAAAGTATCCAATATTGACAGCTGCCTCTGCAGAGTCTTCTATTTTTATGCTAGAGCTTTCTGTTGAAGCATCAATGTGCAGAGGTGGTTTCATTCCCTTCTCAGTGGGTCTGTGGTTCAGCTTCTAGTTCTGTCTCCTGTCTCGCACCCACTAGTTGCCTTGGCACTGGCATTTGTGTCTGATCTGGTGCTGAATTATTATGGAAAATCCTTTCAGTTTCTATTGATGAGCAAAAGGCAATTCGCATATTCATTATATTTTTCCTCCCGCTCTTTAATAAGTCAAAGTCAGGAAAAAAAAAACAACCCTCAAATTCTGAAGGTTGTCCTTTATGGTACTGTGAAAAATAAGTGCTTACTGGAGGATAAGGTCATCTGCTATATGCAAATAAAAATCATTTCTAAGCATTATTTTGGTATTTGAAGCTCCACCCATTTCAACATCACAGTACAGTTTCTCTGCTCAACCTGTCAAGACTGCTGAAACGGTCTGTATGACTGATTTAAATAACTAAACAGTTTAGCACAGGAGTGAAGAATATAATATTTAATGGAAACTGCAGGTAGGATTAGATAGTTAAAATTTATCCAAACTGGAATTAGTTACTAAATTCTGCAAAAAAGTGTCCATAATCTGTTTTATACCTCCATTTAAAAGAGAGCTACTAACAACTGCCATTTCTCTTCAGAAAATAATTTAATTTCTCATATGACATTTCTTTGGTTGTGCAATTTATCCTTTTGCAATCATGTAGTAAAATTATTAGTTTTAGAACTATTCTGAAAACTCTGAATTAGAAAGTGTTGTGTGATCACAGCATACATGTAACTTCTTAGAAAAAAAAGTGGGGGGACTGGAATAATGTTCCAGTGTTTGGCTATATGACTGATGAATTTGAAGTGGTATAGTTATTTGAATTAGACTGTGTAATGGGCATTTAAATAAAAGTGCTGACTCTGTAAGTGGAAGTCTGTTACTAAAGATTGAGCTGGTGAAGACACTGAAATATTTTTCTTTTTCACAAAAGTATGGAGCTTACAGTGGTCAGATGCCAGGAATGCAAATGACAGTGGGACAGCCAATGCCAGGAGCAGTACCAAATATGCCTCATGGAGGATACTCTGGATATTCTGCATATTCTGGTACTTATTCTGCTGCTGCTGACCCTATGTGGACTTACTTCGCTGCTATTGCTGGACAGGTACAGTAGTATATGCAATGTAATTAAGTAAGCCTTGTGAGTTGACCTAGCAAAGTCTGCGTTTTCTGTGAAAGAAGAACACTTAGCTTGCTCAGTACAATATTATTAAAGCTCTCAAGAATTCTCTCACCAGGTAAAATTGGATTGTGTTTAACAATAATGGCAACTAAAACTGGCATTTAAGTTTGATGTCCCCTCTCCTCAGTTAATTGAACAGTGTTTTGTGGCTAGTGGTATAAAGCCTAATGTCCGTAGTGAGCTGTAAACAAGCTTTCATCCTTCAGTAATACTTTCTTAACCTGAAGAACAAACTTCAGTTTTACATGCTTGAAATATAGACATCTTCAAAAACCAGTAATTGCCTAAAAGAAGAACCAATTGCTGTGTCCCCCATCCCCCAAAATAATAATAATAATAATAATAAGCCTGTTAAACCTTTGCAGACTTGGTGGTCTTATTACTCTATTGATAAAGATAGGGCTACCTAAATTTTGATAAGTATTCCATATTCATGTTTTCACTGCCTCCTGAAGTGAAGATGATAGTCTCCCTCAATCTCTCTCTTTCTCCCTCTCCAGGGCACTTTTATAGTAGTGTACCACAGTTTTGTATGCAGGTAGTAAAGGGAAACACTAAAATCCTGTTCAAGTGGTGTCTGAGACCAGACCAGGATTCTCATTAAACTAGTTTTGTTCATTAAACTAGTTTTGTTCATACAGAACAAAGCAGAAAGGGAGACAGTGCAAGAACATGGCATCTAAAAGTAGAATCCCAAGGGACATGGGTCTTTTAAATGGATGCTGCCTGAATTGTATTAAAGTGTTTCTTTTAACCTGAGGTCCTAAATTTGATATTTAAGTTCCTCAGTCACATATTACTATCCAAACAGTATCTCTTATTGATACAAGATTGCATAGTATGTTTTAGTAAGTTAGTGATGGAGGGTAGACAAAGCTAGTCCAGTTCTTTTAACTAGCTTATGGTGCCAGCATGCTATTGAATGGCTTTGAAGAGTGATGTAGTATAAAATAAGGGTATTAAACACTGAGAATAATGTATACATAGCTATTGTATTGGATGGGGGTGAAAATAGATGCCATGTCCCAGTCTGCATTATGTTTCTGTAATGGGAATGGCGGCATCAACAACACAACATGTTATCAAGTGATGTAAAGAATAAGAACCAGGAAGTTTCTGCAGTGTGATCTGGGGGAAAAATGGAGGGGGGGAGAAGGGGGCTGACAAGGATTCACAGAGGGCATGTGCATGGCCCCACAGGTTACTGTTCTCTAGATGGTTTGGGATTTGTGCTGCCAACATGCACATTCCTAAGAACGTGGATCTGCAGAGGCAATGTATTTGAAGATCTCCAGTTCCAGGTGAGTAATCTTCTCTTCTAGATTATAGGAGCTGCTGCTTTTTTTTTTTTTCCTTCTGGCATAAGTCACACAGTCATTACAGATTGAGGCTGTGAACCTCAAACTGTCTATTGACTTCTGCTTTAAGATGCATTGTGCTGCCTTGACTCTGCTTGCTTAATCATCTTTTATCCTTTATTTCTTTTTTGGTGCAGAACACCACTTTTTTCTGTTTTTGTGATGAGTCATATCCTGCCTTTGTCCCTATTAACTTGTGGAAGCAGAAGCAGATGGATACACTGTAAAATAGCTGCAGCGCTTAGAGCAACACAGATATTTTTAATGCATTTCTGAGTAAAGGGTCCAAATTATATTAACACTGCTGTGTAGCTGTATGTGATCCCTGAGCAATACTTGATGACTGTTGGTTGGTTTTCTTCCTTCTCAAACATGCTTAAGACACGATATTTTCTAAGAGGATAAAATGTATCCAAAAGGCATTAGCAAAGGCATATTCAGACTTCATAATTAAATTCCCTTAACTAGGACACTCATGACTTCCTTTGCAAAAACATTCAGTCTCAGTGATTACAGGCCAGAAGTACCCGCACGTTTACCTCTGAATTGCAAACCTGTCTGAACTGTTTGATTGGTTGGGGCATGCAACATAAATTAGTGCTGCTAGGAACAGTAAACTAAAACTCACTCTCTGTCTGGTCATTGGATTAGTGCTAGGACTGATATGATCTGGTATAACCAGGGCAGACTGATTTAATTCAGCAAGCAGGAAACCTTGATTTACGTAAATGGTAATCTTGTTTTGCAGTTGTGCTTTTTCGGGTTATCTTCCTAAAGAAATTTTTGGTTCTCATTGGTTGGTAGCCATTAAAACATGTTGATTTGCAATTAAATATAGCCATTACACTAAATTTGATATTCTTTTGCTGACTAGGAGGATTTAAACAATTATGTAGCTTAACATACATTCATATTCCTAACTTGTAACTTTTATGTTAAAAATGGTGAATGAAGTATTTCTTATTTACTAGTGATGTGTCAAGCTGTATTTGGATGGAAATTGGAATTCAGTTATAATGTCCAAAAATATGTAAAATTGTTTGACTAGTTTAGTAAAACTAAACCTTAAATGTGCTGGATACATAAGGGAAAAACTTTATCAAAACATTTTGCATTTAAAACTAGGAAGTATTATCCTTGGTGAATTGAAGTGATTGGTTTTGGTCATGTCCTTCAAGATTTTAGAACTACGGTAGAATCTCAGAGTTACAAACTGACCAGTCAGTGACACACACCTCATTTGGAACTGGAAGTATGCAGTCAGGCAGTAGCAGAGACCAAAAATCAAATATGGTACAGTATTGTGTTAACTGTGAACTACAGGGGAGGAAAGGAAAAACAACCTTTTTTCTTCTGCATAGTAAAGTTTTTTAAAGCTGTATTAAGTTAGCATTCAGTTGTAAACTTGAACAACCATAATATTTTTTTCAGAGTTATGAACAACGTCTATTCCTGAGGTGCTTGTAACTCTGAGGTTCTACTGTAGTAGAACTCGTCCTCACACCTAGTTTTTATTCATAGATTGGAAGAGGAAAATAAGCTTGATTGCTTTTTCAACTCCTAATTGGTTTCTTAACTTTGAATGAACTAGTCATAGAACTGAAGTAATTGAATAAGCTAAAATGAAGAAAATATTCTCGGTGGAGACGACTGGTGTCAAAAGCTGAATTTGTTCAAATGTTAAATCTGGTTGCTAGTGACTTTCATCAGATCAGTGGTTAGTTTGACTGTTTTTAAAACTTCATAATAATGTAATTGAAATGATTAATAACTTATAGTTATTAATGTAGGTTGTCATAATTTTAAATACACTTTTCAAAAAAATCTGAATTTAAAAAAAATTGTGTTTTTTCCTTTTAAACCACTCTAGGTATTGCTCAGAAAGGCCTGTTCCATTTTGTTCTCCTGGAATTATTAGCAGTTTAACTCAGGCATAGGGATCCATACCTACACAGATCTAGGTGCAGGAATGGGGCCTAAATGCATAGCTTGTGACTCTATAATAGCTTTTATATAGAGATGATAGTTTTGCCACTTACTTCCATGAGAGCAGGATTCAAGCCATAGCATGTCTTCAGCAGGAGTGTCAGTAATATGAGTTAGGATTCTATCAGTTTCACACTGTTCCAGAGGCATGAAACATGCAGCTGAGACATGATTCAAGGCAGAGGCCCAAAAATGTGGGGGAGAATGTGATGAGGCATAAACAGAGTAGGAGAAGCACCTGCATCTGACTTCTCAGTGAGTAATTGTGGTGGTGGTGGTGGTGAAGGGAAGAAAAGAAAAGGTTTAAAAAAAAAAAATTGAATATTACCGTGTGCTCTTGTCTTCTCCCCAAAAGTGGAGAAATAGAGAGGGACTGAATATTCCCTTCTTTTTAGGCTCTTACATGTGTCATTGTAAGATAAGTACCTTCTACACAAAATAAATGTACAAAACCTAAAGAGTGGGGGAGAAAAGGTCATTGCTTAATTTTAGAGTGGATATTGTGTGTTTTTTCAGTTGCCAGTTTAGTTATGCAGTTAATTGGACTGGCAGCTGAGAAAAACTCAGAATTAAAACTCTCTGCCATTCCCAAAATTGTGGGTTTCCCTTTATCCTGATACTCATATGAAATTGAACTAGGCAAAGGAAATCTTTGTCCAAAGCTCAAATTATTTCAAACTTTTAGTGTAAAATATTTCTTTCTATCTTTCAGGAATCTGTCTCCATAAATAACTTTTGCTAAAGATCATTTCTTGTTTTGTCAGTCAAGTTCATTGATAGGATTAGTGTCCACCAGCATGTTAGAGTAAATTCAGAGCTAGATTAAATCAAGACTTTGGTTTAAAGGCATAAAAGTCAAGCTTGCATCATGCATGCCTCAGAGGAGACGAAGATCACACTTGGTCAAAGACACAGTTTCACTTAGTCCCTAAACAGCGTGGACAAGCTCCAAAATAGAGAGGTTGATGGATGAGTGTTGTTGGAACCTGGTTGAGCTACGTGCAAGCCACGTGCTTGCCTCCTGATAGCATCTTTATTATGAAATCCTGAGTAACTCCTAGCTAGGTTGGCAGGAACCATTCCATTCCCTATGTTTTCACATTCTAATGTTCTCAAATGTGTTTCAGCTGAAGTGGCTCCTGGTTAGTATCAGCCTAAAGTGAGGTCTCCAGTTTCATGACTATTGGATGAGCTGGTTTTGAGCTATGGAACTCAACAGATTTAGCATGTTCCTATTGTTTGTTCAGAAGTAACTCAGAAATAGCTTGGTTCATTCACTGTTGTCTACCAAGGAATAGTGAGAGAACTTTGTAACTTCAGTGTGCAAACCTGCATTGTCTTTGCTGTCAAAATCAATTCTATTCCATATTTATCTTCAGGAAATTTACATCTGTAAGTAAAAGTAGATTACAGTTAACAAAGAGGTCCTCTGTTGTCCACTTTTTTCAATATCTTTGTTCTAAGTGCACTATGCTTTGTGATATGACAAACCTTTAAACATATCTTGGTCTCTCTTTCTTGCATGCATGTGTATTTGTGTAACTATGTAACAAAAGCCCTTATTGTAAGACGTGTGGGTAAGGGGCGGAGTTAGTTTTTGTGAGTTCCTTTTGGAATCTTAACAGAGCAACTTGCTGACTTTTAGAGGGGTTTTTCCTTTTATTTAATTTTTTTTAAAATTCTCAAGTATAATACTATAGTAAACTTAGTTTTTTGTAGGGGGAATACACATTCACTCCTGAAGTACGAGGCACATAACCACAATCTGTCATCTACCATGTAGCAAGACCAGTGGGGTGATGGAAGCGCTGGCCTTGACTCTCAAAGAACTGAGCAGGTAGAAATTCAGAAAAATGGGGATTGAATTGCTTTTTGGGGGGAGGGCAAAAGTGGAAAATTGTATTTCTGACTTTCATTGTACTATTGATATGACTAGTAAATGAGATTCAGAAATATAATATTCACCTCACTAAAACTTAAGCTGTTCAGTTCCCTTCTTTTTCTTCACCTTTCTTTTTTTGTGTGAGCTTACCCATTGAAAAATATCCTTTTTCCCATTTGAGGATAAAGGCTCCATACTGTGGAGATTCCTGCAACTTAATAGAGCTGATCACTTTTACTTTAGATCCTGCCAGTGGTAATCCTCAGTCAGGCAGATGTGGATTGATCAAGAGCATGTGTTTGTGGGTAGTCTACACAGTGTTACTAGCCCCTGCTGTAACACAGTGTTGAGTGAAATTCAGTCCTCCATGGAGAGCTGCAAATAGAACACTTCTTTCTTTTTCTACTCCCTTCAAGATGACAATGTCACCTCTGCTCCTGCATGAAATCCAATGATATAAGCAGGAACAAGATGAATCTTACCAGGATGGGCTAATTTTGCTTTGTTTCTGGGGAGTTTCTCTGAATGTGCTATCCTCATGGCTTTACCCTTAAGGCAATATAAACAATGGCAGGGCAAGAGACAAGAAAAATGGGTCTTACAATATTTTCTCTCAGATTTAACTTCTATCTATTCATGGGACAAGCTCACCAAAAATTGGTTCTTCCTATTTTACAGCTCATGTTTAATTTTATTTGTTTTATAAAACCAAATTTTAGCATAAGATACAGTAGCAGTAAAATAATTTGACTTACATGCTGGTTTCCTTATTTAATTGTTTATGTTGGCCAATCATAATATCCTAGAACTGTAACATGGCTCTTCCAAAAGTTACTCCAGAGTGTATGCCTAAGTACAGTGAAAAGTGCTTCTTGTCCTTTCATGGAGATGTCATTCCACCTGATACAAGATCTCACTGTGTCAGCCATTTATACTTATTAACTAGCCACAAAACATAGCTTGCTGCCATAAGTTTCTAGTTCCAAGACAGAGTGGAAGCCCGGCTGATTAGATCTTTCTACAAAGCTGTCAGAGA
The DNA here is from genome assembly GCF_003597395.2 of Chelonoidis abingdonii. Taxonomy (NCBI): domain Eukaryota; kingdom Metazoa; phylum Chordata; order Testudines; family Testudinidae; genus Chelonoidis; species Chelonoidis abingdonii. The sequence goes on along the minus strand of NC_133778.1, from coordinate 46,482,595 downwards.
AGCCTAGAGAATCTTGTTTAAAGTCCTTTGTCATGGGTTTTGTTGTTTGTTTGTTTTTTCCCCAAGGAAGATCATTTTCCTGTTACATTCACTTGCTTCTTGAGAGGTTGGTTTTTGGAGACTCCTTTTTATAGGATCAAATGTGGCGGTTTTGAGAGCTTGTGTTACCTTTTGGTCTTGGATGTTCAGAGAGCTGATCTGTACATGTCTATATGGGATGTTTAGCTTTCAGATTCACCTTTTTATGTTGCTCTTATCTGCATCGTTCTACAGTCCTGGCAGTGAAATAAGCAAGCTTTTGGGTTATTTTAATATCCTTCTTTTGAAGTTGTCAAGGTTTTTTTCCCCAACTTTGAACTTTAGCGTCCAGAAAGTGGGGACCTGCATGGACCCTTCTAAGCTTAATTTCTAGCTTAGATCTGATAATGCTGCCACCAGCCAAAATACAGTGTTTGGCACACTTCCTGTTTCCCCAAAACCTTCCCTGGGGAACCCAAGACCCAAACCCCTTGGGTCTTAAAACAAGGAGAAATAAACCATCCCCCCTCCTTTCCCCCTCCCAGACTTTCCCCTTCCTGGGTTACCCTGAGAGGCTACACTGATCCAAACTCCTTACATCTTAAAACAGAGAGAGAATTAACCTTTCCCCCCGTCCTTTCCCCGCACCAATCCTTGGTGAGTTCAGACCCAATCCCTGGGGTCTTAAAACAAGAGAAACAAAAATAAATCAGGTTCTTAAAAAAGAAAGCTTTTAATTAAGAAAGAATAAGTAAAAATTATCTCTGTAAAATCAGGATAGTAAATACTTACAGGGTATTCAGATTCATGTAGACTAGAGACACCTCCCCTCCCCCCCCCCCCCCATCCCCAGCCTGAGATTCAAAATACAGCAAACAGAGGTAAAATCCTTCCAGCAAAATACACATTTACACGTTAAGAAAACAAACATAAGACTAATCCGCCTTCCTGGCTAGTACTTACTATTTTGAAACTTGAGACACTGATTCAGAAAGATTGGAGAGTCTGGTTGCACGTCTGGGCCCTCTTTTTTCCAAGAGTGAACAACGAACAAAAAAAAAAGCACAAACAAAGACTTCCCTCCACCAAGATTTGAAAGTATCTTGTCCCCCCATTGGTCCTCTGGTCAGGTGTCAGCCAGGTTCACTGAGCTTCTTAACCCTTTAGAGGTAAAAGATACATTAACCCTTAACTATCTGTTTATGACAGAAGTGCTCTGTGGAGATGCTGAGGGAACAGAGACACAGTGATACTTGGCTGACAGAAAAAGCACATCTAGTATAGTCACATGTCCTATATGTTCAACAGTCAGTCATCAGACAGCATCATATCCCTCTTTATTGCGTTTCAGCCTGAAGGATTCTAAAGCACTGTTCAGCATGATTGACTATATTGATTCTGGAATAACTTGATCCTTTACTAAAATGCAGCTATCACCACCTTCAGTGTGGAACATGGCAGCTCTTTTTTTTTTCCTTTTCAGTTTGAAGACTTAGTATTCTTCTAAAAAGAGAGACATCAGCAAGCTATTTAAAACTGCACAGCAACACTGTACAGTAGCCTAGCACAGTAAGTGAGGAATGTGTATCCAACTGAACTATAGAAGGATTTAGGTAGTTAAAATATAACTAGACAAATTGAAATTTAGCCAGAGCACTGGAAATAACATCCCTGCTCTTAATAGCATCATAGGTTCTTTGACCACAAAATGGTTGAAATGTCAGTTTTATTGTATACATCAACCAAAGGAACAGCAGCAAGACTACAGGGGACCCAGACACATAATGAGAGATGTGATGGGCAAAAAAAAAGGACCTTTTTAGTAATTTGTTTCAAAATGGAGGCTCTGATACTCTAGAAAGCTCTCATTAAAGTCATGAACAAAATAGAAATAAGTGCAGAAAACATCGTAACCCATTATTTGATAGAATTGTCTGCAATTTTATATGAAAATTCTGTACTGATTATAAGATGTCTGTAATTTAACTACTGCAAAGGCTCATTTTAAATAGGTATTTGTTGCTAAGATAGGATTCATTTAATTACTGTTGCTAAGATAGAAGGATTCCATGTAATTGCTGTAAGCAAGGAATTCTATTTGACTTTTAGTGCTGCAGATTCTTGATTTAGATGAGGCACCATTCTGTAGTAGTGTTTTTAATTTAAGTATTAAGTATCTTTACATAGTTATAATGAACTAATTAATTTGTCTTCAGTTAATTTATTCAGATAGTTAATTCAGTAATTAACTTGTCTTCATTTTTGCATGAATTTGTATATTGATAAGTGTCCATGACCACAAACCTATGCACTCTGTTCTACAGGATGGTGAAGTGGATGCAGAGGAACTACAGAGATGCTTAACACAGTCTGGAATCAGTGGAACCTATTCTCGTAAGACTTTGAATGTTGCTACTGTACACTTTCTTTTTTTAATCTGTGGATGATAGTTTGGAATTTCTGTTCTTCAAGGAGCATTCCCTCTCTCCCATGTGTACCTCTTTCATTTCCTTCCTTATCACAGATTTCCTGGGTGCTGACGTGGCCTTTCTATGCACCTTAAATAAATGGCATAGCCCTGCTAATGCCAATCCTGAAGATCAGCATTTGTGCTAGTTCATCTGTACAGTGTTTCAAGTACACTTTATTTTGGCTTTCCCTCTTACACAACAGAATATAAAAACAGTTGCAACCACAGGTCTGGGCTCTGGTGGGTGCTCATCCCCTCCCAAGACATGTAACATGCTTTATAATCCCTTTGAATGAGATGGCATATGGTTAGAGACCAGGTAGGGTCTCGAGTGCAACACATTCCAAAACTCTTATTCGGAATGCAAAATAGTATCTTATTTTGTTATAAGGATTTAATAAAACTCCTGGAATCAAAATAAACTCTTTGCTTTATAGGTTATGATTTTAGTACCAAATCTTACTGTTCTTAAGGTATTACTGTGTATTTGACACACATGGCCTAGTAGTAGAGCAAGCTTTCCTACACTGGCCTGCCAACTGTGCCTTCACCTTGAGATACTGAGTTGAGATGGTAACTTGATTTCCATGCCTGTCTAATCCTTGTTCTGCCTGCTGATACTGAATTAAGACTCTCCATTAAAAACAGGAGTTGGGTCATCAGTTCATGGCTCACTGGATGCTAAAAAGCAATCTAATGTCCTGCATTTTATCCACATCTTACCCATGGCCTAAATAACTAGTAATGGAGAAGCAAATATCTCCATATCATTTTAGCCATCTCCTACTTGATTTTGTTTTTCCTGATGAGCTTTCAAAATCTCTTGCAAAAGCAAATTAATTCATGTGTTGACTATTGTCACTGAAATGTCACTGGTTACTAGAAATTACAACAGTAAAATTAAACTAGTTTTGAATCAATCTTTGACTGTATTTTTCAGCATTCAGTTTGGAAACCTGCAGAATTATGATCTCCCTGATGGATGTATCCTTGGGAAAATCTAGACTATACTGTAATCTTAATGTCAGTTTAAACCAATTAATAATCCTGAGAAGACACTAGAATTCTGACATTTTAAACTAATATGTTTTAGAACACTGTCTTTGGGCTCCATTAATTTTTAATGTTGTGTTAGTGTTGTCAGGGTGGTTAGAAGTCAAACTGCCTTATGTGACTTGAAAGTATATGTAATTTAATAATTTGGTTTGTCCTATTAAGTTATTTTTGTTAACAAAACTACATCAGAGAGATTATACAGGAAAAATGGGATTTAATGAATTCAAAGAACTCTGGGCAGCTCTTAATGCGTGGAAGCAAAATTTCATGATGATTGATCAAGACCGAAGTGGAACCGTGGAACTTCATGAACTGGGTCAAGTCATTGCAGCTATGGGTAAGATAGCATTTGAAAAACTTCTGCAACCTTCTGTTTGTTCTATTTATTGCAATATATATTACTATTTTAATTATAAGGATGCAGCATGTAGAATATAGAAGGTTGCAGTGGATTGTGTTGCCACCTATTGGGTCAAAGTATAGGGCTTGCCAGCAGTGTTGTATGGGTACCATGCTTTGTTTCTGGAACTCCAAACTATCAACTAAGAATTCCTTTCTTTCTGGCTAGCCCGAAAATACTGTCAGTAAGCTTCATAGGGAGCTGTATCTAGCCATCTTCAGATGGAAAGATTGGTCATCTGGAGACACATCCTTGAAGATTGGGAGGAGACAGGAAATCCCTCTTAAAATAAATGCCGTGTTCAATACTGAACACAGTGTTAATTTTCACAGGTGTTTAGATGCAGCACTTCTTGGTGTTGGCATACACAGGGCTAATACATCAATTTGGGGTACAGGAGGGAAAGGAAGGCTTTCAGTATATCCTGCTGCTGAAGGAGTCATGGGCATATGTTTTCTCAGTGAGAAAAAATATGTCCTGGGGGCACAGCATTTCAGCTGAGTATAAAGATACACAAAGAAACTGATGAACCTAGACCATCTTCTAGGGCAGATGTACACAAGCCTGTGTGCTTTCCCTTTGGTGGCAGGTCATCAAAGATTAGTAATTAAAAGTTGCTCTTCAACTGTAATACCCCATTGTAAAAGAGTTATACAAACCTTTATCATAGCTGCTGCTAGCCAACAACAGTAAATCAGGAACCAGTACCAGACACTGCACTGACATAAAAAGGCTTTTGTTAAACTGCATTTCTGGAACACTGGTATATAGCCAGCCTGTTCCATTTCCCTCTGGGCATGTCTAGACTACCTGCCGTATTGGCGGGTAGAAATCAATTTCTGGGGATCGATATATCGTGTCTCATTTAGACGTGATGATATATTGATCCCCGAACGCGCTCCCGTTGACTCCAAAACTCCACTAGCGCGAACGGCGGTAGCGGAGTCGACAGGGGGAGCCGCGGATGTCAATCCTGCACCAGGACGACGGGAGGTAAATCGATCTAAGATAGTTCGACTTCAGCTATGCTATTCACGTAGCTGAAGTTGTGTATCTTTGATTTCCCACCCCCCAGTGTTGACCAGCCCTCCGAGTGGGAGAGGCTAATGCTCTTGTGGATCAAAGTGCTCCAGGTGTTTGGAGCAGTAGTTACTTTGTGCATGGGATATTACATGCACAGTCTATCCTTAAGTCTCTGGGCTGCAACTGTTAGCAGCTGCTGCTAAGTTAATTATTGAATAGAGGCAGAAGATGGAAGTTAGTAGCTTCATAGTTACTCTCTTGAGTCATGTTAGGTAGACACTGATTCCACCACTAGGGAGTATGATTGCAGCTCAGCCACTCTAATAATACTAGTGCAGAGTGTGTTCCAAATAGAGCAGTCGGGAGGTGAACTGGCAAACAGGCAGTAGATGCTAAACATCTTTTTGCTGGGCCTTGTTAGAAATGTCCCCAAGCTAGCCTCTGGCTGCTTTTGCTAAGACCATGCAAAAAAGTCAAGGGTGACCTGATTACACAGAACTAGGATCTCTGTTTAATATGTTTATTTACTTAATCTCTGCTTTAAGTGAAAGATTAAATGTCTTGAGTGTTCCTATAATGTCTGAAGTTGTACTTTCAGATGAATTTCAGGATGGGGACACAGTGTATAATGGAGCTGTTCTAATGTTGGAAAATTTGAACTTTTTTACTGCTGTGTATGAATACTTCTTCACTGTGCCCTATAAACAGCATTGACTGCAATAGAGGATGTATAGTAATTATTATTTCAGTAGTCATACTTTCCGAAGATTATCCAGCAAACTGTTGCAAAACTGATAACATTACAGTTTATCACTTCCTATTTTTGGTCTTTTAGGTTACAGATTAAGCCCTCAAACACTAACTGCTATTGTAAAACGTTATAGCAAGAATGGCAAAATCTTTTTTGATGACTATGTGGCTTGCTGTGTGAAATTACGGGCATTGACAGGTATGTATGGGGGTTTTGTATTATTTTTGAAATAGAAATGCAGTCCAGAGTGTGTGATGTTCTAATTTTTCCTCATCTAAAAATTGTAATCGCAGTGTAAAGATTATTCTTCAAGTTCTTAAATCTCTTACAATTCTAAAATTACATTTTAAAAGTTTATTTTGTACATAATTGTCTTCAGTGATTTGAGTAATAGTTGTTCAGTATTCAGGATACCTAGAAAGTAATTTTGCTTTTTTACTGTAAGTTTAGATAGAATGTGGAAGGAAAGAAGTATGAAATGTTAAATTGCTTCAAAAATGACAAATTTGAAATGTTTGACAAAGTAATACCGCCAACCAAACTTACATTTAGTGTCTACATTAAATAAATGGAGTTTTGCAAAACTCCAAATTTACTTATTTTTTATTTTCTCAGATTTCTTCAGAAGACGAGACAACATGCAACAGGGATATGTGAATTTTGTATATGATGATGTAAGTATCTCTAGATTAAAATACTCAAATTTGTCAGGACTATATGAAAATGTTTTTGTTGCAAATGACTGACTAGAGCTACATGTTTAAATTTGATTATAAAATCCTATCTTCCATTATGCTTTGTCATCTTAGAAATGTTTTTTATAATAAACTCTTTGGTTGCATTCATGTTAACTTTCCTGTACCTTCTCCTCCAGAGAATGACTGACTAAAAACATCCCTCCTGTAAAGCATCCACCCTGTAATGGCCACTCTGTAATCTAAGGCCTTAATCCTTCAAAGATTTAAGCACAGGATGAACTCAGTAGGACTACTCACATGCTTAAAGATAAGCACATGCATAAGTCTTTACAGAGCTGAGGGCTTAATATGTTTTGCATAGTTTATTCATGGGCTATGGGTAGTAATTACTACTGAGAGTGTTCCCATTGACTTCATTGGACTAGTATCCAGTAGGAAGTGTTTGCAGGATCAGACTCTTAGATTGTAACAGTCATCTGTTTCCTATATGGCACTGATTTAGCATCATAAGCATACATGACATTATATAATGTATGTGTTGTTAATATACAAATTTAGCAATTTGAAAGTCTTTAATGCTGAAAATTAAAAACAAAACAAAATCTCTCTACATTTTATTCCATTCTAATTCTGTGAACACTTCTAAGCATTTGTTCATCCAGTAGACAAGTCCCATTGTGTTCCCACAGTTTCTTCTAGGCATTCATTGTTCTCTTCTTCATTGCTGTCTCCCCTCCCCCCGCCAAAAACAAAATTTTGAGAAAACCAAGACAGACAATTCCTGAACTCTTTAGATGATCTGATACTTTGTAGTCTTCCAATTGTTTTCATTTCCCAATGTGGTGGTGTGCTGAATGTTAGCTACTTTGATTTTATTATTTTTCCCCCTTCTAGTTTTTGCAGTGTACTATGGCAATATGAATGGAAAGCTGCTGAAGGATATAGACTCCGACCTGTGAAGTCTTCTGCTGAGAAGAAATTAACTGAACCTGCTGTGAATTGAAGCTGTAGCAGACTTCCCTCATCTTTCTGCCTGTTAGGACATCCACTTTGAATAAATTTGATTTTAGTGCACAGTTGAGAGCAATAATTTTTTTTCATTTTTAGTTATTTTTCAGAAGCATACTCTTTATATTTACGTGCATAATTCCATACAAGTACCCTATTGTTATGCACTCAAGCTTAATGAAGACTAAACAAACTTTTGCTTGTAATGGTTGCAAGCATAGACCATTTCATTTTTATATGTATTTAGACTGCATACATGAGCAGAATATCAGACATCCTGTTTTTTAATCTTATCTAATATAGGTATTTCATGTGACCATCAAAGTGATAGTACGTTGTTTCAGATGCGATACTCTGAGGAATTCTAGTTGATTGGTGATACTAGGTCAATATTCCACCAGAAACAACTTAAAACGAGTTAGGTAAAACTCTCCAGACTCATTGCAATAGATTTTTTTCTGAGGCAGACTGTTACAAATTGTTCTTCTATTTGGTTTATTTATGAATTGGACAGTGCTTGTTGAGTAATAGTTGAGACCCTCTCTGCTAATCAACATGCAGAAAGCCGAAACCAAAAAAGATCTTCAAGGGTCTATTGTGAGTCTTCATAGAGTTCACTTTCCTTTCAGTTTAAAAGCTTTCAAGTCCTCACCTATTCTGTAAAAATTGACTCCCAGTAGACCCTCAAGTTGGTGAACCTATTCCATTTTGAGATCAAAAAAATTCCCTTAAGAAAATAACCCAGTGAACAGAAGTGTGTGATTTAAGGGATTATTCAAGCAGGTCCTTATTTTGCTAGGATATTTCAGCAGTGCTTCTAACAGAGAAGTAATGAGTGGGTCACAACTATGATCAACTCTACATCTCATCAAACTTCTGTTGGTTTTGTTCAATCCCAAGTTTTGTAATCCACAGCCATTCTAGGTTCTGAATGCTTCGACAACAAACCTTAGCAGGGTTTAAATTGAAAGTTATGCTCATGTCATGCTTGAAGTGGAGAGTTACTGTGATGCATTGAGAGTGCTCTGTGGTTAAGAATTTATGGAAATATTTTTCTCATGACAAGACACTTTTAGTCTTGTAGTTCTGTTGTGTGCGCGCGTGTATACATTTTGCCAATGAGCAGTGTCGTATGTAATTCTGTGCTTCTTACACCTATTCCCATAGTGTCACAAGTATACTACTAAACATAACAATTTAAGAATGATTTTGCTGAATATTTTTGATACTGAAATGTATTCAACCTTTTTGGATCCCTCTTAATTGTATTTGCATTATAGTAACTATTGGAAGTAAATTTTCAGATCTGTAACAAACTAAATATTTGCATATCCTGCTGTTCAAGACTGAAATAAGTAAACATTTTTTTGTGCAGGTTTAGACCTATTGCCAATAAGTTTTCATGTTGTAAAAATACTGATTATACTCATTTGTGTACAAGTACCTTTATTTGTAAACAGTGAACAATTTTCCAAGTCATCTTTGAGATTTTTTTAAAAGAGATAAGCATTCAAATAGCTTGCCATACATTTGTTATACAAAAACCTGTTATGTTACAGGAGATGCTATGGTTTATAAATGATGCATTTCATCTGGTTTAAAGAGTCTGTGCCAAATAATTTTTAAAAAATCCAGCTTTACAATTCTATATTAAAGTGGAATCATAGTACGTTTTAAATGACATGGGAGGCAAATCCATCCTAGGGGAAGTCTTAATTTAGTCCATCTAACTTCCATTACAAAGAGCATAGCCACACTGTGTTCATTAATGATCCAAAAACATCCCAAATGGGCATCGAAAGCATGCGCTACTTGCCTTTTCATAAGAATAATATAATTCCATCTACTACTCCCACATAGCTCTACAGTGAGGAAAGCAACTTCTCCATAGTGTTTTTCATGCAGTTACAGGGTGCAGGATGTGCTCCTATTGAACAGTAGCAGTAAAATTTATTGTCATGATCACTTATGATTCCACAGTGGATTTTATTTCTGTATGTTCTCTTTTCCCTTATTAAACTAAAATATTTACAGACAATATTTTTCTCGTAGCTTCCTTTTTCTAAGCATAACTTTTTCAAAAAAATCAGTATGCAGTAAATAGGCATAGTTGATTAGCAGATCGTAGAGGGTCAAATGCAACACATGCATACACACAAATCTAAAGAAAATGTTAGTTTTTGCTAATGAAATTTGTGTATATAAAGGAAATGCAAAATCGCTGTGATCATTGGCCAGGGACATCTTACACAGTCTTATAGGTCAGCAAGAAACTATGCATTTAAAGTATTCATACTTCTGGAAAGTCCCTAAGTGTAGCATGTCTGCACTTCTTGTTTGTTTGTCTCAGTAAATCTGGATCACTTTTGTTTAGTTTGCAAGCAAAAAAGGGAATTTTCTCTGACTCCCCACAACTTCCGCCTGGAATCAGAAAGCCAGGCTGGGTTTTTTCCTATTGTGCATAGTCACAAAGATTCAGTGTGGATTAAATAGGCTAAATTCTGCCTTCAGTTACGTCTGCACAACTTTTTTTTTTAAGGGGGGTTTGCTTGGTGGTAAATTAGAAGAATTTAACTCTGCCAGTGAAATTTTAGTTAATTGTGTTGCTTCATGAGAAATGATATATTGCTCAAAGCTGTTTTGTTTGCAGTGCTACTGTGTAAAGAGTAACAGAAACTGGAGTAACATGCATAGATGTGACAGACAAACCTGCTTCCAGTGATAATGAAGTGGCCATCTTTTGTATACAGAAGTCACTGTTCATAGCAGACTACCTCTTTGCTCAGTGTTTACAGCAAACTCACTTTATTCTGCTCTCACTGATGAGAGAAAATTTATATCAGTCAAAGGGTATCCTTGTGAGTGAATAAAGACCAGCCCAATGTTTTCTGCTTTTCAAAATGCTAGTTATGAGTCTGGGCCAAATTCTTTTGTTGTTAGACCAGTGTAAAGTCAGCCTAAATCTTGTGTTTACACCAGTGTAAAGGCACCGTACTGGTAACTTCATCCACTTATAGATTTACTCTAGATTTACCATAGTGTATGTCAGAGCTGAGTCTGGCTTTACTTTAGCATTTTTCATATAAGCCAGATCTTATTCTGTAACAATTTCTAATTCCACTGACTATACGGCCAGAATTGTCAGCAGGGCTTGGCTTAGCAACCACTAAGTGGGGCCAGATTGTCAAAAAAGCTCAGCACGTTGGATGCTGAGCTCTTGAAAAGCTGACCATCCCTGGCTCAGTGGGAGTGGCTGATTTTAATGTAGGCTGAGCAATCTTCAATATAAAGCACTTAGAGCTGTTTAACCAATTGGACAATTTGCTATCCTAGTTTAAACTTTGTGGCTAGATCTGCTTCATGCTTGATGTTACTTCTGCAAAAGATTAGGGAGCAAAACATTCCTAATAATAATGGGCCACTGATCTCTCGCTGTGAGGTCTAAGGCTTCTCTTCTAGAGATTCTGGATACAATTGGAACCTCCCTGTTTTCATGCAAGGTGGGTTGAATGCTACACTAATGGAGCCAATCTGCTAGGATCCCTCTATGTGCATTTGTAGGTGAGAAATCAACCTCAGCAGTGATTTCCTAGCAGTCACACTGCAGGTGGGAGCATGCTTCTCAGATGTAAGAGGCAGATGCACTACATCTGCTCAAACTAACATGCTAAAAATAGCAGGTAGCATGGGTAGCAGCTTGGGGTAGCTGTGAGTAGGTACCCATGGGGTTTGGGTGGGTTTGTACTCAAGTGGCTACACTGCTATTTTTAGCGTTAGCTCAAGCAGAGGTAACGTGTCTCAATTTGAGCCAGCAGGCACATGCCCATCTGCAGTGTAGACGTACCCAAAGTGAAGTTGGATTAAAGGGCAAATCACTCCTGGGGTGGCCGCGTGATGTTTCTGTTATGCTGATTCAGGACAATGTAAATATATATATCAGAAGTGGTACACCACAATGGCCGGCTTTGGAACTTCATTCACTGACTACCCTACTTAGCTAAAGCATTTTATATTATTATTTCTGTTTTCCCCTAATGTAGTCAAGAAGGGATCACTTAACATCTCATTAGGGCCCAGAGACAGCACTACCAGTGAAATGCTCTATGCTAGTAATATACTGGATGAGGTCACCTCTGATCAGTCTTCAAATTCTGCCTCCATAAGAAAGGGCAGATTCAATGATTTACCAGTTTGTCACAATCACCTTTTCTCCACCTGTTGGATAAATCATCCCTACTGTAAATGACTGATAGCTGAGTCTCACACAAACATTTATTCTGAAGAGCAATTCTTTGCCTTTGGCTTGCAACACATGCCAGCTCTTTTCAAAAACTTTCATAGGAGAAGATGCCCCTAGCTCCCTTTGGAGGTTCTTACCCACATCTATTACACCAACTGAACATTGTGTGATATACATATATTTTCAGGAACAAAATCTAGTGCACACATTGCTATTGGGTGACCAGATAGTAAATGAAAAATTAGCATGGGGTGAGGGGTCATTGGCACACATATAAGAAAAAGCCCCAAATATTGGGACTGTCCCTATAAAATCGGGATATCTAGGCACCCTACATTGCCAGGAAGTGCTCAGTCTGATTTTTGCATAGTGGTGTTCTCTGCCCCTTTAGTTATGGAAAAGAATTTTTTTTTTTATGGGCAAATAAATGAATAGGTATTCCATTCTCTCAACCTTCCTCTCTGCAAGTATAGCCATCCCTGGTACAATAGCATGTCAATGCCATGCTATATGGAGCTGTTTTGTAGGAGCCCCTTGATAAAATATTAGAATGCATCACCATTCTGTAACACACAGGTCTATAACCTCTGTGTTAAAGTGTATAGACCCTCATAACATTTTAATGAAAAAAATACAAGCTGAGCTTTTCTAACTTCTGTATCTTAGCTAGTTGGTAGCTCCATACTGGCAAAAAGTCTTGATTAAATATTTGAAATTGCCATATTTTCATATATGTTCTTCTATTATGAACATAAATGGCAGAAATCAGGTTTTGTCCCCTAAATTCTTGTATGTGCTTAATACACCATTTGCAATTCTTTAATTATTACATTTTTGCGATCAGTTTACACTATAGTTTACATTTATCATTTACAGTTATTTTCAGAAGGTTATTGCAAAAATTGATTATGTATGCAGATTACATTGTTAACACAATCTTGGAAAAACATTTGTTCATACAAAGAAAGTTACTTTAAAAATCACCTGCATGCAACATTATGTGAATAAATACAGGGAGTTCACAATCTGCTTTGGTCAGTTATGTCATTCAGTATCAGTAAAAACCACGGCAGATTCTTTCATACTTACATTACAAAAGGCAGCAAGGTTCCACACCTGATATGAGTAAAACAGTTGAGTGACCCCATAAGGAATTAAAACATCAGTAATATTTCTATATATGGGTTTGGTTATCTTCTTTTCAGAATTTTCAAACTACTGTATTGTCTTTCTGACTTCCATCCCTGCCAAAACTGTAAGCAGCAATTTTAACTCTGGGACTTTCTTCGAAACCAATATGAAATACTTGATCAAAACACTATGCAGGGTTTTGAATATTTAAGTGAATAATATCCTCTAGGGACTATAAGTTCTCGGAAATGTAGTTTTTGGGTAACATTTCATTTGGATAAAGGCATACTATCAATTTAAAATATTTTTAAAAAAGCAATTTCAGCAATATTACACAAGTAGATAAAATTGTTAAGACAGAAGGATTTTAACTTTACAATGCCCCTTTAAATTAAGAACTACTATATAGCAACTGAAGTCAGACTATTATTCTCCAAATAGACCTAGGTTTGGATTTACTTTGATAATGTAGTGCATATTCCTTTTCCAGGAAAAAAGACTGCTAAGCAGAAATGGGGTCCACCTATCGAAGGGGAAGAGCATATTTGGCTACAGACTGGCTATCCTAGTGAGGAGGACTTCAAACTAGGTTCAACTGGGGCAGGTGATCAAAGCCCACAGGTAAATAAAAAACATGGAAACCTGGGAGAAGGGTCAGAATCGGGGGGCAGAGGGAGGTGTGGGCTGTTATAGCAGAAAAAAGGGGGAGAGAAGACAGAACAGGGTGGAGAGGAATCAAATCAATATCTTAAATATCTATATACTAATGCAAGTAGTATGGGGAATAAACAGGAAGAAGTCAAAATGTTAGTAAATAAACACAACTGTGACATACTTGGCATCATGGAGACGTGGTGGGATAATATGCATGGCTGGAATATTGGTACAGAAGGATACAGCTTGCTCAGGAAGGACAGTCAGGGAAAAAGGGAGGAGGTGTTGTCTTATACATTAAAAATGTATACACTTGGACTGAGGTTGAGATAGAAATAAGAGACAGACTTGTTGAAAGTCTCTGGGTAAGGATAAAAGGGGTAAAAAAACAAGGGTGATGTCATAGTAGGGGTCTACTACAGA